>NC_029773.3:45547506-45552145 GCF_000817695.3 Arachis duranensis | reverse complement strand
ATCATAGCTATCTTCTATAATGGTCTGTCTGAACTATCCAAGATGTCATTGGACAGCTCTGCTGGAGGATCTCTTCATCTGAAAAAGACGCCTACAGAAGCTCAAGAACTCATTGAAATGGTTGCAAATAACCAATTCATGCACACTTCTGAAAGGAATCTTGTGAACAATGGGATGAATCAGAAGAAAGGAGTTCTTGAGATTGATACTCTGTATGCCATACTGGCTCAGAACAAAATATTGACTCAGCAAGTCAATATGATTTCTCAAAGTCTGTCTGGAATACAAGCTGCACCAGGCAGTACTAAGGATGCTTCATCTGAAGAAGAAGCTTATGATCCTGAGAACCCTTCAATGGAAGAGGTGAATTACATGGGAGAACCCTATAAACACCTAAAATCCTTCATGGAGAAATCATCCAAATCTCTCATGGAAGAATCAATAGAGACCTCAACAAGGTTTCAACAACAATAATGGTGGAAGAAACAGGTTTAGCAATGGCAAACATTTTCCATCATCTTCTCAGCAACAGACAGAGAATTCTAAGCAGAGCCACTCTGACTTAGCAACCATGGTCTCTGATTTAATCAAAACCACTCAAAGTTTCATGACTGAAACAAGATCCTCCATTAGAAACCTGGAGGCACAAGTGGGACAGCTGAGCAAGAAAATTACTGAACTCCCTCCTAGTACTCTTCCAAGCAATACAGAAGAGAATCCAAAAGGAGAGTTCAAGGCCATCAACATGGCCGAATTTGGAGAGGAGGAAGAGGTAGTGAGCGCCATTAAGGAAGACCTCAATGGACGTCCACTGGCCTCCAATGAGTTCCCCAATGAGGAACCATGGGAATCTGAGGCTCAGAATGTGACCATAGATATTCCATTGGATTTACTTCTGCCATTCATGAGCTCTGATGAGTATTCTTCCTCTGAAGAGGATGAATATGTCACTGAAGAGCAAGTTGCTAAATACCTTGGAGCAATCATGAAGGTAAATGACAAGTTATTTGGTAATGAGACTTGGGAGAACAAACCTCCTTTGCTCACCAAAGAACTGGATGACTTGACTGGGCAGAAATTACCTCAAACGAGACAGGACCCTGGGAAGTTCTCAATATCTTGTACCATAGGCACCATGACCTTTAAGAAGGCTCTGTGTGACCTAGGGTCAAGCATAAACCTCATGCCTCTCTCTGTAATGGAGAAGCTGGGGATCTTTGAGGTACAAGCTGCATGAATCTCACTAGAGATGGCAGACAATTCAAGAAAACAAGCTTATAGACTGGTAGAGGATGTTCTGGTAAAGGTTGAAGACCATTACATCCCTGGAGATTTCATAGTCCTAAAGACTGGGAAGTGCATGGATGAATCCATCATCCTTGGCAGACCCTTCCTAGCCATAGCAAAGGCTGTGATTGATGTTGACAGAGGAGAATTGATCATTCAAGTGAATGAGGACTCCCTTATGCTTAAGGCTCAAGGATATCCCTCTGTAACCATGGAGAGGAAGCATGAAGAGCGCCTCTCAATACAGAGTCAAACAGAGCCACCACAGTCAAACTCTAAGTTTGGTGTTGGGAGGCCACAACCAACTTCTAAGTTTGGTGTTAAACCCCCACATTCAAACTCTAAGTTTGGTGTTGGGAGGTTCCAACATTGCTCTGAGCATCTGTGAGGCTCCATGAGAGCCCATGATGAGCGGATAATTTGTACGCTTTTTGGCATTGTTTTTAGTATGTTTTTAGTATGATCTAGTTAGTTTTTAGTATATTTTTATTAGTTTTTAGTTAAAATTCACTTTTCTGGACTTTACTATGAGTTTGTGTGTTTTTCTGTGATTTCAGGTATTTTCTGGCTGAAATTGAGGGATCTGAGCAAAAATCTGATTCAGAGACTGAAAAGGACTGCAGATGCTGTTGGATTCTGACCTCCCTGCACTCGAAGTGGATTTTCTGGAGCTACAAAAGCCCAATTGGCGCGCTCTCAACGGCGTTGGAAAGTAGACATCCTGGGCTTTCCAGCAATATATGATAGTCCATACTTTGCCCAAGATTTGATGGCCCAAATCGGCGTTCAAAGTCACCCTCAGAATTCCCAGCGTTAAACGCCGGAACTAGCACCAAAATGGGAGTTAAACGCCCAAACTGGCACTAAAGCTGGCGTTTAACTCCAGAAGGAGTCTCTACACGAAAATGCTTCATTGCTCAGCCCAAGCACACACCAAGTGGGCCCGGAAGTGGATTTTTTATGTCATTCCCGAACTGCTTCTAGAATTTCCGAGTTCTTTTCCTTCTCGGGATTTGGTGGATCTTTGTTTGGGAGTGATGTCTTTGGGCGATTCTGTTTGTTTCCTCCTGGAGTGCGTGGTGATAGAGGGCTGTCCGGTCGTTCTCCGGTGTCAACTTCCTCCTCTTGTTCTGATGCCGCGCGGTCATTGTTGGAGGGGTCGTCCGCCATGGTAGAAGGATGACTTCCAGGTCCCCGGCAACGGCGCCAATGTTCCGAGGGTTACCTGAAATGTGTAGCTCGGTCGTCTGGCAAGACCCGAGGTGAGGGTGCTGTGACCCGAGCTTGATGTGCCGAGCGGCTGGTGGTTGTACCTGCAATGACACTCCGATGCTTAAGTTAGCATGGGTCCAAGCAGATATCGAGTAGAATTAGAGTATGAGTTATACCTGGGTGCTCCAGTGTATTTATAGTAGTTGGCTGTGATCTTCCCTGGATAAGATATTCTTATCTTATCTTATCTTTTGGGAGTTTTATCCCTATCTTTGCGGAACCGCCTTTCCTAGGCTTTTTCGGCCTTTAGGTTTTGGGCTTCGTTCCTTTTGATGGGCCTTCTTAGCTTATATGTCCGAGGTCCGACCTCAGGCGTGGGCCTTGGGACGAGGTCGGACCTTCTATGAACTTCCCGAGTTTTGGGGAGCTCGGTCTCTGTATGAACAGTATTGAACACCAAGTCTTTGGATTCATTACCGGGGATTATTTGATTTGTGAAAAGTATTGATCACAATTTCGCACTATCAGCCCACTGTCAAGCTACTGACATTAAAGAAGCGCTTGTTGGGAGGCAACCCAATGTTATATTCATCTAATTTTCTTTGTTATTTTATGTTTTCTGTGGGTTGATGATCATGGGAAGTCACAAAATTAATTGAAAAAGCAAAATCAGAATGAAAAACAGAAAGAAAAATAGCACACCCTGGAGGAAAACCTTGCTGGCATTTAAACGCCAGTAAGGGCAGCAAATGGGCGTTTAACGCCCAGTCTGGCACCATTCTGGGCGTGTAACGCCAGAAAGGGGCACCAGACTGGCGTTAAACGCCGGGAAAGGGCAAGAAGCTGGCGTTAAATGCCAGAAATGGGAACCAGCCCGGCGTTTAACGCCAGAATTGGCATAAAGAGCATTTTTGCTCGCCACTTGGTGCAGGGATGAATTATCCTTGACACCTCAGGATCTGTGGACCCCACAGGATCCCCACCTTCCCCGCCACTCTCTCTCTTCTTCACCCATTCACCAATCACCTCAACACCACTTCACCAAAAACCCCTCACCTATCTCTTCACACAACCTACACACTACTTCTCCCCCTTGGCCGAACCACAAAGCCCCCTCCATCTCCTCCATTTCTTCTTCTTTTACTCTCTTCTTTCTTCTTTTGCTCGAGGACGAGCAAACCTTCTAAGTTTGTGTGGTAAAAATGTTGCTTTTTGTTTCTCCATAACCATTTATGGCACCTAAGGCCGGAGAAACCTCTAGATAGAGGAAAGGAAGGCAGAATCTTCCACCTCCGAGCCATGGGAGATGGAGATATTCATCTCAAGGGATGCACTTTCCTCCACAAAACTATTGGGAGCAAATCAATACCTTCCTAGGAGAATTGAGTTCCAACATGGGACAACTAAGGGTGAAGCACCAAGAACATTCCATCCTCCTCCATGAAATTAAAGAAGATCATAGAATCTTTTACTCTCTTCTTTCTTCTTTTGCTCGAGGATGAGCAAACCTTCTAAGTTTGGTGTGGTAAAAGCATTGCTTTTTGTTTTTCCATAACCATTTATGGCACCTAAGGCCGGAGAAACCTCTAGAAAGAGGAAAGGGAAGGCAAAAGCTTCCACCTCCGAGTCATGGGAGATTGAGAGATTCATCTCAAGGGTGCATCAAGACCACTTCTATGAAGTTGTGGCCATGAAGAAGGTGATCCCCGAGGTCCCTTTCAAACTCAAAAAGAGTGAATATCCAGAGATCCGACATGAGATCCGAAGTTACTATAGACCGGGCCATCATGATTCATAGCATCATGATTGGAGAAGAAATAGAAGTTCATGAGGTTATAGCCCAAGAACTTTATAAGGTGGCGGACAAGTCCTCTACCTTGAAAAGGTTAGCCTTTCCTCATCTCATTTGTCACCTCTGTTATTCAGTTGGAATTGACATAGAAGGAGACATCCTCATTGATGAGGACAAGCCCATCACTAAGAAAAGGATAAAGCAAACAAGAGATCCCACTCATCATGAAATCCCTGAGATGCCTTAAGGAATGCACTTTCCTCCACAAAACTATTGGGAGCAAATCAACACCTCCCTAGGAGAATTGAGTTCCAATATGGGACAACTAAGGGTGGAGCACCAAGAACA
>NC_029773.3:45492698-45547432 GCF_000817695.3 Arachis duranensis | reverse complement strand
GAGAGGAGCAACAAAGACAAGGAAGAGACATTGAGGAGCTCAAGCACTCCATAGGATCTTCAAGAGGAAGAAAGAGCCGCCATCACTAAGGTGGACCCGTTCTTTAATCTCCTTGTTCTTTATCCTTCTGTTTTTTGAAATTTCATGCCTATGTTTATCCATGTTTGTGTCTTATGATCATTAGTGTCTTAGTGTCTATGCCTTAAAGTTATGAATTTCCTATGAATCCATCACCTTTCTTAAATGAAAAATGTTCTTAATTGAAAAAGAGAAGAACTGCATGAATTTTAAATTTTATAACAGATTAATTAGTTTGATGTGGTGGCAATGCCTTTGATTTTTGAATGTATGCTTGAACAGTGCATATATCTTTTGAATTTGTTGTTCATGAATGTTAGCTCTTGAAAGAATGATGAAAAAGGAGACATGTTACTGAGGATCTGAAAAATCATAAAAATGATTCTTGAAGCAAGAAAAAGAAGTGAATAGCAAAAAAAATGAAAAGAAAAAGAAAAAAATAAAGTCATCATCCAAGGCAAAAAGAGTGTGCTTAAGAACCCTGGACACCTCTAATTGGGGACTCTAGCAAAGCTGAGTCACAATCTGAAAAGGTTCACCCAATTATGTGTTTGTGGCATGTATGTATCCAGTGGTAATACTGGAAGACAGAGTGCTTTGGGCCACGGCCAAGACTCATAAAGTAGTTGTGTTCAAGAATCATCATACTTAACTAGGAGAATCAATAACACTATCTGGATTCTGAGTTCCTATAGAAGGCAATCATTCTGAATTTCAAAGGATAGGGTGAGATGCCAAAACTGTTCAGAGGCAAAAAGCTAAAAGCCCCGCTCATCTAATTAATACTGATCTTCATAGATGTTTTTGGAATTCATTGCATATTCTCTTCTTTTTATCTCATTTGATTTTCAGTTGCTTGGGGACAAGCAACAATTTAAGTTTGGTGTTGTGATGAGCGGATAATTTATACGCTTTTTGGCATTGTTTTTAGTATGTTTTTAGTATGTTTTAGTTAGTTTTTATTATATTTTTATTAGGTTTTAGTTAAAATTCACTTTTCTGGACTTTACTATGAGTTTGTGTGTTTTTCTGTGATTTCAGGTATTTTCTGGCTGAAATTGAGGGACCTGAGCAAAAATCTGATTCAGAGGCTGAAAAGGACTGCAGATGCTGTTGGATTCTGACCTCCCGGCACTCAAAGTGAATTTTCTGGAGCTACAGATACCCAATTGGCGCGCTCTTAATTGCTTTAGAAAGTAGACATCCTTGGCTTTCCAGTAATGTATAATAGTCCATACTTTGTTCGAGATTTGATGGCCCAAACTGGCATTCCAAATCAACTTAAAACTGCCCAGCGTTAAACGCCGAAACTGGCACAAAAGCTGGCATTTAACTCCAAGAAAAGTCTCTACACATGAAAGCTTCAATGCTCAGCCCAAGGACACACCAAGTGGGCCCAGAAGTGGATTTTTATATAATTTACTCATCTTTGTAAACCCTAAGCTACTAGTTCTCTACATATAGGACCTTTTACTATTGTATTCTCATCTGGGTAGCTATCTTTGAGTAGCCTTATGCTATCTTAGATCATTGGGAGGCTGGCCATCCGACCATGTCTAGACCTTGTTCTTATGTATTTTCAACGGTGGAGTTTCTACACACCATAGATTAAGGTGTGGAGCTCTGCTGTACCTCGAGTATTAATGCAATTACTATTGTTCTTCTATTCAATTCGGCTTATTCTTGTTCTAAGATATCACTTGTTCCTCAACTTGATGAATGTGATGATCTGTGACACTCATCATCATTCTCACCTATGAACGTGTGCCTGACAACCACCTCCGTTCTACCTCAGATTGAGTGGATATCTCTTGGATACCTTAATCAAAATCTTCGTGGTATAAGCTAGAATTGATGGCGGCATTCAAGAGAATCGGAAGGTCTAAACCTTGTCTGTGGTATTCTGAGTAGGATTCAATGATTGAATGACTGTGACGAGCTTCAAACTCCTGAAGGCTGGGCGTTAGTGACAGACGCAAAAGAATCGCTGGATTCTATTCCAACCTGATTGAGAACCGACAGATGATTAGCCGTGCTGTGACAGCGCGCGTTGAAAATTTTCACTGAGAGGACGAGACTGTAGCCACTGACAACGGTGATGCCCAACATACAGCTTGCCATGGAAAGGAGTAAGAAGGATTAGATGAAGATAGTAGGAAATCAGAGAGATGGAAGGGACAAAGCATCTCCATACGCTTATCTGAAATTCTCACCAATGAATTACATAAGTATCTCTATCCTTATTTTATGCTTTATTCATTAATCATTCATAACCATTTGAATCTGCCTGACTGAGATTTACAAGATGACCATAGCTTGCTTCATACCAACAATCTCTGTGGGATCGACCCTTACTCGCGTAAGGTTTATTACTTGGATAACCCAGTGCACTTGCTGGTTAGTTGTGCGAAGTTGTGATAAAAAGTTGAGATTGCAATTGAGCGTACCATGTTGATGGCGCCATTGATGATCACAATTTTGTGCACCAAAAACCAAATCCTAAAACTAGCAAAAACTAACAAAGAGGCAAAAGGCAAAAATATTCACAATATTCACATATATACAATAACCAATAATATAACACCATTGCAATTTCCCAGCAACAACGCTAAAAACTTGGCAGAGGCAAAAACGTCGGTGTTCATACCCTGGACCGAACTATACGGTCCGGGTTGGACAAAGACAAAGCGACCGACCTCTTGTAAGGTTGGCTCGTCACCGACCTCTTCCTAAAGAGTTCGGCCAAATTGCCATAAAGGCCCAAGCAGGCCCAAAGATAAGATAAAATACTAGAAGATAAGCTCTTAAAGCTCGAAGCCGACCTCAAAGCTAATAACACCCGATCCAATCATGAGGATAGCCCCCATAAAGATCAAGACGTAATTACAAAAGAAATCATGAAAGCTAAAGTCCCGAAAGACTTCAAAGCTCCTGACATGACCCCATACGGTGGTACGTCCGACCTGAGCCATCATCTCAACAACTTCAGAAGACGGATGTACCTCACGGACGCCTCAGACGTGACTCGTTGCAAAGCCTTCCCGGCTACCCTGACTAAGACGGCAATAAATTGGTTTGACAGTCTACCTCTAAGATCAATCACAAGCTTCAACGACCTTGCCAAAAAGTTCCTCGCCAGGTTTTCCATTCAGAAGGATAAAAGCCAAACATGCTCCAAGCTTGCTAGGAATTAAACAAGGAGATCAGGAAAGCCTTCACAGTTACATAGAAAGGTTCAATGAAGCATGCCTTGACATACAAAATCTTCCAATAGAAGTGGCCATTATGGGACTCATCAACGGCCTACAAGAAGGACCCTTTAGCCACTCCATATACAAGAAGCACCCAACATCTCTAAATGAGGTTCAAGAACGAGCAAAAAAGTACATCAATATGGAAGAAAACTCCCGATTAGGAGAAGCCTTAAAGTCCGGATTCTTCTACCCACCTCGGGACAAGGATAAAGAGTCCAAGAAAAAAAGAAGACCAAGCTACGGAGAAACCTAGGAAATACCACAACTACACCCCTCTTCGGGTGTCCCTCGTGGATGTCTACCGAGAAGTGTGCAACACTGAAAAAATCCCACTCCCTCGCCCGATTAAACATAAAAGAGGAGGAAGTTAGATAGAATATTATGAATACCACCGAAATCAACGGGCACACTACCAACGAGTGCTACGACTTAAAGAATGTCATAGAAAAACTGGCCCGAGAGACATGTTCACATGATCAATGGAGGATTCACAGGAGGAGGGATCTCCAAATCATCATGCAAAAGACATTTCAAAGAGGTATACCACATCAGAAAAATGGACAAGTCACCCGACCTCCCCACTATCACCTTCACCAAAGAAGATGTTGCGGCCATCATCCCCGGGCATGATGATCCTGTGGTCATAACCATCATAGTAGCCAATGCAAACCTCCACCGAACATTGGTCGACCAAGGAAGTTCTGCGGATATACTGTTCAAATCTGCCTTCGACAAGCTTGGCCTACAAGAGAAAGAGCTCAGAGCATATCTAAATAGCCTATTCGGGCTTGGAGACACCGCAATCCAGCCACTGGGGTACATCCCACTGCACGCAAACTTCGGAAAAGGAACACAGTCTAGAACGCTAAGCATAGACTATATCGTAGTCGACGTAAGCTCGGCTTATGGAACGGAATTTATAACCACAAATTAACTGGCAAGTGCACCGGATCGTACCAAGTAATACCTCAGGTGAGTGAGGGTCGATCCCATGAGGATTGATGGACTAAGCAACAATGGTTAAGTGATTTACTTAGTTAGACTAACAAAAAATAGTGTTTGAGTGTTCAAAAGCATTAACAGTAAATTTAAAATAGTAGAAAGCAAGCAGTAAATTGGTATGAATAATATATGGAGAAACAGTTAAGGCTTCAGAGATATCTATTTTCCTGATTGACTTTTCTTATTAACTATTTTAATCATGCAAGATTTAATTCATGGCAAACTATATGTGACTAAACCCTAATTCCTTAGACCTTTTTAGACTCCTCTAAAATTCATCAACTGCCAATTCCTTGGTCACTTAATTTCAATTAAAGGGTGAAGATTAATTCTAGTTTATATGCCACAAAAATCCTAATTACCCAAATATAAGAAGATTATATGTCACGTATCCCGTTAAGTCCAGATAATTAGAAATTTAGGAGAATATGTTTTCAAGTTGTTGTTCAAGTAAAGAGCTTTTCCAAGTTATACAAGAACTCAATTAGAACAAGGGTCATACTTCTGTTCCACCCAAATTCATAAGATAAAGAACGAAAACAATTCTTGAATTATAAATCAGTACATGAATTAAAATAGAAAAATAATAGTATCAATCCATACAATAGACAGAGCTCCTAACCTTAATAGTGGAGGTTTAGTTGCTCATGGTTCGGAGAGAAAATAAGGATTCTGGTAAACTGTAAAGTGCGGAATGAGGTAAGAGAGAAGAGAGAGAGAGGAGCCCGAAGGGCTGATTTTTTTCCCTTTTATATATAATCCTAATTAATGTAAAATATATTTTTTAAAACTAAAATAATATCTTTTCCTAATTGTAAATAGAATAAAAGTTTAATCAGAATTAAAATAAATCTTTGAATTCCTTCAGTTTGGGCGCTGGGATCACTTGTGTATTAATGTCCACGCTGAACTTGAAAATTCTCAAGTTCAGTGTGGATGAGGCAGCGTCTCTTTGTGTGAGTTCCTTGAGTCCACGCTGAACTTGGGAATTCTCAAGTTCAGCGTGGATAATGTGTGATTCCTCTCAAGTTCAGCGTGGATAATGTGTGATTCCTCCTTTGTACGTGGACTCCACGCTGAGCTTGAGAAAGCTCACGTTCAACGTGGAAGAGGCCAAAAATGCTGAAAAAGAAGTGTGCACTATTATACGTCATTGGAAAGCCCTAGAAGTTATGTTTCTAATGCCGCTGGAATCACGTTAATTAGATCTCTGTAGCTCAAGTTATTCTAGTTTGAGTGCAAGGAGGTCAGGATTAATAGCATCATTCGGTTTCTCCCTTTTCTGCTACAAAACTCCGTCAAATCCATCCGAATGCTACCTAAAATAAACAGAATTATACACGACTCAAAGTAGCATCCATAGTGGCTAAAAGATAATTAATTCTTTATTAAACTCAACAACTTGAATGCAAATTCACTAGGAAAAGGTAGGAAAGATGCTCACACATCAGCTTACAATGTCCTTATAGGTCGGACAATGCTGAATCAGCTCGCTGCAGTGGTCTCCACTCTACACCTATGCATGAAGTTCCCAACTCCAGAAGGGATCGCCACCATAAAGGGTGACCAAAAACTCACGTGGCGCTGTTATAATGAAAGTCTGAACCTTAAAGGCGACCCTAGAGGAAAAGAAACAAACACTATTGAACTCTGGAAAATCCGAGCTCATGAAGAACTTCGTCCTCAACTAGAAGGTGAGACTGAAGAAGTTCAGATAGGAGATATTCAAGACAAAATAACAAATATAGGGGCACCCTTAAAAGGAGACCTAAGGGGGCTACTGATACAGTTCCTAAAGGATAATTCCAACCTTTTTGCATGGAAGGCCACGGACATGCCCGGCATAGATCCCCAACTAATGTGCCATAAACTGGCAGTGTACCCTGGATCTCGGCCAGTGCAATAGAAACGTAGGAAGCTCGGTCCAGATAGATTGCAAGCCGTAGAGGAACAGGTACAAGTCTTGTTAGAGCACTATAAGAAAATATAGCATTTGTATCAAAAAATTTGTATCAAATTTAAAATTGTTACAAATTTTGGTTTTTTTGTAACAATAATTAGTTATTGTTACAAAATACTCAATATTTTGTAACAACAAGAAAATTTGTTACAAAACATTTCAATGTTTTGTAGTAACGTGATTTCTTTTGTTACAAATTATGTTGGCTTTCATATTGAATTGTTGTTTTGTTGCAAAATATTAGAATGTTTTGTAACAAAAGATTATATTGTTGCAAAAATTCTAAATATTTTGTAACAAAATATCTATTTGTTTCAAAAGTTATAAATATTTTATAACAGAAAATTAATTTGTCACAAAATACACTATTTTTGTAACAAGTTATTTATTTGTCACAAAATTCAAAGAGTTTTTGTAACTAATAAAAAATTTTATTTTAACATATTAAACATAAGACTTCAAATTTTTAAAAATTAACATAATGAGTTATTTATGATTTATTATATTTATTTAACATTTTATATTCAAAAATTTAGTTTACTAAAAATATATAAGTCAAATTAATGATACTTTGAGTTTAAAATTATTTTAAAAATTAAATAATAAGTCATTTATAATTTATTATATTTATTTAAAATAAGTTTTTAGAAATTTTTATATTAAACGAGATATTTTCTTTTTTATAATTTAAGGTTTTAGTAATTGAAAAAGAAATATAAAAATTTTATATGATTTGATTTAAATATTTTAGATTTTTAAATTAAATACTTTAAGTTTTATGAATAAAGAAATTAATTTGATTATCTCTAATTTTATCTTAATTAGTGTTTATTTGAAAATAATTTATAAATTAATAATAAAATAACATTTTAAAAATAATTAATTTAATTATCTCTAATTCTTAAAATTTTTAAAAAAATTAAATTGAATTTCAAATGAATACAATATATCCTAATTTTATTTAACCTAACTTTAACCCCCCTAACATAACACTAACAGTAGCCATCATCCCTTCCCAAACTCCAGCTTCAACATAAACGAACACACCGTGAATACTGAAATTAGAGAAGAGAAGGAGAGAAAGAGAGGAAGAGCCACGCTGATGTCACTGTCCAGCCGTCTCGCCAATACCGTCGTGTCACCGCCAAGCCATCACAAGAGAAAAAGATGCGTCTGAGAAGAGAGAGAGACAGAGAGAGAGAGAGAGAGAGAAAGAGAGGTAGAGGGAGCTGCTGCGAACTCGCCAACAGGGGAGCCCGCGTCGCCGTCGCCTCGGCTGCTCCCACCGCCGTTGTACCCGTTGCGCGCATCGTCGACCAAGGAGCGCCTCTGACCCGTCGCTGCTGCTACTAGGGTTTACCACCGCCGCGGTGCCTTGTCATCGCCGTCAGAGCCGCCATGAATAAGAGAAGGAAGGGATGCTGCTTTACGCTGTCGCCGTGGGTGGACGTCGCCAAGGTCCGCCGTGAAGAGGAACGTGAATTGAAAAGAAAACAGGAAAGCTCCTATTGGAGATCTGGGGAAAATGTCACCATCGTCTTCCTGCTATCAGTGGAAGGTTAGTGAAGGTGTGATTTACTGATTTCTATTGATTTACTGGTTTGCGGTTGAATTTATGTTGTTGTTGTTGTTACTTGTTATGCTGCTCAGTGTTTTGAATTTGGAATTTGTTATGTTGTTGTTGTTGTTACTTGTTATGCTGCTCAGTGTTAATTGTTACGTCGTCTCTGTTACTGATCAGTGTTTTGATTAGTGTTACTTGTTATGCTGTTTAGTGGAATTTATTTTGTTGTGGCCTACTGTAATCTCCACTGGTCCTGGTAATTATCCTTTGAATGCAAGTTATAAAGCCGCAGATGGATATGCCTTTCAGGTATCCTTGATATTTTCACTATTTGTAATTTTCTTGCTTCTCTAGTTACACCTTTTGACTGTAAGTAATGGTTTAGGATGCAGTTGGAAGATCTTTAGAAGAAATCTTCAACATTTTTCCAGGTGGATGTCTTGTGTTCTTCCCAAGTTATAAATAAATGGAGAAATTATGTAACCGTTGGTCTGAAATAGGTCAATGGTCTCGACTAAATGCAAAAAAACCCCTTTATGTTAGTGAGCTATCTATCTTCTTCTGGGTGCTTTCAGAATATGTTTTAGATCTGTTAGTTTTTGGGGTAAATAATTTGATTATGGTGTTAAGATCTGAACTTCTAATTCTAAAGTTAATTGTTTATGGTTTCAGTCCGTGAATTCATTTAATGTTATCATAGTTTCAATTGGTGTAATATGTTGTTGGAAATGACATAAATACCTTTCGAATAGTTACTTGTGTTTATAGTGATTGTATTGTGTGTGCATTTGTTGTTGAATAATTTCTCATATTAAGTTGTTATTGCTGCTCTATACTTGTTGTTGGTTGTTGCTGATTTTCCCCCCTCATTGCTTGCTTGTTGAATGATTGTTAAATTTAATGAGAAAGGAAATGCTGCTGAGTTATTGTTGTTTGTGTTGGAATAGATGATGGTTGCTGAACTGAGATTGGTTTTATTGATAAATTTGTTGCTGAAATTGCTTAGTTTGGCTTGATTGATTTTCTATTGAATTAATAGATAAACTGTTGTGCCCCTGTTGCTTGCAAGTATAATGGTTATTGACTTCAATGAATAGAATGCTGCCTGAATCCATTACCTTTGTTCATTTTATTGTTTTGGGTGCTGCATTATGGGCCATTGATTCCTGTTCTGCTGAATGCTGCTCTGCTTCTTACTGGTTGGATTGGTTTTAATTGTTTCCTCATGTTTTTTTGCTGGAATTGGCTTATTTACTTGCTTCCTATGAATTCATTATGATTTTTTGTGTTTTTAACTGTCAAAGAATTCATATGAAATTTGAATTGATTGATTGAAATTGTGAAATAGGCAAATTTACTGCTGAAATGCTGCCGGAATTTATCTTAACCTGTTTTCAATATTCATCTTTGATTCAATTAATTGATTGAGTTGGTATTTGATTGCTTTTGGTTTTCAACTGTTGCTAAGCTCAATTGATTGATTATTCGGCTAAGTGCTTCACTGTTTTGGTTGTTGGAAGCTGGAAGCTTTGTGTTTTGTTATTCACTATTTGGTTGTTGTTCTATTTGGTTGCTCAATTAAACTGTATTGTGTTGTTTGAGAAAACAAGTTCTATTTGACAAATTTTTGTGTCAAAATAGACCCTTGTTTACTATATGATTTCTGATTGCCTCAAGATATTTCTTTGCAAGTTGTGGTCATGCCTTTAACATTCTTTGCCATTTTTTTCATACTAAATTACTCCTATGCATTGAATAGTTCAAGTGAATTTTCAAATTGACCACGAACTTGAAATTCCTTTAAAAGAAGAGCCTCTTTTGCATGCTCTCACAAGGTTGAAGATTTCTTTTTATCTATGTGGGCTAATTTGATTTATTTTATTCATGCCTAACTTACCTTAAGTCACATAGGGCATGAATTTTTCAAGTCTTGTCTCAACCTTGTGACTTTTATGCTTTATTGGAATTTGGTGTTTGAATGTTCTTTGGCTTACATGTTTCTTTATGTTTCTAACTTAGTCAACACCAAATTGTTTTAATTTATGCCACTTACTTGTGATTGATATTTACTTGATTATGTGCTCTACACATACATGTGTATCACTTGTTTTGGCATTTTGAATTGTTAAGAAGTGAATTCAAACTTGCTTGTTTTGAAAATTTAGAAACTTTTTGAACTTAAGGAACTTTTGACTATGCACCTAACGTTTTGTTTCTATTTTTCTTATTTACAAAAGTGCTAAAATGGTGACCACATGCTACCTTGAGGGTTCAAAAACATTTTGATTCATAGAGACATTAATCTATGTTAGAACTTTTAACTTTTGGTTGAACTTGTGCAAGACATATAACTTGTAGAACTAATTAATGTAGTCACTAATGTTATTTTGTTTTAAAACAATTTAAGCTAAATGAGGCATGTTTGAATTCTGTATGTTTTTACATATTATATAATTGTAGACTTGCTTAGTAAAATAGTTAATATATTAGTTAATTAAAAAAATAATTTAGTAAATCATTAATGCAATTTGTATCAAAAAAATTGTTACAAAATAATTATTTTACTTTTGTAACTAAAGAAAAAAATATTACAAAATCAAGTTACATTTGTAACAAAATTTTATGATAGGAAAAAATAGATTGTCACCAGAAATACCTTGAAGATCAAAATTTGTTACCACTTTTGTAACGACTTTTGGTTTTTTGTATCAGAAAAATTTGTTACAAAATATCACTTTGAATTGTAACAGCTCCATTTTTTGTTACAAAAACTTTTTGTAACGGGACGTACTACAACGGCCCATTTTTTGTTACAAAATCCTTTTATTTCAAAATTTCGATTTTTTGTAACAATTTTTTTTGTTACAAATATTGCCTTTTCTTTTAGTGGAGGCAGGGTTCATAAGGGAGGTAAAGTAGTCATTATGGCTGGCCTATGTCGTACTGGTCAAAAAGTCAAATGAAAAGTGGCGGATGTGCACTGATTACACCGACCTCAACAAAGCCTCCCCAAAAGATCCCTACCCACTCCCGAATATAGATACAATAGTCGACACCTTATCGGGATACAAGTACCTTTCCTTCATGAACACCTATTCAGGATACAACTTAATTCCAATGTATCCGCCCGACAAAGAAAAAAACCTCATTCCTAACCCTAAGAGCGAACTACTGCTAAATAGTCATGCCCTTCGGACTCAAGAACGCAGGGACTACGTACCAGAGGTTGATGAATAAAATTTTTGCCAATCACTTCGAAAAACTGATGGAGGTTTATGTCGACGACACGTTGGTAAAGACACAAAGAGAGGAAAGCTTACTATACGGTCTCGCCGAAGTGTTCGACACCATAAGAAAGCATGGGATGAGACTTAACCCTGCAAAGTACAAATTTGCGGTAGAAGTTGGCAAATTCTTGGGCTTCATGTTCACCCAAAGAGGGATCGAAGCAAACCTAGATAAATGTCAGGCCATACTCAGCATGAAAAGCCCGACCTGTGTCAAAGAGATACAGTAGCTCAACAGAAGACTAGCGGCCCTATCTAGATTCCTATCTAGATCGGCCTTAAGATCTCTCCCTTTCTACGTAACACTAAGGAAAGGAAAGAGGTTTGAATGGACCCTAGAATGTGAACAAGCCTTCCAAGACTTCAAGAAATTCTTGGGGTGACCATATATCCTAACCCAACCCAGGGAAGGTGAAGAACTAATCCTATACCTCGCCGTAGGAAGTCGGGCGATAGCCTCGGCACTAGTCACAGAAGATGAAAATGGGCAACAACCTATCTACTTCATCAGTAAGGCTCTACAAGGGGTTGAGCTAAACTATCAAAAGATAGAAAAGTTTGCCTACGCCTTTATACTTACTTCTCGACGGCAACGACTGTACTTTCAGGCCCATACCATCAGAACACGGACCAACCAACCTATAAAAGGTATCCTGCAGAAAATTGACTTAGCTGGAAGAATCCTACAATGGGCAGTTGAGTTGTCCGAATTCGACCTTAAGTATAAGGCCCGAACAGTCATCAAATCCCAATACCTGGCCAACTTCGTCGCAGAATACACCGACACCCCGGGCACCCCCACAGAGTGGAGTGGGTGTGATTCTAGAAAGTGATTAGGGAATCCAACTCGAGCTCTCTTTAAAGTTTGAGTTTTCTGTCTTGAATAACCAAGCCGAATACGAGGCCTTACTGGCTGGTTTGAAGCTGGCTAGGGAAGTTGGAAATCAAAAGCTTACCATCTTCAGCAACTCACAAGTAGTCACCTCGCAAATAGAAGGAATCTACCAGGCCAAGGATCCCACCATGAAGAAATACCTAGACAAAACTAGAGAGCAGCTCGGACAATTCATGGGATTTGAGATTTGACATATACCTCAGGAACAAAGTGCTCAAGCTGACGCACTTTCGAAATTAGCCAGCACTAAACCAGGGGGAACAATAGAAGCCTCATCCAAGAAATACTACAGAATCCGTAAACCCCAGAAGAAAAGAAGGTCTTAAGCATATCAAACCAGGACCAAGGGTGGATGTCTCTGATAATTAGCTACCTCAAGTCTGAAACACTTTCCACAGACAAAAAGGAGGCAAAAAGGCTAGTATGAGAAGCACAGTACTATACCATAGTGCACGACATCCTATATAGGAGAGGAATCTCTACACCCCTCCTCAAGTGCGTCCTGACCTTTGCCACAAAGGAGGTCCTAGAGGAAGTTTACGGTGGCATGTGCGATAATCATCTCGGGGTACGAGCTCTTTCCAAAAAGGTACTCCGAGCTGGTTTTTACTGGCCGACCTTACAAAAAAAAGTAACAGAGTTCGTAAAAACGTGTTCCTCATGCGAGAAGCACGCCAACTTCCATGTAGCTCCACCCAAAGAACTTATCTGTGTCACTTCACCCTGGCCATTCGCTAAGTGGGGGCTCGACCTCCTCGAACTATTCCCCCAAGGATCAGGGCTAGTCAAGTTCCTCATTGCAGGAATTGACTATTTTACAAAATGGATCGAAGCAGAGCCATTAGCCACTGCCACCGCCCAAAGAAGTTGGAAGTTTATGTATAGAAACATTGTCACCTCTGTAGAACAACCACAACCTAACGGACAGGCGGAAGCCCCCAACAAAGTTATATTGGCCGGGTTAAAACAGAGACTACAGGATGCAAAAGGAGCTTGGGCTGGAGAGCTCCCGCAAGTCCTATGGGCATATCGAACGACGCCACATTCCACCACTGGGGAATCACCCTTCTGACTTGCTTACAGAATGGAGGCAATGATCCCCGTAGAGATAGAAGAAAGGTCCCCCAGGGTGATCCTCTACAGTGAAGATACCAACTCCCAACCTCAAAGGGAAGAGGTCGACCTACTTCCCGAAGTCTGAGAAAGAATTCGGATTAGAGAGGAAGCACTAAAGCATCAAATGGCTTTAAGGTATAATCGAAAGGTAGTCCAGCAAAGCTTTGCCACCAACGATCTCATTTTAATCTAAAATGATATCAGAGCAGGTCGGTTGGGAGAAGGGAAGCTAGCAGCCAACTAGAAGGGACAATACAAAGTTACAAAAGTACTAGGGAATGGTTACTACAGGGTGCCCAACCTCGAAGGACGGGAGCTACCAAGGTCATGGCACGCCTATAACCTAAGAAGGTACTATAGCTAGAAAGGATATTAGGCCAAGGCGCACTCTTTTTCTTAAAAGGTTTTTAATGAGGTGCCAGGCCAAGATCTAAAAGCTGCCCGAATCAGAAGGATAAGCACTTACATGTACACACTCTTACTTATACATTTTACCTTATTACTTGAATAAAATTTGTCAATTTCCTCAAAAGTTTCCTACAAAGACGCATTAATTTATGCTAAAAAAACACAAAATTTATCGCCCGATTAAAGAGGCCGGTAAGGTGAAGCGACAAAGCTCGAGTTAATGCAAGAAGATATAAAAAGTAACCTATATAAAGCGACCTGACGAGGTCAAACTAGAAATGGGATTACTAAAAATAACTTAACAAGGCCCAACAGAAAAGTTGGACCAATAAAAGGATCACTAAAAAGGGAACAAGTAAAGGCCAAAAAAGGTTGAAAAACCTAGGGCCAAACTGCTTAGCTAAAAGGGTACAAAACTCCTAAAAGGAGATATTACTTAAAAAACAAAAGCACGACTGATGACAAGTCATCATATGCCTATTTTTCAAGCTAATTTCACTTGTTTCACTAGTTTTTATGCACTTTCTTGCATTCTAAGTAAGTAATTTAGAGTGGAAATGCATGGTTTCTTTAAATCAAACAACCACCATTTAATTGATGCTAAATCATGAAGTTTCAAGATAAATTTAATTGATATTTGAATGATTTATGAACCTTTTGAATTTGGTGATACTTTGATTGGTTGCTTTGATTACTTGTAGGTGAAGAAAAGAAGAAAGCGTGGCTTAAGAAGTGTGGCCCAAGGAAGAAAATAGTGTGGTAAAATAAGAGAGAGTGTGGCGCAACATTGAAGGAGGAAGCTACAATGCTCTCTCCAGAAGCACAATGCTCTCCAAGAGAGCACAACAATGAACCAAGGAGGCATGCTTCAATGCTCTGCTCCCCTTGAGAGCAGAGCACAAATTGAAGCCAAGAAACAAGGAAAAGAAAAACAATGCTCTGCTCTCCTTGAGAGTATTATCGGGCTTCACTCTCAAATAAATCCAAGGAAATGTTTGCCAAATGCCACCCCAAAGGATCGAACCAAGCACCAAAGGGATTGGGGGAGCGCTACTACAAAGCTTGGCAAAGGAAAAAGGGCCAGCAATGCCTTCAGCAAGGATTCGAACCAAGCACCTCAAGGGGAGAGGAGAGAGAAGCGCTATTTCCTTCACAAGGAAAAAGGGCCAGCAATGCCTTCAGCCAGGATCCGACTTGGGACCTCCCTATGGGAGCTCTAATGCTCCGCTCACAAGGAGAGCAGAGTGCTACTCCTTGGTGCAACACGCGCAACATTGACATGGGCAGGGAGGCAAGGCACACAAGACACACACCAAGGCAGCTAATGCTCCGCTCCCTACAAGAGCAGAGCATCCTCCTGGGAGCAACACTTGGGATGGAAATTCACTTAAAAATCCAATTTAATTCAATTCTTCACCCATCTTTTAAGCCCACCGAAATTCTAAAATCCAAGAATAGAAAGTGTATAAATAGAAGCTAGTTTGATTTAGTTAGGACCTTTACCTTGAATATTTTTTCTTTTACTTTTACCTCTAGACTCACTTTAAAATTTTCTGAACTTTCATTTTCATTTTGGAGCTTTTACTTTTGAGTTTAGATCTTAGAGAATTGGGAAGGAGAATTGATCTCTCTTCTTCCTTGTTCTTGCTTGAGCACTTTTTATTTTTTTTGCTTTGGATCTTGGGTGGAGAATTGAAGAACTTCTGTTTCAATCTCACCTTGAGATCTCTTGTTTACTTTCTCTGCATAATTGAATTTCACTTTCTGTTTACTTCTTCATCTTCTATTCTTCCTGCAATTTACTTTTCTTTATTTCTTTTGCAATTGTTCTTGTTGGATCAAGGAAGGATTTGAGATCTAGACTTGTTTTCTAGTCTCTTCCACTCCTGAGATCTTCAACCATCTTTTATTTTGCTACAATTAAGCACAAGTCATTTTCTGTTTTACGTTTCAAAGCATTCTACCTTTACTATTTGAGATCTACTTCAATTCAATTCATCTTCTACTCTTCTGTTTAATGAAATTTACTTCTGCTTGTTTAAATTCTGCAATCCCAATTCCCAATTCCTTTTATGATTCAAGCAATTTACATTTCTTGCACTTTAAGATTCATTTATTTATATTTCTTGCAATCTAAGTTTCTGCTATTTATATTTTTTGCATTTTAAGATTCAGCCTCTTTAATTCCTCTGCACTTTAATTTTCAGTCAATTACCCATCTCCCTTTACATTTCAAGCAACTTAGCTTCTGTCAATTACAAACCACTCAACCAATACTTGTTTGCTTGACTAAATCAATCACTAAACTAAAATTGCTCAATCCTTCAATCCCTATGGGATCGACCTCACTCATGTGAGTTATTATTACTTGATGCGACCCGGTACACTTGCCGGTGAGTTTCGTGTTGGATCGTGTTCCACACATCAAGTTTTTGGCGCCGTTGCCGGGGATTGAAATAGATTGACAATGATCAAGTGAGGTGGTAGTTTTGATCAAGCACTTTTTCTTTAATTTTGATTAATTCACTAACTATTTGAGATTTTGTCAACTAACTGCACTCAATTTTCAAGAGTGCTGCTGTTTGTTCCTTATGATTGTGTGGCATGTCACAGGAAAGAAGAGAGGTTCCAAATTCTGAAGGTCAAGATGAACAGACTATCAGAGGGTTGAGAAGAGAAGTCAGAGGGAAGGCTATTATTGGAGAAGAAGTCTATGCGGAAGAAGAATATCATGACATGAAGCCACAACTCATTACACTAATCAAGAACAATTGTTCCTATGGCGGAAATCCATTGGAGGATCCTAAACAGCACATATCCATTTTTCTGAAGACTTGTGGTGCTGTCAAACCCAATGGTATAGATCATGACACCTATAAGCTCTTGTTATTCCCCTTCTCACTAAGGGATGAAGCTTCACAATGGCTTGAAACCTTTCTCCAAGGAAGTATCACTAGTTGGGATGATTTGGTTACCTAGTTTCTAGCCAAATTCTCCTCATCCCAACAGATCATCAAGCTGAAAGAGGGGGTACATCCATTCACACAAGGAGAAGAAGAACCACTCTTCAAGGCATGGGAAAGATACAAGAAAGCAAATGACAAAGTGGGTTTCCAAACTTTCTATGAAGGATTAACCCCAGAAACAAGAAAAGCGATGGACTACTTCTCAGATGGCCTACTCAAAGCGACAACAATTGCCCAAGAAACTGAAAATTTCAATGACAAAGGAGTCAACAACCAACACTCATTTGAGAAACCACAGAATGCAATTTCAGAAAAAGAAGTGACGAATCTTGAAGGAGTGAATGCAGTCATGAACTTGAACAAACAAATGCACCATCAAACCCAGCAACATATGGAGCTGAGAGCTAGAAAAGTTGATTGCCTGCGTTCTGCTGTAGTGAATGCACAATTTCGAACATGGAGGCCCCATTCTTATCTAAGAATGGGGGAGTATCAACATCAAGAACAAAGAGGTTTCAACCAAGGAAAATCCATGACCACAAACAACCAACGTCACTCATCCAATAATGCCAATCAAAACCAATACTCATGCCTCATAACAACTCATAAAATCACCAGAACACCTCTGCAACACCCACATCTTATCCGCGCAATACCTATGCAATTCCTTCAGAAGGTTTCCCGCATCAACCAGTTCATCTCATACATTTACAACTTTTTCAGAGAATCTCGGACTTGGAAATGATGATAGAGAAACTCATGGAAGTTCAAGTCCATGAGACCAAAAACCATATGGATGCACATAAAAAGCTTGAAGAACACATACTGCTATTGGCTCAGCATTTTTCGAAAACAACCAAGAAGGAGGAAATCTCTCTCAACATCACTAAAGACAAACCAAATAACAACGAAAATGCTGCAAAAAGGGAAGAATGGAAAAAGATCATAGAGGAAAGTAAGAAAACCTTGGACAAAGAAAGTACCAGCCAAGAAAAACACAACAAGGAAGTCTTACAAGGAGAGACAGAGGATAGAATTAAAGAAGATCAGAAAATCCCTACTGAGAAATTTTCACTAGGGGATAAAGTACTGCTAAACATTCAAACCATGAAGGTATCCCCACAGCTGTCTGATCACTATATTGTGACTAAGATCCTTGCACGGGAACTCATAGAGGTCATCAAAGAGGAAACCGGAAGGAAGTTCACGGTAAAGAAAGACAAGCTAAGGCACTGTGGTCTTCACTTTCCATGATCAACAGAATGAAGGATGTCAAGCTAGTGACAATAAAGAAGCGCTTGTTGGGAGGCAACCCAACCTGAGGTAGTTTTCTTTTCATAAGCTTTTCAATAAAAAGGTTGTATGATTGGTATGTATTGCAAGGAGCTAAGTTTGGTGTTTCACACCAAAACAATTTAAGAGAGAATGAAGGACTCTAAGTTTGGTGTTCCACAAAAAATTTATCTAAAAACACGTTCTCACTTTCTGCCTAATGCTAGCTCCAAGCAATCAGACAAATTGTTTAACCATTTAGCTGTTTTCTAGTTCATAGTTACATAACCTTTGGCAAGGCTAAGAGAATCTATAATTGGTTAACTTGTTGCATCAGAGGTAATGGCAAGGAATTAAGTTTGGTGTTCCCACACCAAAATAAATCCAAGAGACACACTCAATTTATGCATACTAACCATTCATTTAAGGGCTTGAGAAGCAAGCAACTTTTGAGAATTATGCAAGAAATTAGCCAACAATTGAAGACAATTTGCATTGTGACTCAAAAAGGATACAACAAGAGGAAGAATGAAAAGCTGCAACCCAAAAGGTTGTATCTACACTTAATCCTTGTTGCTAAAGAAGCATTTTAATTTGGGAACTCTTGTATGTCTTGCTGAAGTGTTTATTTGGTTGCAAGTGGAATTGTTTGTCAAGAATGCTTATCCACATGATACTTGTTATCCATCACTTAGCTTTGAATGTTGTTTTCTTTTCCATATGCCTGAATAAAAGAGAAATGTTTGAATTAGAAAGTAAATATCTAATGTTGCATAAGTTAGAATGGAAGTTAGTGGTGGTATGTGTTTGATTAAATGCATAACTCATGAAATAAATGCTGCATAATGTCATTTTCATTAAAGTGTGAACTAGCTTGCTGTCATAAAGGCTTGTATAAGTCATGATCCCTTGAGAACAAAATAAAACAAAAAGAAAAGGAAGAAGAAAAAGCCAAAAGTGGCAAAGAAAAAACAAAGAATAAGGCTAGGCACCAATAGCTTGGACCCTAGGACACATGCCTGTGGTGCTTTTGTGCTAGGATATGCTTGGGCAAGTAGGTTCTGAGGAGTATTTCAAAACTTGGCCACTTAGATCAATTGATTTGGGATTGCCAACTGAAATTCCACAATAAAGAGCAACCTAGTTACAAAGCACTTAGTTATCCAAAGAGATGCTGGGCATCAATGATCCTAGGAGGAAAAAGGTGAGCCATGTGTCTGTGGTGAAGAAATGTTGTGCAAAAATAAACCCAAAGGCTGCTGCAACATTTGCCACGAAGCCTTTAATGAATAATAAGCTCTTTAAGCAAAACGAAGAAAGAAAAGTTAGCAAGGGAACAAGCATAAATGAATCCTTGTAGCAGCAAGTTTAATAAGCCTTTAAGGGAAACACCTTTTATGTAATAGCAAACAATAACTGAGTTATCATTGTCTGCATAAAAACTCCATGAACCAAGTTCAATTATATGCTTAATAAGGATATGCATGCTTCTCTTTTTCATTTCATTCCCTCTTATGTTTAATGCTTGCTTGGGGACAAACAAGATTTAAGTTTGGTGTTGTGATGACAAGTCATCGTATGCCTATTTTTCAAGCTAATTTCACTTGTTTCACTAGTTTTTATGCACTTTCTTGCATTATAAGTAAGTAATTTAGAGTGGAAATGTATGGTTTCTTTGAATCAAACAACCACCATTTAATTGATGCTAAATCATGAAGTTTAAAGCTAAATTTAGTTGATTTTTAATGATTTATAAACCTTGTGAATTTGGTGATACTTTGATTGGTTGTTTTGATTATTTGTAGGTGAAGAAAAGAAGAAAATAAGAAAGCGTGGCCTAAGAAGCATGGCCCAAAGAATAAAAGAGTGTGGCAAAGGAAACAATGAAGCATGGCGCATGGAAGGAGGAAGCATAGTGCCCTCTTCAGGAGCGGAGCACTCTATCAAGGAAGCACAACAATGGACCAAGGAAACAAGGCTCGATGCTCTGCTGCCCTCGAGAGCGGAGCACAATTTGGGAAACAAGAAACAAGGGAGGAAGAACATTGCTCCGCTCTCCTTGAGAGCATTTTCGGGCTTCTCTTGAAGGAAAATTGAAGGAAAATGTCTCCAAATGCCCCCCATGGGTTTCGAACCCAGTCACAAGAAGGAAGGGGGGCAGCGCTCAAATGAAAGGAAAACAAGCCAAAATTGGCTTGTTTTCAACTTCCAAGGTTCGAACACAAGACTTCCAAGGAAGTAAAGGCCTAGGCGCTACTTTGGTGCCAAGGAAACCAAAGAAAAAATGCAGGAACTTCCTCCACCAAGTTTCAAACCAAGGGTCTCTAGGAAGCCAAGCCTTGTGCGTGAATCAGGTGCCAAGAAAGCCACTTTGGTGCCAAGAAAAAAAAGCCAAGCAATGCCCCCAGCAAGAATCGAACCAGAGACCTCCCCTTGGAAGCACCAATGCTCTGCTCCCAAGGAGAGCAGAGCGCTACTCCTTGGTGTGACACGCGCAACATTGACACGGGCAGGGAGGCAAGGCGCACAAGACACACACCAAGGCAGCCAATGCTCCGCTCCCCACAAGAGCAGAGCATCCACCTGGGATCAACACTTGGGCTAGAAATTCACTTAAAAATCCAATTTAATTCAATTCTTCACCCATCTTTTAAGCCCACCCAAATTCTAAAATCCAAGAATAGAAAGTGTATAAATAGAAGCTAGTTTGATTTAGTTAGGACCTTTACCTTGAATATTTTTTCATTTACTTTTACCTCTAGACTCACTTTAAAATTTTCTGAACTTTCATTTTCATTTTGGAGCTTTTACTTTTGAGTTTAGATCTTAGAGAATTGGGAAGGAGAATTGATCTTTCTTCTTCATTGTTCTTGCTTGAGCACTTTTTATTTTTCTTGCTTTGGATCTTGGGTGGAGAATTGAAGAACTTCTGTTTCAATCTCACCTTGAGATCTCTTGTTTACTTTCTCTGCATAATTGAATTTCACTTTCCGTTTACTTCTTCATCTTCTATTCTTCCTGCAATTTACTTTTCTTTATTTCTTTTGCAATTGTTCTTGTTGGATCAAGGAAGGATTTGAGATCTAGACTTGTTTTCTAGTCTCTTCTACTCCTGAGATCTTCACCATCATTTATTTTGTTGCAATTAAGCACAAGTCATTTTCTATTTTACGTTTCAAAGCATTCTACCTTTACTATTTGAGATCTACTTCAATTCAATTCATCTTCTACTCTTATGTTTAATGAAATTTACTTCTGCTTGTTTAAATTCTGCAATCCCAATTCCCAATTCCTTTTATGATTCAAGCAATTTACATTTCTTGCACTTTAAGATTCAGTTATTTACATTTCTTGCAATATAAGTTTCTGCAATTTATATTTCTTGCACTTTAAGATTCAGCATCTTTAATTTCTCTGCACTTTAATTTTCAGTCAATTACCCCTCTCCCTTTACATTTAAAGCAACTTAGCTTCTTTCAATTACAAACCACTCAACCAATACTTGTTTGCTTAACTAAATCAATCACTAAACTAAAATTGCTCAATCCTTCAATCCCTGTGGGATCGACCTCACTCATGTGAGTTATTATTACTTGATGTGACCCGATACACTTGCTGGTGAGTTTCGTGTTGGATCGTTTTCCACACATCAACGACCTCAAAATAGGGCTAAAAAGTCGCCCAAATAAACTAAAAAGGTTATATGCAAAGAACACTGAAAAGTTATTGGACATCAACTAAAAGCCCGGACAGTAAGCCGCGAGAAAGTTGTCACCAAAATGAAAAGTTACCAACACGTCCAAAGAAAAGGCGTGATCCAAAAGATGTCGAATGAACACTACCTCTCAAGGTGTCAAACTAGGGAATCCCAAACACCTATATCCTAGGGCATAAGAGCTCACAAAAAGGATCACGTTGATGAGCGGATAATTTATACGCTTTTTGGCATTGTTTTGAGGTAGTTTTTAGTAGGATCTAGCTACTTTTAGGGATGTTTTTATTAGTTTTTATGCAAAATTCACATTTCTGGACTTTACTATGAGTTTGTGTGTTTTTCTGTGATTTCAGGTATTTTCTGGCTGAAATTGAGGGACCTGAGCAAAAATCTAATTCAGGCCAAAAAAGGACTGCTAATGCTGTTGGATTCTGATCTCCCTGCACTCGAAATGGATTTTTTGGAGCTACAGAAATCCAAATGGTGCGCTCTCAACTGCGTTGGAACGTAGACATCCAGCGCTTTCCAGAAATATATAATAGTCCATACTTTATTCGAGTTTGGATGACGCAAACTGGCGTTCAACTCCAAATCCATGCTGCATTCTAGAGTAAAACACCAGAAACATGTCACAAACCAGAGTTAAACGCCAAACAGACGTTACAACTTGGCGTTTAACCCCAAGAGAAGCCTCTGCACGTGTAAAGCTGAAGCTCAGCCCAAGCACACACCAAAGTGGGCCCCGGACGTGGATTTCTGTAAACCCTAGTAACTAGTTTAGTATAAATAAAACTTTTTACTATTGTATTAGAGATCTTGGTATCTATCTTCAGACGTTTAGTTCTTAGACCTGGGAGGCTGGCCATTCGGCCATGCCTGGACCTTGATCACTTATGTATTTTCAACAGTGGAGTTTCTACACACCATAGATTAAGGTGTGGAGCTCTGCTGTACCTCGAGTATTAATGCAATTATTACTATTTTCTATTCAATTCATGCTTATTCTTGTTCTAAGATATTCATTCACACTTCAACATGATGAATGTGATGATCCGTGACACTCATCACCATTCTCAACCTATGAACGCGTGCCTGACAACCACCTCCGTTCTACTTTTGATTGAATGAGTATCTCTTGGATTCCTTAATCAGAGTCTTCGTGGTATAAGTTAGAATCCATTGGCAGCATTCTTGAGAATTCGGAAAGTCTAAACCTTGTCTGTGGTATTCCGAGTAGGATTCAGGGTTTGAATGACTGTGACAAGCTTCAAACTCGCGAGTGTTGGGCGTAGTGACAGACGTAAAAGAATCACTAGATTCTATTCCGACATGATCGAGAACTGACAGATGATTAGCCGTGCTGTGACAGAGCATTTGGACCATTTTCACTGAGAGGATGGGAAGTAGCCATTGACAATGGTGACGCCCTACATACAGCTAGCCATGGAAAGGAGTAAGAATGATACGATGAAAGCCGTAGGAAAGTAGAGATTCAGAAGGAACACAGTATCTTCATGCGCTTATCTGAAATTCCCACCAATGAATTACATAAGTATCTCTACCTTTATTTTATGCTTTATTTCTCTTAATTTTTGAAAACCACTATAACCATTAGAATCTGCCTGACTGAGATTTACAAGATGACCATAGCTTGCTTCATACCAACAATCTCCGTGGGATCGACCCTTACTCACGTAAGGTATTACTTGGACGACCCAGTGCCCGGGGATTGTTCGAGTTTGGACAACTGACGGTTCATCTTGTTGCTCAGATTAGGTAATTTTCTTCTTATTTTCTTTTCAAAAAGTTTTCAAAAATCTTTCAAAAATTTTTTTCTTCTTTTTCGTTTTTCCAAAAACAATTTCGCAAAAAATCCAAAAAAATTAATAAAATCATAAAAAACCAAAAATATTTTGTGTTTCTTGTGTGAGTCTAGTGTCAATTTTTAAGTTTGGTGTCAATTGCATGTTTTTAAAATTTATGCATTTTTTTTGAAAAAATTCATGCATGGTGTTCTTCATGATCTTCAAGTTGTTCTTGGTAAGTCTTCTTGTTTGATCTTCATATTTTCTTATTTTGTCTCTTTTGTTGTTTTTCATATGCAATTTTTCATTCATAGAGTCTACGCATGAAAAATTTCTAAGTTTCGTGTCTTGCATGTTTTTCTTTTCTTGAAAATTTTTCAAAAATAAGTCTTGATGTTCGTAGTGTTCTTGGTGTTCATCTTGACATTCATAGTGTTCTTGCATCCATCTTGTGTTTTGATTCATAATTTTCATGTTGTGAGTCATTTTTGTGTTTCTCTCTCATCATTAAAAATTCAAAATAAAAAAAACATCTTTTCCTTATTTTACTCATAAATTTCGAAATCTTTGGGTTGACTTAGTCAAAAATTTTTAAAATAAGTTGTTTCTTGTTAGTCAAGTCAAGATTTCAATTTTAAAAATCATATCTTTTCAAAAATCAAATCTTTTTCATTTCTTTTATTATTTTTGAAAATTTTAAAAAGTGATTTCAAAATCTTTTTCTTAATTTCATTTCAAAATTTCGAAGACTTTACTAACAATTAATGTGATTGATTCAAAAATTTGAAGTTTGTTACTTTCTTGTTAAGAAAGGTTCAATCTTTAAATTCTAGGATCATATCTTTTAGTTTCTTGTTAGTCAAGTAATCAAATTTTAATTTTAAAAATCATATCTTTTCAAAAGATCTTTTTTAAGTCATATCTTTTTCAAAATCAATTTCAAAATCTTTTCTTATTTCTTATCTTTTCAAAATTGATTTTCAAATCTTTTTCAACTAACTAATTGACTTTTTGTTTGTTTCTTATCTTTTTCAAAACCACCTAACTACTTCTCTCTTTCTAATTTTCAAAAATTACCTTCCTCTTTTTAAAAATTCTTTTATTTAACTAACTGTTTCAAATTTTAATTTTAATTGTATTTCTTCTTCTCTCAATTTTCGAAAATAACTAACTATTTTTCAAAAATAATTTTCGAAATTCTCTCCCTCTCGTCTTCTTTTATTTATTTATTCATTTACTAACACTTCTCTTCATCTTAAAATTCAAACCCTCTCTTCTCTTCTGTGTTCGAATTTTTTTCTCATCCTTCTTCTATTCTTCTTTTCTTCTACTCACATAAAAGAATCTCTATACTGTGACATAGAGGATTCCTCTTCTTTTCTATTCTCTTCTTTTTCATATGAGCAGGAGCAAGGACAAAGACATTCTTGTTGGAGCAGATCCTGAACCTGAGAGGACTCTAAAGAAGAAGCTAAGAGAAGCTAAAGCACAACAATCCAGAGAAAACCTTACAGAGAATCTCAAAAAAGAAAGAGACATGGCCGAACCCAATAACAATGGTGGAGGCGCGAGGAGGATGCTTGGTTATTATACTACACCTACTTCCAATTTTTATGGAAGAAGCATCTTAATCCCTGCCATTGGAGAAAACAATTTTGAGTTGAAGCCTCAACTAGTTGCTCTGATGCAACAGAACTGCAAGTTCTATGGACTTCCATCAGAAGATCCCTATCAGTTCTTAACTGAATTTTTGCAGATCTGTGATACTATTAAGACTAATGGAGTAGATCTTGAAGTCTACAGGCTCATTCTTTTCTCCTTTGCTGTAAGAGACAGGGCTAGAACATGGTTGGACTCACAATCTAAAGATAGCCTGGACTCTTGGGATAAGCTGGTCTCGGCCTTTTTGGCCAAGTTCTTTCCTCCTCAAAAGCTAAGCAAGCTTAGAGTAGATGTTCAGACCATCAAGCAAAATGATGGAGAATCCCTCTATGAAGCTTGTGAAAGATACAAGCAGTTGACCAAAAAGTGTCCTTCTGGCATGCTTTCAGAGTGGACTATTTTAGATATATTCTATGATTGTCTATCTGAGCTTTCTAAGATGTCACTTGACCATTCTGCAGGCGGATCCATTCACCTAAAGAAAACGCCTGCAGAAGCTCAAGAACTCATTGACATGGTTGCAAATAACCAATTCATGTACACCTCTGAGAGGAATCCTGTGAGTAATGGGACGCCTCAAAGGAAGGGAGTTTTTGAAATTGATGCTCTGAATGCCATATTGGCTCAGAACAAAATGTTGACTCAGCAAGTCAACATGATTTCTAAGAGTCTTAATGGATGGCAAAATGCATCCAACAATACTAAAGAGGCATCTTCTAAAGAAGAAGCTTATGATCCTGAGAACCCTGCAATGGCAGAGGTGAATTACATGGGTAAACCCTATGGGAACACCTATAATTCCTCATGGAGAAATCATCCAAATTTCTCATGGAAGGATCAACAAAAGCCTCAACAAGGCTTTAATAATAGTGGAAGGAACAGGCTTAGCAATAGCAAGCTTTTTCTATGATCTTCTCAGCAACAGACAGAGAATTCTGAGCAGAACCCCTCTAGCTTAGCAAACATAGTCTCTGATCTATCTAAGGCCACTTTAGTAGGATCTAGCTACTTTTAGGGATGTTTTTATTAATTTTTATGAAAAATTCACATTTCTGGACTTAGTATGAGTTTTTGTGTTTTTCTGTGATTTCAAGTATTTTTGGCTAAAATTGAGGGACTTGAGCAAAAATCTGATTCAGGCTGAAAAAGGACTGCTGATGTTGTTAGATTCTGACCTCCCTGCACTTGAAATGGATTTTCTGGAGCTACAGAACTCCAAATGGCGCGTTCTTAAGCGTGTTGGAAATTAGACATCCAAGGCTTTCCAGCAATATATAATAATTCATATTTTATTCGAGTTTTGATGACGTAAACTGGCGTTCAACGCCAGTTCCAAGCTGCATTCTGGAGTAAAACTCCAGAAACACATCACAAAACAGAGTTAAACGCCAAATAGATGTTACAACTTGGCGTTTAACCCCAAGAGAAGCCTCTGCACGTGTAAAGCTCAAGCTCAGCCTAAGCACACACCAAAGTGGGCCCTGGAAGTGGATTTCTGTACTAAGACTTATTTCTGTAAACCCTAGTAACTAGTTTAGTATAAATAGAACTTTTTACTATTGTATTAGATATCTTGGTATCTATCTTCAGACGTTTAGTTCTTAGACCTGGGGGGTTGGCCATTCGGCCATGTTTGGACCTTGATCACTTATATATTTTCAACGGTAGAGTTTCTACACACCATAGATTAAGGTGTGGAGCTCTGTTGTACCTTGAATATTAATGCAATTATTACTATTTTCTATTTAATTCATGCTTATTCTTGTTCTAAGATATTCATTCGCACTTCAACCTGATGAATATGATGATCCATGACACTCATCACCATTCTCAACCAATGAACGCGTGCCTGATAACCACCTCCGTTCTACTTTCAATTGAATGAGTATCTCTTGGATTCCTTAATCAGAGTCTTCGTGGTATAAGCTAGAATCCATTGGCAGCATTCTTGAGAATCCGGAAAGTCTAAACCTTGTCTGTGGTATTCCGAGTAGGATTTAGGGATTGAATGACTGTGACGAGCTTCAAACTCGTGAGTGTTGGGCGTAGTGATAAACGCAAAAGAATCACTAGATTCTATTCCGACATGATCGAGAAACGACAGATGATTACTCATGCTGTGACAGAGCTTTTGGACCATTTTCACTGAGAGGATGGGAAGTAGCAATTGACAATGGTGATGCCCTACATACAGCTTGCCATGGAAAGGAGTAAGAATGATTGGATGAAAGCAGTAGGAAAGCAGAGATTCAGAAGGAACATAGTATCTTCATGCGCTTATCTGAAATTCCCACTAATGAATTACATAAGTATCTCTACCTTTATTTCTCTTAATTTTCGAAAACCATTATAACCATTAGAATCCGCCTGACTGAGATTTACAAGATGACCATAGCTTGCTTCATACCAACAATCTCCGTGGGATCAACCCTTACTCACGTAAGGTATTACTTGGATGACCCAGTGCACTTGCTGTTTAGTTGTGCGAAGTTGTGACAAAGTGTGATTCACGTTTGAGAGCTCCAAGTCTATTGGCGCCATTGTTGATGATCACAATTTCGTGCACCACACGTCACAAAATACTATGCAAGGGCTAAAACCTAAGGCATCTCGAAAGCTAATTCAGCATATCAAACAAAACACGTTTAAAGTATTAAAGGCTCAAGGGTTGCATAATAGAAACCCAAGAGTCAAAAGGTTTTTTTGATTAAAAAGCAAAAGTTGCTAAGAAGCAACTAAGTATCAGGCAAAGTCATTCACAAAAAGTTACATAACCACAAGGTCCACAGGTCGGACCAGTAAAATATCAAATCAAGATATAAGGAAAATATTAAAAAGGATCCAAGTTCGCCCCAAAAGCTACATCCTTAGGAGAAGGAGGCATGGTCGAGATCGGGGTGGCATTGACAACTCCATCTAGCCCATTCAAAATCTTCAGGTCAGGCTCAGGACCATGAGGGACCACCTCGGTAGAAGGGGCTACAGTAGCTGAAGCTAAGGAAACCTTGGCTGGCAGCACAAGAGGAGGACCCTCATCAACATCATCTGGGGCAGGAACAATCTTGCCATCCTCCACTACATAATTAATCTGTGGAATGAGGTAGAAGAGAAGAGATTCTTTTCCCTTTTATATCTAATCCTAATTAATGTAAAATATATTTTCTAAAATTAAATAATATCTTTTCTTATTTTTAAATAAAATAAAGTTTAAATAATAATTAATAGGAGATTGCGTGCTTGCTTCTTGGAGAGTTGGGGACCACTTGATTCCTTAATAATCCACGCCTAACTTGAGAAATCTCAAGTTAGGCGCAGCCTTGGCCGAATTGATGGAGAAGAAGTATAGACTATTATATATCGTTGGAAAGCTATAGAAGTTAGCTTTCCAACGCCACTAAAATCACGTCAATTGGATCTTTGTAGCTTGAGTTATTTAGGTTTGAGTGCAGAGAGGTCAAGGTTGACAGCATCATTCGCCTCCTTCTGTTTTTCTGCGGAAACTCTGTCAAATCCATCCGAATGCTACCTAAAATAAATAGAATTGTAGAAGACTCAAAAGTAGCATCCATAGTGGCTAAAAGATAATTAATTATTGATTAAACTCAACAAATTAAATGCAAATTCACTAGGAAAAGGTAGGAAAGATGCTCGCGCATCAAGGAGGCTCCCCCCAATGCTCCTCTAAAATACCACAAAGGCCTGTTCTACTTCATCTAAACTCTCCCAAGGGTATTTGAGGACTACAAAGTCGTTTGCCACCATAAAGGAAAAGTCGGCTCATCATTTTCATCCAGAAAGAAAGGGCGAGCACCCTCAACAGCTTGGACTTTAAAATAGAAGTTCTTAAAGTCACGAAAAGAGTCATCAAACATTGAAAACACTTTTTTCCTTTGGGTAGCTCGAAAGAAGATCCAAGAAGCCTTCTTCTTGGCCACCCCGAGTTTGGTCAGCACAAACAGGTAAAGAAAAATGGACAAGGTAGGTCGGACACCTAGCTCTTGGCAAAATAACTGAAAAATCTTCATGAAAGCCCAAGAGTTTGGATGAAGCTGTGATGGGGCCACATTACAGTTCCACAAAACCTCAGTCTCAAACACAGTAAAAGGTAGGGTAATACCTAGTTGGCTAAAGAAATAGTCATAGGCATAAAAGAAGAGACATTCTGTCCGATCTAAGGGAGGGAAGCTAACTCTCTCCTTAGGGTCGGTTGACACTAGTTCATAGTTCTTCTCATCCTCCCTACGCTCACAGATCCTATGGAATCTCCTAAGTTTATCACAATACTCCGGGTCGGCCACAGTGACATACATTAAACTATAGAGTCTAACCAGTTAGCCATAACCTGGGGAACCTTTGTAGACATCTCGACAATATTTTTACGTGAAGACATAGAACAACTATACCTACAGTAAGAAAAAAAGGGGTCACTACCAAACAGCTCGGGCAGAAACAGAAAATGAAGAAACAACCAGCACACAACAGGTATAGTAGCAAAAGGGTACCCCAAGATTCACAAAAACAACAAAAAGTCATCACCAAAAACCCAGGGGCACCCTTTGGAGGCAACACAGATACATAGAGAGAGACACACACAGGAAAGTCAATGAAAATCAAAACCCTAGCCCCTTCACCAAAAAGAAAAAAGCGCAACTAAAAACGGTTCACCTAAGTGCCTACATTTTCCCAAAACGAAGCAACAGAGATAAAAAAGATCGCAACTTCGAAGAAATAAAGGCATGCAATTATCACCAGAAAGCTTCAACCTTTTCAAAAGAAGCTCAGCAAAGATCAAAATTTTGTGCAAAAAAGAAAGCATGCAAGCAGTAAAGCACAAAGAAGGATGAAAATTAAAATACATAAAACGAGAAAGGGTATGAATCAAAGTACCAACCTGTAGAGGAGAACAAAAAGCAATGACGAAAGCACGAACGGTCCCACAAATGCTTTGAAACCTCAAAGAAAGAAGAAAAGCTTGGGGCAATTCAAAAGCGAAAATGAAAATAGAGGGAAGCAAGAAAATGAAAATAGAGTAAAACCCCTTTTTCGATTTCAAAGTGCAAGGAGGGAAAAAAAACGGCCTAAAGAAATAAAGCCCAAATTAATAGGCTTTAAGAGTGTTTGCTTGATCCTAAGGAACTAACGTCCTCGAAAGCAACGCCGCAATTAAGGAGCTAAAAAATGCTTCGCATTTAAGCAGAATAAACGCCAGACTCGCGCGAAAAGGAGCTACTCAAAACCAATGCTCGAGCACGACTTCCTCAAAGGGGTCGAAGTTTAAAAACACAACCTCAAGGGAAAGATCGAAGCTCAAGCAAGGGCACTGTTCATACCCTGGACCGAGCTATACGGTCCGGGTTGGACGAAGACAAAACGACCAACCTCTTGTAAGGTTGGCTCGTCACTAACTTCTTCCTAAAGAGTTCGGCCAAATTACCATAAAGGCCCAAGTAGGCTCAAAGCAGAGGATCACAGCCCGCCTGAAGGCGGCTGGCAAAAAGATAGGCGATCTCACCGACAAATGATAAGATAAGATAACTTATTTCAAAGGTCACTCCACACTACTATAAATACGCTGGAGCACCCAAGTATAACTCATACTCCAATTCTACAAAAAAAACCTGCTTAAAGCCCATGCTAACTTAAGCTTCAGAGTCTCTTGTAGGTACCACCACCCCCTGATGATCAAGGACCAGCAACACCTCAAGCTCCAACAGGTCGGACAGGGTAGAATCGACCAACTCAGAAGATCTCGTCCGAGATTGACCTCTAGTTTCAGGTAACCCTCAAAACAGTCGGCTTAGAATTTTCACAAAATATTTCCGTTGCAAGTATAGTTATAGGCCAACAAGTAACGCTCAATCAAATTTTAATTTTTGGTTGTCACAAGTCCAACCCAATAAAAGTAACCGAGAGATTAGTCCCGGGTCATTCTCCCTAGGAATTACAATCGAGTGCCTAATTATTGGTTATGAGTATCATGGGGGTTGGGTTGATAAAAGGGCAAGAAAATAAATAGCAAGAAAAGTAAAGCAAACAACTAAAGAAGCAAATACTAAAGAGAGACACTCATGGCAAGGATTGAGAATATAGGCTTTCTATCCTAGTCATTAATTATCATACAATAATTATCAAGAGCTAATCCTATTAAGTCATCTTCTACATCGGAAGAAGGTACCATATTATCTTCAACATAGGAAGAAAGTCAAACAAGACTAGTTAATCTTAATCCAAAAGTCCTAATCACCTCACTAATTGAATTAGCAAGAGAGTAGAGTCAATGAAAACAATAGTAACTAACAACCCTAGATTACCAACATAAATTGGGTATTAATGACTCAAGATTGCCTAATTTCTCTCTCCAAGCCAAGAATGCTCAAAAAGCTACTCTAACATCCAACCAAGCGTTTTGTCAAACAGTTAGAAGGCATAAAAGGCAAGCATCATAAAATTGCAAGGAATAATAAAATCTACTACTACCTAATGGAAGAAATTAACACTAACAACTCAAAGAAGCAAGAAAAGAACATAAAACCTCAAATTACATTAAAGGAACGGGGAATTAACAAGAGTTCATCAACATAAAAAGTAAACAAAATGAGAAATTAACAAGAGAAACTAAGACAATTGAAGCAATTCAACAAGAAAAAATAAAGGAAACTAAATCAAAACAAGTAATTAAACCTAAATCTAAGACAAAAATAAACTAATAACCCTAATTTCTAGAGAGAAGAGGGAGCTTTAGTCTCTAGAACTAACCTAAGATATGTTTCCTACATTAACTAATTGCTCCCCCCTTTGTCCAATCTTGAATTCTGTATGAAATAGGCTCAGAAATGAGTTGGATTTGGGTCTGGAAAGCTCAGAAATTGCCCACAGCATGTTGCTTATAATGAGGTCACGTGCCTAACGTCACGCGTGTGTGTCGCTAGAAAATTTCCTCCTCATGCGTATGCGTGGGTGACGCGTGCGCGAGGCCTTGAATTCTCCTAACACTCATTTTTTCATGAATTCTCCACTTTGTATGCTTTTCCTTTCACTTCTTCCATCCAATTCTTGCCTTATGAACCTGGAATCACTCAACAAACATATCAAGGCATCAAATAGAATTAAAGTCGACTAAAATCTAGCCATTTTAAGGCCAAAAAAGCATGTTTTTACTCTTAAGCAAAAATTTGGGGGAATTACAAAACCATGCTATTTCATTGAATAAATGTGAGATAAGTAAATAAATCCACCAAACTCAACACAAGATAAACCACAAAATTGGGGGTTTATCAGTGGTGCAAGAGTTCTATGCCAATGCATGGGTCACTAAACATTATGATACAAGTGTGAACCCAAGCCTCGAAAATTGGAGCACCATGGTCCGAGGGCGACCCTTGGATTTCCGCCCGGAAAGTGTAAGGTTGGCGATCCATTTGCCAATAATGCAAGGAGACCCACACCCTCTGATGCACGAAAACTTGTCTCTCAACAAATTTCCCTCAGAAAGTATACCAAATTGTCGTCAAGTAAAAACTCACAATAGAGTGAGGTCGAATCCCATAGGGATTGATTGGTCGAGCAACTTTAATTAGAGGAGTGTTCTAGTCAAGCTAAGACAGATTAAGTGAGAATTATAGAAACTTAAATGCGGGAAAGATAAATGACATAAAAAATTTGCAGAATCTTAATTGGGGAATTGGGGAGATGAGCATGAAAGTAAATAACAGAAAGTAAAGAGAATGGGTAAGATCGGAGATGGGGAATTCATTAGGCTTAGGAGATGTTGCATTCTCCGGATCAAGTTCATCTTCATCTCTTTCTTAATCAATGAATTCATTGATCTCCTTGGCAATCTTAGGTGATTGGATCCCAATTCCTTGGCAACCCAATCTCTCTAAGCTTGAACAATTTCCCAATTCCTTGATTTAATTGCTCATGAGAAGAGATGAGGTTTGGTCACTGATTATACCACACATCTTCACAGATCAAAGTATTGGTAGGATTACTAATGATTGGATTTTTGATGGTATAGAATTTCACAAATGAATTCTCGTTGCAAGTATAGTTTCTAAACCAATCAATAATCCTTTCATACAAAAAGTTGTTTGTCACTAGTACAAACCCCTAAAATTTATAAACCGAAGTATTCAAACCTCGGGTCGTTCTCCCTAGGAATTATAATAAAGTGTCTTGTTATTGGTTGTGAGTTATTTTGGGATTTTGATAAGAAGCATGAAAGATAAATGGCAAGAATGTTGGCCCAAAAGTGGCACAACTCTCGAGTAAAAGTACCGAGGGTGCAGATTGTGCAATCGACGTGCGCGCGCACAGTGTGCGTGCGCGTGCATTGTGAATTTAAGATCATGTGCGCGTACGCGCCAGGTGCGTGCATGCATGCACAGACTTGTGCCTTAGGCCCAATGTTCGCACAATGCAGGCCTAACTCTCGGGTTTTTTGGCTGGAGGTGAAATTTTGCATCGACGCGTACGCGTACAGTGCGCGTGCGCGTGGATTGGTGCTCTATTTTTCAAATTTTTTTTTCAAGTTCTTGCACCTATTCAAGCCTTCCAAACCTCCAAACAGCTACCAAAACACCCTAGAACCTTATTCAACATACTATACTACTAACTAAACTCAATAAAACAATAAAAACAAGAAATTAAACTACTTCTACCAATATTTACAAAAGATAAAAATGAAAATGAGAATCTACCTACAATGGCAACTCAATTCACTTATTAACAAAACTAAAAGAGTATGGAAAGAGTTTACCATGGTGGGGTGTCTCCCACCTAGCACTTTTATTTATTGTCCTTAAGTTGGACTTATGGGGAGCTTCTTATCAAGGTGGCTTGTGCTTGTACTCATCTTGGAATTCCCACCAATGCTTGGTTCTCCATTGTGCCCCAAGATTTCTTATGGATTGAGCCAAGTGTTGATGGAATTCTTCACAAGCTTGGGGCTTCCAATGTTGATCCTCTTTTTCTAATCTGGGACCCCACACTTTATTTTCACACCTGTCTTGAAGTTGATTATCATTATTAGTCCATCCGGGTGGTAAGCAAGGTGAATTCTCTATATAGTGGCCAACAATCCTCCTAGACCCATCTATTTGAACACTACTCCAACCTTTATATCTCATGTTTGATGCATCAACCATAATGAACCTTAATTTGCAACGCCCACCACAAAACATTTTCCGCTTACGCTTCATCCCACAAACTTCCCTAAGTTGGCCGTCCGTTTCAAGCAAACCATATTCAAGTGGGATAATAAAGCTAATAGAAATGAATTTCACCCACTCAAATGAAGGTGTAGATGGTAACCTAGGCAAAGATGCTTCGAAAGATCTTGACAAAGCATAACCAACCCTCGTTCTTCTATTTCCAGGGACTTCCACCTCTTCACAAGATCTCTTAATCTCAATCCTTTGTTCAACAATTTTATCAAAACCTTTTCCCTTACTCAAATCATAATAGGGAAGGTGAGAAAAATTTACCTCCTCAACGCTTTCAAATCCAACCGGAGAAGGTTCTTCATGCTCAAAGGATTCTTCACCACTAAGACTTAATGCTTGATCTTCATCACCAAGGGAACTCAATCCTTGCTCTATCCCATCCAAATCTTCATATGGAGTATGCCTTGGAAGGTGTGCACTTTCCTCCCTAGCATCAATTTCAATCATCTTGGAGGGGTTTTCTTCAACTCTATGTTCCCATGGAGGCTCCGCATCTCCTATGTCTTCTACCACTTGTTCCTTGTCTTCAACAATTAAAGCTTCCTCCAATTGTTCCAATACAAAGCAACTTCCTTCATTTCCCACCGGAGTTTCCAATCTCTCCTTCATGCTATGTTCTTCATTTGATTCTCCACATGTAGCCGTGGGAATCCCTTGAGTGTTCAAGCATTGGGAGGCTAATTGATTTGTTACTGCATCCAAGGCGGCCATGAAATTTTGCACATCCCTTTTCATATCTTCTTGCCCTTGAACAAGAACACCAAAGGTTTCATCCATTAGAGATTGGGGTGGGTGGAAGGGTTCATCATTTGGGGAAAGGGTTCATAATAGGAAGGTGGTTCTTCTTGGTAGAGTTGTGGTGGTTCTATGTTTTCCACTCTCCACTTGTTGCACAACACACTCCATGGTTGCTTGAAATTGATCCAATGCTTCCTTGAGATGATCCATTGACTCTTGTTCCTCTTAGATTATTTGATTAGGATCATGTGGCTCTTGGATCGATGGACATGAATATTCTTCCATGTGAGGTTGTAGTGGAAGGTAGAATTCATCTTGTGGTTGAAAATTTTCATATATTGGAGGTAGTTCATATTGGTAATAATGTGGAGGAGGTGGCTCTTGAAAATATTGATGTTGGAATGGTGGTAGCTCTATGTGTGGTCCATATGGCTCATATGGTTGTTGGTAGGATGGATATGGGTTAGGGTCATATGAAGGTGGTTGGTGAAAAGAGGCTTGTGAGTGTGGTTGGGGGCTATGTTGAGGAGGGGGTTCATAAGCATATAGTGGTGGCTCTTGAAAGTCACAAGGAGATTCACTATAGCCATTGGATTGATATGCATCAAAAAATGGCTTTTCTTCATAGTGCATTGGTGGAGGTTGTGGCCATGGAGATTGATCATATGCATATGGCTCCTCCCACCTTTGGTTGTCCCATCCTTGATACATATTCTCATTATAGTTCTCATCACCTACAACATAGTTGTAATCACACTCATAGCCAAAATGAGAATTCATGGTAGCAAGAGAAAATAAGAAACAAAAACCAATAAGAAATAATAAAACAAAATACTAAGACTAGCAAAAACTAACAAGAAATCCAAAAGTAAGCTATTCACAATATTCACATATATACAATAACCAATAACATAACACTATTGCAATTCCCCGGCAACGGCGCCATTTTGATGATTGGATTTTTGATGGTATAGAATTTCACAAATGAATTCTCGTTGCAAGTATAGTTTCTAAACCAATCAATAATCCTTTCATACAAAAAGTTGTTTGTCACTAGTACAAACCCCTAGAATTTATAAACCGAAGTATTCAAACCTCGGGTCGTTCTCCCTAAGAATTACAATAAAGTGTCTTGTTATTGGTTGTGAGTTATTTTGGGGTTTTGATAAGAAGCATGAAAGATAAATGGCAAGAAAGTAAACTAAGGCCTAAAAAGGTCTTGGCAAGGGTTGGTGGTCAAGGATCTCTATCCTAATCACTAACCACAATATGAAAATTGGCAAGGATCAATCTCATTAAATCATCCTCTAACTAGTAGTAAAGGAAAGTCAAATGAGCTATATCAATCCTAGTCCATAAGTCCTAACTCTCCACTAATTCAATTAGTGAGAACTAGATTCAATGGATCCCAATCATCAATTACTTGGACATTAGTAACTCAAGAGGTCCTAAGTTACCTTTCCAGGCCAAGAGCATAAAATTCTACTCTAAAATCCAACCAAGCATTTCATCAAACACTTGGAAGGCATAAAAGGAAAGCATAGTAAAATTGTAAGAAAAGTAAATCTACACTACTCATTTGCAAGGAATTAAACAACAACAAATCAAATGAACACAATTATTATGAATTACCTCTAATTGAATTGAAAGAGAATAGGAGAAACAAAAGTAGATCTACAACAAAGTATAAGAACAACATAAAGGAAATTACAGCAAAAGAATAGAGGAAGATGAATGTAACAACAAAGAATTGAAAGGTAGAAGTAGAAGAAAGCAAAGATTAAAACCTAGATCTAATAACTAATCCTAATCCTAATCCTAGAGAGAAGTGAGAGCTTCTCTCTCGATAAACTAACTCTAACTACTAAACTAAGCTAAACTAAACTAATGGTAACTAACATATGTTTCCCTCTTCACTCCTTGGGTTAAATAGCATCATAAATGAGTTGGATTGGGCCCACAAAGCTTTAGAATTCACTGGCCACGTTTTGCTTTAAGTGAACCAGGTGGCAGCAACGGCGCGTGCGCGTACTATGCGCGTACGCATCACCATGCGCGGTTCAACCATAGCAAATCTTATATCGTTTCGAAGCCCCGGATGTTAGCTTTCCAAACCAACTGGAACCGCATCATTTGAACCTTTGTAGCTCAAGTTATGGTCGTTTAAGTGCGAAGAGGTCGGCTTGACAGCTTTCCGGTTCTTTCATTTCTTCATGAGTTCTCCAACTTTTCATGCTTTCTTTCTTCATTCCCTTAATCCAATTTTTGCCTTCTAAACTTTAAATCACTTAACAAATATATCAATGCATCTAATGGAATCAAGGTGAATTAAATTTATTTATTTTAAGACTTAAAAAGCATGTTTTCACTCTTAAGCATAATTAAAGGAGAACATACAAAACCATGCTAATTCATTGGGTAAATGTGAGAAAAGGTCTACAAAATACTCTAAATTCAATACAAGATAAACCGTCAAATTGGGGTTTATTAATTACATGTCACGATATCCATCCAACCCCCAACCTAATCCAATGTGAGAAAGCAATTCTAGCATGATCTCCTCATTCCTCTTCCAAGGCTCAGAGGAGATCCAATTATGGAGAGTTTCTTTTCCAAGATAACTAACCAATTGGTTGAAGACCAAAATCTTTCTAGCAAAATCAAGAGAAAAGAAAGAGGAAGAAGAATGAAAACTATAATTGACCCATCAAATTACAACAGAGCTCCCTAACCCAATGAAAGGGGTTTAGTTGTTCATAGCTCTGGGAATGGAATGGGTAAAAGAAAAGTGCATTGTAAAGTAACTAAAAATTGCAGAAAAAGTAAATATACAGAGTGTAGCTCCCAATAATGCCAAGCTCCCTTCTAGTTCAAAACTACTCCTATATATACTACTCTTTTGATCTTCTAGTTAGCTCTTCAAGTCTTGGATATGGGCCTTTGTTCTTTAGTTGAAGCAGTTACAGTCCTTAGTGGGCTCAGCTTTGCTTGCAGATAGAGAGTGAGTCATGCATGGTATGCAGTCAGTTAGGACGTTAGTGGTGTTAACGTTAAGTCTGAATTTTGGTTCGATGACGTTAGTGACACTAACTTTGTCATTAACATCTCAACCTACTTGACACACGATAACCCCAACGTTAGTGGCACTAACATGACCACTAATGTAACATTTCCATCCTTCGCTAGCATTATTGGCGTTAACTTTGCGAATAACGCTGCTCCTTGTCCCTTTCTCCCATGTTAATGGTCCACGTTAGTGTAACTAACGTAGCCCTTAACGCAGGCATGCCAAGACTCGAGGGCGTTAGTGACACTAACTTTGTCACTAACGCTACAAAATTCCTCCTCTTCCACGTTAGTGCTCACATTAGTGACAAAGTTAGTGTCACTAACGTTGGCTCCTCGTTCCTTGCTCCACGTTAACTCCTATGTTAGTGGCATTAACGTGGCCACTAACGTAGGTGAACTTGGCCTGATCTAACGTTAGTGACAAAGTTACTGTCACTAACATTGGCGATCCTCTATTGCTCCACGTCAGAGCTCACGTTAATGGCATTAACGTGGCTCTTAACGTGAATGTTTTTGGCCTTTGCAACTTTAGTGGTGTTAACTTCACAACTAACATTGGAGCTCCCTTCTCCTTCCACGTTATTTTCCACGTTAATGTAACTAATGTAGCAACTAACATGGGCTGTGATGGCTTTCGAGGGCATTAGTGGTGATAACTATACCACTAACGTTGCAAGCTTGCTCCCTTTCCACGTCAGTGGTCACGTTAGTGATACTAACATGGCTGCTAACGTGGTTTTTCCATGCTTCCTTTGTCCTGAAATAAAACAACCAAGGTGCATCAAAGCTTTGTTCCACGTCATGAGATCCTGCATTATATAAATTGGCCTTCAATTCATGCATTATTCTCATGAAATCATGTAAAGTTCACAATGTTTGCTTGAATCAAGATGTAAGTGTATATTCATCTAAAACTTGCTTATTAACTAAGAAAATGCATGAAACTATCTAAAAAGAGTAAAGAAAAGGCTAGTAAAACTGGCCAAGATGCCCTGGCATCACAATACCAAACTTAAAGTTTGCTTGTTCCAAAGCAAGTACTGAAACATACGGATGATGAATGAAAGAATAAGAGAAACAAGTCTTTATTATAGAAGTTAGGTCCTTGGTTCATGGGGTTTCATGCATAGCAACTTAGGTTCATGCCTTTGCTGGTTTTCAGGTCCTTATCATGCCCTTGATCACTCACTTGACTGCATCCTATGAGATCCTGATTCATTGATCCTTCCCCTTTTTCTTTTTTTTTTCAGGGTTTATTGCTTTCTTAGGCTAAGTGCTTTGTGAAGGGGAAACTCTTTAAGATAAGCTTTCAGCCAGCACTCCTGAACCAATTGGTTCAAGGTGCTAGGTGTTGAAACACCCCTAAGGACCTACTCCCTCGAGTCTCTCCCCCACACTTATACACCACAGGCATATGGTTTGTTATTTTCTTTCTTGAGGCCTTGGTGTCCAGCACCTCTTTGGGTTACTAAGTGCTTTGTGGCAAGGTTGCTCTTGATAGTGAATTTTCAGTTGATAATCCTGGGTTAGTTAACCCAAGTTACCAAGTGATAAAGCACTCCTAAGAACATATTCATCCAAGCAGATCTTTTGCACAAGAGTACCACAGACACATGCCTCAAGATTCAAACCCTTGATGCCTAGCCTTATTTCCTATTCTTTTTTCCTTTCTTTTTCACACTCTAACTTTTCTTTTTCTTTTTCTTATTAGGATCTTGTTATTTAGCTGGTCTCATAGGATGTGCTTCAAGCATATGATTTAAAACACATAATTGCCCTTAGACCTTGTTGGTGAACCAACTTAGCTAATCAATTACCACTCCACAAATATTGGGACTCTTATTCAACAATATGAACTCCACTCTTGTTCCTTTCATAACATTAATGAGCGGACTTTTGTGTGGTCTAGAATTCATAATAAATTCTCGTTGCAAGTATGGTTTCTAAACCAACAATAATCTTTTCATACAAATATTTGTTTGTCACTAAAACAAACCCCTAAAATCTATAAACCGAAGTATTTAAATCTTGGGTTGTTCTTCCTAGGAATTGCAATAAAGTGTCTTATTATTGGTTATGAGTTATGTTTTGGGGTTTTAATAAGAGACATGAAAGATAAATGACAAGGAAGTAAACTAATGGCAAAAAAGGTCTTGGCAAGGGTTGGTGGTCAAGGATCTCTATCCTAATCACTAACCACAACATGAAAATTGGCAAGGATCAATCCCATTAAGTCATTCTCTAACTAGTAGTAAAGAAAAGTCAAATGAGCTATATCAATCCTAGTCTATAAGTCCTAACTCTCCACTAATTCAATTAGTGAGAACTAGAGTCAATGGATCCCAATCATCAATTACTTGGATATTAGTAACTCAAAAGTTCCTAAGTTATCTTTCCAAGCCAAGAGCATAAAATTCTACTCTAAAATCCAACCAAGCATTTCATCAAACACATGGAAGGCATAAAAGGAAAGCATAGTAAATCAACAACAAAAATAAAATCTAACAACAACTAATTGCAAAGAATTAACAACAACAAATCAAATGAACAATAAAGGAACATGAAAACACAAATTGCATTAAAGGAAAATGGAAGAATAAAAGTGCATCAACATAAAAGTAGAGAATTACAAGAATTAAATGCTAAACTAGAGAGAAGAGATGTAGAAGAAGAAGAATTACAAAAGGAGAAGTAAATCAAAGCATGAAATTAACCTAGATCTAAGAAATCCTAATCTAAATCTAACCAAATCCTAATCCTAGAGAAAAGTGAGAGCTTCTCTCTCTAAGTGTGTCTAAGTTTGTTGATTCCCCTTTAATACTTGGCTTAAATAGCATCAGAAATGAGTTGGATTGGACCCACAAGGCTTCTAAAATCACTGGCCACGAGTTGCATTAAGTGGATCATGTGTAACCATCGACGCGTACGCATATTGTGCGCGTGCGCGCCTCTATGCGCGATGCAACTATGGCAAATCTTATATCATTTTGAAGCCCCGGAAGTTAGCTTTCCAACGCAACTGAAATAGCATCATTTGAACCTCTGTAGCTCATGTTATGGTCGATTAAGCACGATGAGGTCGGCTTGACAGCTTTTGCGATTCCTTCATTTCTTTATGAGTTCTCCATTTCTACATGCTTTTCCTTCATTCTCTTGATCCAATCCTTGCCTCCTAAATCTGAAATCACTTAACAAACATATCAAGACATCTAATGGAATCAAGGTAAATTAAATTTAGCTATTTTAAAACCTAAAAAGCATGTTTTCACTCTTAAGCACGATTAAGGGAGAAGTTACAAAACCATGCTATTTCATTGAATAAATGTAGGTAAAAGGTGATAAAATCCCCAAAAATCAATACAAGATAAAACCCTACAAATGAGATTTATCAACCTTCCCACACTTAAACCAAGCATGTCCTCATGCTTAAGCCAAGAGAGAAACAAAGGGTATCAACATTTATTCAATGTAAATAAACTATATGCAACCTAAACTATATGCAACTATCTAAATGGATGAAACTAAATGCAAAATGGTTTTACATACTTGGTTAAAAATAAATCAATCCTCCAAGTCATACATGCACAAGTAGGGCCAAGATCATATAACGATTCATGTATCCCACCAATTCAAATATTAAAATGAAGTTCAAGTAGACTTGCAAGAAGAAAGCTCATGAAAGCCAGGAATCAAGGAATTGAGCATCGAACCCTCACCGGAAGTGTTTGCACTCTAGTTGCTCAAGTGTATAGGGTCGATTCACTCAATTCTCTCCTAATCATACTTTCCAAGATTTATTTTTCTTCTAACAATCAACTATTATTCAATGCATGCATACATTCATCATGAGGTCTTTTCATAGGTTGTAATGGGGCTAGGGTCAAGGTAGGATCATATATGGTTAAGTGGACTAGAATTTGAATCTTTGATTAACCTAGGCTTTCCCACCTAACCTTTGACAACCTATACAATATAAGTACTAACCTAACAACCCATTCTTCACTTTTTCACATACTCATGCATTCTCTTTTCACTTTACAACCTATATGCATTGATTCTTATTGAGCTTCATTTTGGGGCATTTTGTCCCCTTTTTATTGCTTTTCTTTTTCTTTCTTTCTTTTTTCTATTTTTCTTTTCTTTTGCTTTTCTTTTTCTTTTCCACACTCATTTCTTTTTCTTTTGTTTTTTCTCATTTTTCTTTCTTTCAAACTACTATATACAAGAGCATAAATGCATATGGTTTTACATTTAATTAACACATGAGCATGTACCCAATTCCCAAAATTTTCAACAAAAATATAAAAACATACCCTTTTAACCCAACCAATGTCCCAAGTTTTCCCAAACTTGAATAATAAACACTTTCACTAGCCTAAGCTAATCAAAGATCCAAACAAGGGACTTTTATTGTTTTCCACTTTAGGCTTGTAATGTGCTAAAATAAAGAACAATTGGGTTAAGCGTATGATCAAAATTGGTTAACAATGGAGAGTAAAAGGTAGGCTATTTGGGTAAGTGAGCTAATGAAACAATGGCCTCAATCATATAAGTGCATGAATACAAGGAATAATGGACATATAGAATTAAACAAATCAAAGATCACAATCATAGAAAGAGAATAATTGCACACAAGAAGGAAAAGTAAGTGGTTATAAGATGTAACCATATCATTAGGCACAAAACTCACAAGCTTGTGTTCTTAGCTCAAAAACCATGTTCCAAAATAAATTCTTTCAAGCAAGTTCAATACAATTTTTTTTTTCAAATTGGTAGGGTGCCCTAAAAATATTTTCTTGGGAAAGAAATCATCACCCTAACCAAGTAGTCCTAACAAGAAAAAAATAGTAAAAATTTGTACAAATTCTAACTAACATGCAACCTATCATGCAATGCAACAACTAGCTAACATTGTTGTTGAAAAAGGAAATTGTTACCCAAGGAGATCGGTCGGACGACCTCCCCACACTTGAAGATTGCACTGTCCTCAGTGCATGCAAAGGAGAGTAAGGTGGATGGGTTGCTACAACTGATGAGTTTCTTCAAAAGGGTTGTGCGGATGACTTGTTTGTTGCCCCATTGATAACTTTCTCTTTCCTTCCTTTTCGGTGGCCAGCCTAAAAAGAGCGAAAAAGAAAGAAAATTAAGCCTACAACAAAGATATCAAAGCAAATAAAATGTAGGCGGGGGCTAATGCCAAATAAAAATAGGGTTCTCAACTACATGGTAGCTACAACATGCAAATGAGAAAACAATATAAGCCAAGGCATATCAACTGATACTTGATGCAAGAGTAAAATCAAAGCATAAGTAAATGCCATGAAGAGCATGTTGAGCATCAAGTTCAAACAAGAAAGAGTGGGTCATGAAAGACACGCAAGTTCATATCAATGCACAAAGAACACAAGAGTTATACAAGATTAAGCATTGATTTAAAAGTTTCATTACCCAACAATATCAAACAAGTCAAGAAGCACCAAAATAATGCAAGAAATTCTCAACAATTGAGTATAAGAATTCAACACCATTATTAAAATAAGAAACTTAAGAAAAAGAAAATTACAACAAGCTATAAAAACAAAATTAAAATGCAATGAATGAAAATAAGCAAATGCAATAAAAGAAAATGGGAGAAAATAGAAAAAAATTTAGTATTTTATTTATTTATTTATTTATTTTTATTTTATTTTTTTGTTTTATAAGATTTTTTTTCTTTTTTCAAGAGAGGAAGAAGAAAGGTAGAAAGAAAGAAGAAAAGAAGAAGAAAGCAGGAGAAAGGAAGAAGGAGAAAAACAGGGTGCAAATCCGCGCGTATGCGTGCTTACGCGCGCCTTGCACAGTTGGGATCATGGACGCATACGCAGCATGAGCGCGGGCGCGCACATTGCAGATTGTGCCATCGGCGCGCATGCGCGCAGTGCGCATACGCGTGCATTAGGTTGTGCCAAGAGCTTAATGTTTGCGCAGAATTAGCACAACTCTCTGGAAAATGTACCAAGAGTCATGTAGTGCCATCGACGCATACGCACGCTGTGCCCATACGCGCACTCCGACCCTTTTTTTTTAATTTTTTTTTCAGAAATACTAAAAATGGCTAAAAATCTCCCTAACACTACCTACAACTCAAAAATAACCAAAAATCCAAAATTACCAACATCTTTTTGGTTTTTGAAGGGTTTTCAACTATAAGCAAGGAAAGTTTGCTCCACAAGCAACTAGCAACCAATTACTAAAACAACTATATAAAGATGAAACTACCTACAATGGTAACTTAAATCTAGAAGAGAGTGGAAAGAGTTTACCATGGTGCACTACAAGAAAATAAGCTTTCTGCCACGCTTTAAAAGCGTGCCAAAAAGTGCAAAAAAGCGTGCCGATAGCTTTTCACCATGCTTTTTGAGCTATCGGCACGCTTTTGAATGGGTCACATCTGCCAGCGAGCCGGTTGCTCTTTCGCCATGCTTTTGTGGATCTATCGGCATGCTTTTTAGTTGGCACGATTTCATCTGTTGCCACGCTTAAAAAGCGTGGCCATAGATCCAAACATATAGGTACGCTTAAAAAGCGTACCGAGAAGTGCACATATCGCCACGCTTTTAAAACATCCAAGAATGTATGCTTTGAGTACTCTTTAAAAGTGTGCCGATAGGGGAAGATATGGCTACACTTTTTAAACATGCCAATAGGATAAACATATGGCTACACTTTTTAAACGTGCCTGACGTGGCGGAAATTGGCGAGTTAAGAATTAATTGTAAAGATAGCGTTGTGAGTACAGTCCTTAACCAGCCGAAATTCCGTTTATCAATTTAGAAGGGTTGTCACAATATTGAAATTAAAATACTGGAGTATAAATCCCAGGTCGTCTCCCAACGAGTTGCAGAAAAACGTGCTATTTTATTAATCAGGTATTTTCAAAAATGGTTGAGTTGATAAACAGGAAATTAAATCAGAGAAATTAGATAATTTAAATAAAAGCCTTGACTGGGAGTAGATTAGTTGGAAGCCCTATTCTTGTTGAAGTACTCTCAAGATTAATTGATAATTGAAGGTTGCTCTCCTTAGTTATCCCTTACTAGGTAGAGGAAAGTCAAGCAAGTTGGAAAGCTATTTCTAGTCACAGGACCTAATCCTCTCCCTTGGGAAGGACTAGTGTCAATGACTGGAGGGTGATCCAACAATAAACCCAATTACAATTTTTCTCTTGAGTAATCCAACTCAAGGTTTCCTTTCAATCATCTCCCAATCAAGTTATGGAACTACTCACTCATTATGTTTGTAAAATTCACGAAATAAGAAAAGGAAATATTGGAAGACATGATAAATAATAATCAAAGGAATCAATTAAAACTAAAAATAGTTCTTGTATTAATAAATTCCAAAAATAATCCAATGTCAACTTCTGGAAAAATTAGGAATATGGAAGAGTAAATGAAAAATAAATAACAAGCTATAATGACTGGTACCGGAGGTAGACTCTTCTCAAAAGCTAAAGCCAAAATCTTCAAAATCCTAATTATGAATGTTCAAGTGAGAAAACCTAGGGGAGGAGAAATTTCAGATCTAAAAAAAAACTAAAAATTATACGGAATGAATTGTTGTTCTGTCTCTGCATGTTCCCTGACTCTAATCTGTGTTTCTGGGCCGAAAACTGGGTTGAAATCCGGCCTAGAAACTCTGCCAATGACTTCTGAAATTCTACAGATCGCACACGTCACGCGGCTGCGTTGTCCACGTGTTCGCATCACTCAGAGTTTCTCGTACCACTCGTGCACGTCGTCTACGCATTCGTGTCATTCGTGCAGCTTCCAATCCGCGCGGTTGCGTCAGGCACGCGAGCGCGTCATGTGATTTCTTCCGTTTCGCGCGGTCGTGTCATCCATGCGACCGCGTGACTTCTCGCTGGTCATCCCCTCAATTCTTTGTGTTCCTTCTATTTTTGCATGCTTCCTCTTCATTCCTTATGCCATTCCTGCCCTATGAAGCCTGAAATACTTAACACACAGATCATGGCATCGAATGGTACAAAGGAGGATAAAAAATATATAACTGAAAGGTCTTTAGGAAGCAAGTTATCAATCATAGAATATTTTTAGGAAGGAATTGTAAATACATGCAAATCATACGAATAAGTGGGCAAAGACTTAATAAAACCACAAAATCAAACACAATATGAATCATAAAATAGTGGTTTATCAACCTCCCCACACTTAAACATTAGCGTGTCCTCATGCTAAGTTGAAGGAGATGAATATGAATGAGTAGGAACATGTAAGACTCATGCAATGCAACCTATATACATATGAATGCAACTATATGATTTTGTCTACTGATTAAAAATAGATAAGTTCTCTAAGACAAAATATGGGGCAGATTTCACTAATTCAATTCATATTGTAAAAGCAGATAAATTTGTAAGAAGATAGCTTGTGAAAGCACGGAGTACAGGATTGAGCATCGAACCCTTACTATTGGTGCGTATGCACTCTAATCAACTCTAGTATATGGGGTAATCACTCTATCCTTCTCCAATCATGCTTTCAAAAATTTTGTTTTTCACCTAATTAATCAACAATTTTAAAATGCCAATGAAAACATCATGAGGTCTTTTCATGGTTCTAATGGGGCTAAGGTAAGGGTGAGGATACAGATATGGCTAAGTGAGCTTATACATTGAATCTTTAATTAACCTAAGCTCTCACCTAACATACATATATTCTATATAAATTTAATATTCATCTTAGCTACCCAAAATCTCCTTTTTACATTCCATATTCATGTATCAACCTTTATTGTAATTTTTTTATCACATGTGCATTGATTATTAACTTTGATTTATTATTGGGGTGATTTTGTCCCCTTATTCACTAAAGTAAAGAAATTTTTATTATTATTTTTTTTGTATAGCTTATCAATGCACATAGATTTGTAATTTCCTTTTATGGTTTCACATGAATAGGTACCCAAATTCCCTTTATTCTATTATGATATATTTTCTATTACCCTTTATTCCCACAATTTTCCCATACTCAGTTAACACACAAATTTTATCTTAAGCTAACCAAAGATTCAATTAGGATTTTCAATTATTTTCCACTTAAGGCTAGTAATATGGTACAATATAGAATGAATGGGGTTAAAAACAGCTCAAAGTGGTTAACAAAGGTAATTAAAAAGGGTTGGCTTATTTGGGATATGTGAGTTAAACAAACAATGGCCTCATTCATATGCATGTACATAACACATTAATTTTGGACATATAGAATAAAACAAAATTCAGATTACAATCATAAAGAAGTAAACACAAAGAAAAAAAATGTTTATGGTTAAATAGTGTAACCATGTATTTAGGCTCAAGGTCTCACGGGTTATGTGTTCTTTTAGCTCAAAAATCCTATTCCAATTTCAACTTCAAACAAATTTAACATAAATGTTTTGATTTAAATTAGTGAAATTTTCAAAAATTATATGGTCTTAAAAGAAACTTATTATCTTTTCAATCAGGTAGAACATGCATGCAATTAACCTACTAATATGCAATCTATCCTATACTAAAGAAGAAAGAGATTGGTGTTAGGGGAAAAGAATCACCTCCGAAAGTCAGGTACTGACCAACCTCCCCACACTTAAGGCTTTGCACCGTCCTTGGTGCCATCTGTCAGGAACAATGGTGGGCTGGTGGCAGTATCTCCACAGTCGAGACCGTCATGGCTCCCTGTGCTGGTAAAGAAAGTGGAGTCCGTAGTGCCTAGGTCCTCTTCAGGTCTGTGGTTGCCTGTGAGTAGCTCCTTGAGGTATTTGAATCGGCAGTGGTTGCGGCACTCTCTGAGCTTTACTTTCTGGTCTTGTTGGTCCAACCTTTTCAGTATTTGATGCAGCAGCTGACTCGTAGATGGTGGAGGAGCTGCAGCATCCTCTGTGGACTGGCTGGTAGTGGCAAGTGGTGGCCTGAGATATCTCCCGTTAGGGATGTACTGATCATCTCGTGGAAGTATGACTTTGGTGTCCCCATCTCTGTAGGATACTCCGGCTGCTGAGATAAGATCTGAGACCAAGGCAGGGAAAGGAAGGTTGCCCGCGATTTGCACGTGTTCCATAGCATTCCGGATGTGTCTTGGTAAATTCAGAGGCTGGTCTGTGAGGATACACCATAGTAGAATGGCCATGTCTGCGGTGAAGGAGGACTAATGAGTGCTCGGGAAGATGTACTGGGACATAATCTGTGCCCATACGTGAGCCTCTAAGGTAAGTGCGGAAGCCGAGATTCCCTTAGGACGGGAACGATGGTATCCGAAGATCCATTTGTTGCCTGGTTGTGCGATAACTCTAAGAACAGCATCCCAGTCAAATTTGTACGCCTGGTGCTTGAGGGCGGCTTCTTGAAATGTGTCCAATCCTTCTGGAGCAGGGGAAGATCTAAGGCACGCTGAATGGACTCTTCTGTAATGGGGACTTGCTTATGACGGATGTAAACAGATTGCAGGGTCGGCAGGTGGAAGTTGGAGTAGAACTCCACTACCCAAGAAAGATTAACCTGTCGTGGCTGTCTCTGTAGGAATCCCAAATGTCTTTGTGCAATTTGTGGCTCAACAAATTCGGCAATATGCGGTGGAAGGATAAGAAGGTGTTCATTATTGTAATTCCGAGCTGCCAGAATGGGGAACATCTGCTCACAATAACGATTGGGAAATCGTGCAGTGTCCTTTGCTGGGAAGGCTCTCTCTTTTTCATCAACCTTTATAATCCTTTTAATTCTTTTTGTTGAGGGCTTGACTGCAGTTGAAGAAGGCTCTGCCACTAATGCTCTTTTTGTTCCTTTCCTTGCTGTGGATTTGGGGGTAGCTTTCTCCTTGCCTTTCTTGGTGGCCATTGACGTTAGGATTTTTGCTAGTAAAGAATTTTATAAAAATAGTCGCGTTGTAGATATAGATTCTAAACCAACAGAAATCCCTTCGTACAAACGTTTTGGTTGTCACAAGTAACAAACCCCTTTTAAAATTGATAACTCAGTATTTAAACCTCGGGTCGTCTTCTCAAGGAATTGCAGGGAGGTATGTTCTTATTATTGGCTATGAGTTTGTAAATTGGGGGTTTTAAGAATGAGGAGCAATTATGATGAATGACAAGTAAAATAAATAAATGACAGTAAAATAAACTCTTGGCAAGGTATGAGAGATTGGAAGTCCTAGTCTAGTTATCCTTATCAACAATGATGACAATTGAATCTTAATTGCACTTAGTTGACCTTTACTAAAGCAAAGGAAAGTCAAGTGACTAATTAATTATATATTCAAATCCTAGTTAATTCCTAAGAACAGATTGGGACTATTGAAGTTCAATTCAATTAGCATAAATAACAATGATCAATTATGTTGAATCTGATAACTCCTGAGTTACTAATTTCTTAACCAAAGCCAAGAATGTAAAAAGCTGAATTAAAATCATAAATATATCATAAATCTGAAAACACTTCAATTCATTCAAAGCAGTAAAATCTAACATGGAAGGTATTCATAAGCCAATTGGGCAATATAAATAAAATACAAATAAAAGTATTAAAGTATCTCAAAGTAGAAGAGAAGTCAAAATAAAGAAATAATGAACCTGATGTGAAGATGAGATAAATTCCTAATTTCTAAAAATCCTAATCCTAAGAGAGAGGAGAGAACCTCTCTCTCTAAAAACTATATCTAAAACTAAAATTATGAATTATGATAGCATCCTTATGAATGGATGCATTCCCCCACTTTATAGCCTCTAATCTGTGTTCTCTGGGCCGAAAACTGGGTCAGAAACAGCCTAGAAGTCACTTCCAGCGCTTTCTGGTCCGTACAGGTCGCGGCCAAGTGACGCGGAGGTGTCGCCCACGCGGCCGCGCGGATTAAAATTCGCAGATGCGACGCGTCCGCGTGGGTCACATGTTCGCATTGCCTAGCGTCAAGGCAACTATGGCATATTATATATCAAATCGAAGCCCCGAACGTTAGCTTTCCAACACAACTGGAACTGCGTCGTTTAGACCTCTGTAGCTAAAGTTATAGCCGTTTGAGTGAAAAGAGGTCAGGCTGGACAGCTTAGCAATTTCTCCAACTTCTTGTATACCTTCCACTTTTGCATGCTTCCTTTCTATCCTCTAAGCCATTCCTACCCTGTAGTCTCTGAAATCACTTAACACACATATCAAGGCATCTAATGGTAATAAGAGAGGATTAAATATAGGGAACTTAAGGCCAAAGAAGCACGTTTTCAATCAAAGCACATAATTAGGAAGGCAAATGTAAAACCATGCAAATAGTATGAATAAGTGGGTAAAGAGTTGATAAAATCCACTCAATTGAGCACAAGATAAACCATGAAATAGTGGTTTATCAACCTTCCCACACTTAAACAATAGCATGTCCTCATGCTAAACTCAAGAGAAACTATAAAGATGAAGAGGAATGGTAGGATGTATGAGATGCAACCTATGAATGCAACTAAATGCAAAATGTTTCTACCTACTTGGTTAAAAGTAAATAAATTTCCAAGAATAAATATGAACTGGATTTCACTAATTCAAATCATAAAAATGAAGTACAAATAGACTTGTAGAATAAAATAGCTCATGAAAGCCGGGAACAAAGAATCAAGATCGAACCCTCACTAGTAGTGTATATCACTCTAATCACTCAAGTGTTTTAGGTTCGATTCTCTCGATTCTCTACTAACCTTGCTTTCTAAGGCTTGCTCTTCATCTAACAATCAACATAAATTCAATGCACAGATACACATATCAAGAGGTCTTTTAAGGGTTGTAATGGAATTAGGGTTAAGGTAGGATTGTATTTGGCCAAGTGGACTAAAATCTGAATTCTTAATTAACTTAAACTTTCCCACCTAACTTAAACAATCCATGTAATCATAATACAACATCTAACCATCCATTAACCATGTTTTTCACATATTCATGCATTCTAATTTAAAGTATAACTCATATGCATTGCTTTCATCACTTACTTTGGGGCATTTTGTCCTCTTTCAATTATTTTGCTCTTTTATATATATATTTTCTTTTATTGTTCTCAATGCATATGATTAAATTATTGGATGCATGAATTATGTCCCAAACATTTCTTTCACATTTTTAGAAAATTCTAACATACTCAATTTTCAAACCAAATGTTTCCTAACCCACTTTTCCCCACACTTAATTCATAAGCATTCTCACTAGTCTAAGCTAACCAAGGACTCAAATTAAGGACATTATTGTTTTTCGCTTAGAGTTAATGATGTACTAAAATAAAGAACAAAAGGGTAAAAAAATAGGCTCAAATTGGTTTGCAAGGGATAATGAAAGGTTAAGGTCATATGGGTGTGTAAGTTCAGTGAAACAAAGGCCTCAATCATATAAGTGCATGCATACATTAAATAATGGAAATATAGAATTAAGCAAGACAAAGATCACAATTTTAGAGAGAAAATCACACACCAAAAATAAAATATTGGTTGATAAAATGCAACCAATTCAAATAAGCTCAAAATCTCACAGGTTTTGTGTGTTCGAGCTCTAAATCATGTTCTAGTATAATATTTCTTCAAACAAGTTTAATAAAAAGTTTCAATTTAAATTAGTGAATTACTCTAAAAAAGAATTTTGAAAAAGAAAATATTACTTTAACCAAGTGGTAAAATATGCACAAAATCAGATAATTATGCAAATGCAAGAACTAATCTACAAAGAAGATTTAAACATTGGTGTTGAGACAAGAAAGTACTAACCCATGGAGATTGATATCGACCTCCCCACACTTAAAGATTGCACCGTCCTCGGTGCATGCTGAGATGTGCAGGTGGACGGGTTGTTGTAACTGATGCTTTTCTTCAAGATTTTGCAGATGGACTTGTCTGTCTCCCCATGTAAACGTCTTTTGGTTCCCTTTCGGGTGGCCATCCTGAAAGAAAAAGGGAAGAAAAAGTAACCCAGTGATAAAGATAAGAAAATAAATGAAGTATGGGTGGGTTAATGCCAAATGATAATGGTTTCATTTACATGGAAGCTTCAACATGTACGTGAGAAAACAATAGAAGCCATGGCATACCAGTGGTATAAAATTTGCAACATAGGGGTGGAGTGTAGGTAATGGAAGTATCAATACAAGCTCATGTCAATGCAAATGGAGTGCAAGTATCATAAAAGATTGGCATTGGCAGATAATTAATATCATCCCACAGTGTAAAACAAGTTACCAAAATAAATTCAAAAAAAGAAGCAACAGTTGAATAAGAAAAAATTTTAACACCAATGGAAAAAATAAAAAATTCAGAAAAGAAAGTAAAAATATGCACAAAATTAAAATGTAATGAATGAAATATGCAAATAAATAAAGTAAAATAAAATGAAAGATAAAAAGAATAAGAAGAGAAAGAAGGGAAGAAGAAGTAAATAAGAGAGGAGGAAGATAGAATAATAAAAGATAGAAAAAAATTAGGATTAGAGAAGAAAAGATAAGAAAATTGGCACTGATCTGAATAGGTTGTGCGACGCTGGCGACGTGGTCGCGTGGGTGACGCGGCCGTGTGGGGCGTAATAAGTTCAGGCGACGCGAACGCATGGGGCACGCGAACGCGTGGCCTGATTTGTGCGATTGGCGCGAATGCAGCCTTGCATTCGTGCAACTCTCTGTTCGAAACTCTTTTTGCCAATTTTTAGGGTGACGCGGTCGCATGGTTGACGCGATCGCGTAGGTGGCCAAGATTGGAGGATGACGCGGACGCGTGGGGCACGCGTTCGCATGGTAAGGCTTGTGCGTCTAGCGCCAGTCTAGCCTTACTCCAGCACAACTTTCGGCCATGCTCCCCTTTTACGTCGATTACCAAGTCACGCGGCCGCGTGGGTGACGTGGACGCGTGGGAGGCATGGTTCCCATGTGACGCGGATGCGTCAGCGACGCGGTCACGTGGGTCAAATTGTGCCAAATGCACGCCTCCAGCCACGCTTCCGCGTGACTTTCTGTTCACTTTTCTTTTCTCCTAATGCACTTGCGACGCGGACACGTCAACGACGCTGCCGTGTCGCGTGTGTGCTTTTTTTTTAATGCATGAAAAATGCAGAATGCAGTGATTAATATGAGTGAGATGCAAAATTCCAGGTTCACTATAATAAAATAGAATAAAAAGAAAAACAAATAACATTAAATAAACTGAAAAAGAACGACCATACCATGGTGGGTTGTCTCCCACCTAGCACTTTTAGTTAAAGTCCTTAAGTTGGACATTGGAGGAGCTTCCTGTTATGGCGGCTTGTGCTTGAATTCATCCAGAAATCTCCACCAATGCTTGGAATGCCAACAGCCTCCGGGGTCCCAAACTAGGCATGTGAAGCTTCTGAGCAGCTTCAAACAGATTTTCAGACTCCCGGGGTGATGAATATCAGAGTATTTTGATCTATACTTTTCCATCCAAGCAGTTTGGAAATTAGATTCTCACCAAGATGACCAAATATTTTCTGAGATCCATTCGATTGAACATGATACCAATCCCTGCACTTCGAATTGAAGCGTGGAACCTTATTGAACCTTGTACACCAGCTCTGAGTGCGAGCCATTTCCCTTTTCCTCTTAAAATCGTAGAGAGCTCTAAGCTGGCCATCTGTTCAAGTAAACCATATTCAAGTGGAAAAGTAAAGATAAAAGGCAAAGGTGTTACCCACTTGTAGTTTGTGTTGGGCAGTAATGGCCTTGGGATAGGTGTTTCCAGTGGTTCTGTAAGTTCTACTCCTTTATAATCTTCTGTGAATTCTTCCACTTCAACCATATCTTGATCAAAGTCTTCAATTTCTCCCTCATCATCGCTCGAGTCATATATTGGAGGTTGAGAAAAATCTACCTCAGCATCATCTTCATGTTCACTCAGGGAAGATTCTTCTGTCTCAGAGAAATCACTTGCGGATGCAAGGTCGTCACTAAGAGAACAGGACTCGTGATCATCATCATCAAGGAAGCCTGTGTCCTGGGTTATTCCATTCAGTTCTTCATAAGATATTTGCAGTGGAGGCAGTGCAAAATCCTCCTCAGCGACAATTGTAACATCCTTGACGGAGTTCTCCACAACAACCAACTCTTCTTCTTCTGCAATGACAGCTTTCTTTACTTGTTCTAGTACGAAGTTATGCTCTATGCTGTTCACTGGGGCTTCCAGCATCTCCTTTGTACTGCGTTCTTCATTGGATTCTCTACATAAAGCCATGGGGGGTCTGTTGAGGGGCTGAGCGTCTAGAAGATAATTGTTTTAACTTCTCCACTATTGCTTGCTCCAGTTGATGAAGGATTGTAGTACATTGTTTCATTGATTCTTCGAGGCTAACCTGTGATTCTGACTTTGATGGATATGGGTAATGTGTATGGGGGAGTGGTGGTTCTTGGGAGTAATTGGATTGGTATTGGGGCGGATAAGGATCGTATGGTGGCGAATGGTGAAAAGAAGCTTGTGAGTGTGGTGGTTCGAGGTCATGTTGAGAGGGTGGTCTATAGGCACAGGGTGGGGCTTGTTGGTAGTTACAAGGTTGTCCACCATATCTTTCAGCTGGGTATGCATTGTAGAATGGTCGTTGTCCATGATATCTTGGAGGGTGTCGTTGCCTAAAGGGTTGATTAGATCCTCTTGACTCCATCCATCCTTGATTGGTCTGACCTTGATGCATATTCCTGCTACAGTTTCTATTTCCTTCAACAAAGTTAGAAC
>NC_029773.3:45489834-45492677 GCF_000817695.3 Arachis duranensis | reverse complement strand
GTTTTGGTTGTCACAAGTAACAAACCCCTTTAAAATTGTTAACCAAGTATTTAAACCTCGGGTCGTCTTCTCAAGGAATTGCAGGGAAGTGTGTTCTTATTATTGGCTATGAAAAAGGTAAAATTGGGGGTTTTTGGAATTTGGGCAATTGGCACAGGTATATTTTCAAAGCAATAAAAATAAATAAATAACTGTAAAATAAACTCTTGGCAAGGTATAAGAACTGGAAGTCCTATCCTTATCAATTGTGATGAGAATTGGATTTTAATCCCACTTAGTTAACCTTTACTAAAAAAAGGAAGGTCAAGTGGACTAATTAATTTGATACCTAAAGTCCTAGTCTTTCCTTTGGAAAGGCTAGAGTTATTGGAACTCAGATTAATTAGCAACTCCCAATTTCAACCACTGCTTTATTTGAGAGCTCAAGCGTCACCAATTACTCAACCAAAGACAAAAGGGTAACAGAAAAATCCAAATTATTTATATAAATAAAAGACAGCAATCATCAATGACATATAGGTCTGAAATATCTCAATTGTATTAATAAAATAAAATCAATCCAAATATGAAACATTGAAAAGAAATAAATACAAAGAATATTGAACCTGGGATTGAGAGTCACTCCTAAAACTAGGAGAAGTCCTAAATCCTAAATCCTAAAGAGAGAGAGGAGAGAACCTCTCTCAAAACTAGATCTAAATCATGGAAAGTGAATTACGAGAGCATCCTTATGAATGCATGCATTCCCCCACTTTATAGCCACTAATCTATGTGTTCTGGGCTGAAAACTGGGTCAAAAGCAGCTCAGAAATCACTCCCAGCGCTTTCTGGTCCGTACAGGTCGCGGAAGAGTGACGCGGAGGCGTCGTCCACGCGGCCGCGCGGGTTGAGGTTTGCAGATGTGATGTGGCCGCGTGATCCACGCGTTCGCGTCGCCTGGCGTCGGGGCAGGTATGCCAAATTATATATCGTTGCGAAGCCCCAGACGTTAGCTTTCCAACGCAACTAGAACCATCCCATTTGGTCTTCTGTAGCTAAAGTTATAGCCGTTTGAGTGCGAAGATGTCAGGCTGGACAACTTAGCAGTTTCTCTAACTTCTTGTAATCCTTCCACTTTTGCATGCTTCCTTTCCATCCTCTGAGTCATTCCTACCTTGTAATCTCTAAAATCACTTAACACACATATCAAGGCATCTAATGGTAATAAGAGAGGATTAAACATAGGGAACTTAAGGCCAAAGAAGCATGTTTTCAATCAAAGCACATAACTAGGAAGGCAGATGTAAAACCATGCAAATAGTATGAATAAGTGGATAAAGAGTTGATAAAAACCACTCAATTGAGCACAAGATAAACCATGAAATATGGGTTTATCAACCTCCTCACACTTAAACATTAGCATGTCCTCATGCTAAGCTCAAGAGAAGCTATAAAGAGATGAAGAGGAATGATAGAATGTCTGAGATGCAACCTATGAATGCAACTAAATGCAAAATGTTTCTACCTACTTGGTTAAAAATAGATAAATCTTTCAAGAACAGATATGAACTGGATTTCACTAATTTAAATCACAAAATACAATACAAATAACTTGCAAGAAGAAAATAGCTCATGAAAGCAGGGAACATAGAATTAGGCATTGAACCCTTACTGGTAGTGTATATCATTCTAACCCTCAAGTGTCTAGGGTCAATTCTCCCAATTCTCTACTTTTAACACTCCATCTAGAGTGTTCTATTTTTACTGCTATGAATTTCATCTATGTTCAGATGGATGCACATGATCATGACTCTAAAAATAAAAATGAAACTAAATAATTAATTAAGGTTGGATTGCCTCCCAATAAGCGCTTCTTTACGTCATTAGCTTGATGGTTAACTCCTTACGAATTTTTGCCCCTTATAGTGATCTTTCGTCCTGTCTTCTCATAAATTAGCTCCACATGCTCTAGAGACAGGATACAACTGACCGTATGTGGTAAGACTGGTTTCTTAGTAAAGATAACTCTCATGCCAGGTGAGAGGCCTTCAATTGGGACTTTCCTGTCCCTCCAGCCTTTAGGTACTTTCTTCTTACTACCTTTGTGCTTAGAGCTTGTTGATGGCTGCCCAATACCAAACTTAGAATTAATGTCTGGGGCTCTGTAGTCCTCTGCACAGAAAGAGAGGGTTAGAACACTAGGTGTTGCATAGTTATCTCTCTGTTATTTAGGAGGGAATTGGGATGAGGCATCTTGAATAAGATGTGGTCCTCCCCTAGTTGTAGAGCTAATTCTCCCTTAGGCACATCAATGATAGCTTTAATAGTGGCTAGGAAAGGTCTTCCAAGGATGACAGAGTCATCCTCATCCTCTCCTATGTCCATGACTATGAATTTTGCAGGGATGTAGTGGTTTTCAACTTTTACCAAGATATCGTCTACTATGCCTTATAGCTTCTTCATTGTCTTGTCTGTTGATGAGCGGATAATTTATACGCTTTTTGGCATTGTTTTTAGTATGTTTTTAGTATGATCTAGTTAGTTTTTAGTATATTTTTATTAGTTTTTAGTTAAAATTCACTTTTCTGGACTTTACTATGAGTTTGTGTGTTTTTCTGTGATTTCAGGTATTTTCTGGCTGAAATTGAGGGTCCTGAGCAAAAATCTGATTCAGAGACTGAAAAGGACTGTAGATGCTGTTGGATTCTGACCTCCCTGCACTCGAAGTGAATTTTCTCGAGCTACAGAGGCCCAATTGGCGCGCTCTCAACGGCGTTGGAAAATAGACATCCTGGGCTTTCCAGCAATGTATAATAGTCCATACTTTGTCCGAGATTTGATGGCCCAAACCGGCGTGGCAAATC
>NC_029773.3:45489262-45489576 GCF_000817695.3 Arachis duranensis | reverse complement strand
TATAGGATCTTTTGACATTGTATCTGTACCTCATGACACTTTACACATTTCTTTGTGTACCTTCCACAGCATGAGTCTCTAAACCCCATGGTTGGGGGTGAGGAGCTCTACTGTGTCTTGATGGATTAATGCAATTACTACTGTTTCTTATTCAATCATGCTTGCTTCCATTCTAAGATATCACTTGTTCTTAAACCGGATGAATGTGATGATCCATGACAATCATCATCATTCTCAGCTATGAACGTGTGCCTGACAACCACCTCCGTTCTATCTTAGATTAAGTAGATATCTCTTGGATTCTTTGACCGAAA
>NC_029773.3:45488619-45489143 GCF_000817695.3 Arachis duranensis | reverse complement strand
CCGACAATCTCCGTGGGATCGACCCTTACTCACGTAAGGTATTACTTGGACGACCCAGTGCACTTGCTGGTTAGTTGTGCGGGATTGCAAAAAGTGTGATTGCAATTTTGTGCACCAAGTTTTTGGCGCCGTTGCTGGGGATTGTTCGAGTTCGGACAACTGACGGCTTATCTTGTTGCTTAGATTAGGACTGTTTTATTTTTGTTGGTTTAGAGTCTTTTAGTTGAGTCTAGTTTCATATTTTAAGTTTGGTGTCAATTGCATACTTTTGTTTTTCTTTTAATTTTCGAATTTGCATGTCTTTAGTCCCTTTTTGATTCGTAAAAATTCTAAGTTTGGTGTCCTCTTTGTGTTTTTCCCTTAAAATTTTCGAAAAAATTAGTGTTTGATTTTCTAAAAATTTTAAGTTTTTTTTGTTGTTTTTCACTTTCCTCATTTCAGAAATCAAATCTTTTTCATAAAATTTTTCAATCATATCTTCTTAATTGCTGATTTCAAAATCTTTTTAATTAACTAATTGATTC
>NC_029773.3:45487510-45487983 GCF_000817695.3 Arachis duranensis | reverse complement strand
GAAGAACCTACTGAGTTTCTGGCACAGTTTTTACAAATTGCTGACACAGTACATGATAAAGAGGTAGATCAAGATGTCTATAGACTATTATTGTTTCCATTTGCTGTAAAAGATCAAGCCAAGAGGTGGTTGAATAACCAACCTACAGCAAGCATAAAGACATGGAAACAGTTATCAGACAAATTCCTGAATCACTTTTGCCCTCCAAAGAGGATGACACAGCTAAGGCTGGACATCCAAGGCTTTAAACAAGAGGATAATGAATCCCTTTATAATGCCTGGGAGAGGTATAGAGGTATGCTAAGAAAATGCCCCTCTGAAATGTTTTCAGAGTGGGTACAGTTAGACATCTTCTACTTTGGGCTTACAGAAAAAGCTCAGATGTCTTTAGACCACTCAGCTGGTGGATCTATACATATGAGGAAGACGATTGAAGAGGCTCAAGAGCTTATAGACACTGTTGCTAGAAACCA
>NC_029773.3:45487014-45487415 GCF_000817695.3 Arachis duranensis | reverse complement strand
CAAGAACAGATGATTGAGCTTAATCAACAATTGCTCCTGATGACAGAACAGTTAGCAGAATTTAAAGAGATGCTCCATGAAACTAAAGTTGCTAACAAGAACATAGAACTGCAGTTGAATCAAGCAAGACAGCAAATATCTAAACAGATAACAGAAGAATGTCAAGCAGTTCAACTGAGGAGTGGGAAGACACTGAATAACACTGCTCAAAAGAGCAAAAAGCCAAATAAGGAACAATTGACAGAGGATAACCAAACCACTGTTCAAAATCCCTCTGAGGACAGTAAGAGCCCAGAGAGGAACACTTTTGGCGTTCAAATGCTAGAAAAGGGGGGAAAGCTGGCGTTAAACGCCCATTCCCTGCCCAGTTCTGGCGTTCAAACGCCAGAAAAGGGGGAAAA
>NC_029773.3:45485487-45485932 GCF_000817695.3 Arachis duranensis | reverse complement strand
CTGAAGTATGCATTTCTGGGAAAGGGTGACACTTTTCCAGTGATTATAAGCTCTGCTTTAAATCCACAGGAAGAGGAAGCACTGATTCAAGTGCTAAGGACACACAAGACAGCTCTTGGGTGGTCCATAAGTGATCTTAAGGGCATTAGCCCAGCTAGATGCATGCACAAGATCCTATTGGAGGATAATGCCAAACCAGTGGTCCAACCACAGAGGAGGCTAAATCCAGCCATGAAGGAGGTGGTGCAGAAAGAGGTCATTAAATTACTAGAGGCTAGGATTATTTATCCTATTTATGATAGCCCTTGGGTGAGCCCTGTCCAAGTTGTCCCCAAGAAGGGAGGCATGACAGTGGTTCATAATTAAAAAAATGAACTGGTTCCTACAAGAACAGTCACAGGGTGGCGTATGTGTATTGACTACAGAAGGCTCAATACAGCCACCA
>NC_029773.3:45481846-45483007 GCF_000817695.3 Arachis duranensis | reverse complement strand
TTTTTACAAAGGCGAGTATCAAAAATGAAGGAATTCACAGAGTTATAGAAGGATTCAGCACAAAAAGCAGAGAAAAAGAGCTTACTGGCGAAAAAACGCCAGTAAGGGGCATTTTGGGCGTTAAACGCCAGAATGGGCACCATTCTGGGCGTTTAACGCCAGTAAAGGTGCCATTTTGGGCGTTAAACGCCAGAATTGGCACCATTCTGGGCGTTTAACGCCAAGTGTGCAGTATCCTGGGCGTTTAGCAAAACGCCCAGTGATAAAGGGAATTCTGGCGTTTAACGCCAGCCAGGGCACCTGGCTGGGCGTTAAATGCCCACAATGGGCAACAAATGGGCGTTAAACGCCAGAATGGGTGCCATTCTGGGCGTTTAACGCCAGAAAGGTGGGGGACCAAGATTTTGCTTTCCAATCATTTTTTTTAAACTTTCCTTTTCTTAACCATACTTTTCTACATAAACACATCTCAACCTTTCATCATTCACCTTCAAATCTTCAAAAATCAAAATCATTCTTCAAATCTCTCTCAAATCAATCTCAAATCTTACTCAAAAACTCACTCTTCTCTCAAATTCTCTCCATATCTTCTCAAATCTCCTTTCAATTTTTTCGAAATCTCCTTTCCCCCCTTATAAAAACACGTTTGGCCTCCTCATTCCCCCACACCATTCGAATTTGCTCTTCTCCTCTCTCTTCTTTCCTTTTTTCTTTTGCTTGAGGACAAGCAAACCTCTAAGTTTGGTGTGCTTTTCCGTGATCACTAAGCCAAGATTCATCAAGATCATGGCTCCTAAGGGAAAACAAACCAATTTAAGAGGAAAGAAAGAGAATAATCCAAAGAATCTTTGGAATCAAGAGAAGTTCTTAACCAAAGAACATGAAGACCATTATCACAAAATAATGGGTCTGAGGTCAGTGATCCCGGAAGTTAAATTTGATCTGAAAGAAGATGAATATCAAGAGATTCAAGAGCAAATTCGAATCAGGAATTGGGAAATTCTGACCAATCCTGAAACGAAAGTGGGAAGAAACATGGTTCAGGAGTTCTATGCTAATCTATGGCAGACAGACAGGCAGAGAATAATTGGAGCTGCTCTCTATGACCATCGGACCTTAGTCAGAGGAAAGATTGTTCACATCCATCCTGACAAAATCAGG
>NC_029773.3:45480436-45480846 GCF_000817695.3 Arachis duranensis | reverse complement strand
ACTTCTGGGGCCCATTTGGTGTGTGCTGGGGCTGAGACTAAAGCTTTCCACGTGTAGAGGCCTTTCTTGGCGTCAAACTTCAGGTTATGACGTGTTTTGGGCGTTCAACTCCGGATAATGACGTTTTTCTGGCGTTTAACTCCAGACAGCAGCATGAACTTGGCGTTTAACGCCAAGTTACGTCGTCTATTCTTACGCAAAGTATGGACTATTATATATTGCTGGAAAGCCCTGGATGTCTACTTTCTAACGCCGTTGAGAGAGCGCCAATTGGACTCCTGTAGCGCCAGAAAATCCATTTCGAGTGCAGGGAGGTCAGGATCCAACAACATCAGCAGTCATTTTTCAGCCTAAGTCAGATTTTTGCTCAGCTCCCTCAATTTCAGCCAGAAAATACCTGAAATCACAGA
>NC_029773.3:45479460-45480336 GCF_000817695.3 Arachis duranensis | reverse complement strand
TCTGTATGCCCACAGAGCATCATCCAAGCTTCTTGCCCAATCCTTTCTACGGTTATTTACAGTCCGTTCCAGGATTCTTTTAAGTTCTCTATTTGAGACTTCAGCCTGCCCATTAGTTTGTGGGTGATATGGAGTAGCCACCTTGTGGTTGACTCCATAACGTACTAGAGCAGAGTAGAGCTGTTTATTACAGAAATGAGTGCCCCCATCACTGATTAACACTCTAGGGATACCAAATCTGCTGAAGATATGTTTCTGGAGGAATTTTAACACTGTTTTAGTGTCATTAGTGGGTGTTGCAATAGCTTCCACCCATTTGGATACGTAATCCACCGCCACCAGAATATAGGTGTTTAAGTATGATGGTGGGAAAGGTCCCATGAAGTCAATGCCCCATACATCAAACAACTCAATCTCCAAGATTCCTTGTTGAGGCATGGCATAACTGTGAGGCAGGTTGCCTGATCTTTGGCAACTATCACAGTTAAGCACAAATGCTCGGGAATCTTTATAGAGAGTAGGCCAGTAGAAACCACTTTGGAGGACTCTTGTGGCTGTTCGTTCACTTCCAAAATGTCCTCCATACTGTGATCCATGGCAATGCCAAAGGATCTTCTGTGCTTCTTCTCGAGGCACACATCTACGGATTACTCCGTCTGCACATCTCTTAAAGAGATATGGTTCATCCCAAAGATAGTACTTTGCATCTGTAATTAATTTCTTTGACTGCATCTTACTGTACTCTTTGGGTATGAATCTTACTGCCTTGTAGTTTGCAATGTCTGCAAACCATGGCACTTCCTGGATGGCTAGTAGTTGCTCATCCGGAAAGGTTTCAGAAATTTCAATGAGAGGGAGGGACGCCCCTTCCACTGG
>NC_029773.3:45475890-45477057 GCF_000817695.3 Arachis duranensis | reverse complement strand
CATGCTTGTTTCTGGCGTTGAACGCCAGGAATAAGCATGGTTTGGGCGTTCAGCGCCAGCTTTATCCCTTTCTGGGCTCTGCTTGTCCTTAGAGGGATTTTGAGTAGCTATTTGTTCATTTCTTGTCTTCTTGCTGCTTTGAAGTGAGTTATTTAATGTTTTCCCACTTCTTAGTTGAACTGCTTGGCATTCTTCTGCTATTTGTTTTGACAGTTGCTTTTCTGTCTGTTTTAATTGCACTTCCATATTCCTGTTTGCCATTCTTGTTTCCTGTAATATTTTCTTGAATTCGGCTAGCTGCTGAGTTAGAAAATCTAATTGCTGATTGAATTCATTAGCCTGATCCACTGGACTGAGTTCTGCAGTTACTGTTTTAGCTTCTTCTTTCATGGAAGATTCATTGCTTAAATATAGATGCTGATTTCTGGCAACTGTATCAATGAGCTCTTGAGCTTCTTCAATTGTTTTTCTCATGTGTATAGATCCACCAGCTGAGTGGTCTAGAGAAATCTGAGCTTTTTCTGTAAGCCCATAGTAGAAGATGTCTAATTGCACCCATTCTGAAAACATTTTAGAGGGGCATTTTCTTAGCATCTCTCTGTATCTCTCCCAGGCATCATAAAGGGATTCATTATTTCCTTGTTTGAAGCCTTGGATGCTTAGCCTTAGCTGTGTCATCCGTTTGGGAGGGAAATAGTGATTCAGGAATTTTTCTGACAATTGTTTCCATGTTTTTATGCTGTTCTTAGGCTGGTTATTTAACCACCTCTTAGCTTGATCTTTTACAGCAAATGGAAACAGTAGTAATCTGTAGACATCCTGATCTACTTCCTGATCATGTACTGTATCAGCAATTTGCAGAAATTGTGCCACAAATTCTGTAGGTTCTTCATGTGGAAGACCAGAGTACTGGCAGTTTTGCTGCACCATGATAATGAGCTGAGGATTCAGCTCAAAGCTACTAACTCCAATGGAGGGTATACAGATACTACTCCCATATGAAGCAGTAGTGGGGTTAGCATATGACCCCAGAGTCCTCTTGGACTGTTCATTCCTACTTGCTTCCATGATGGAATACAAGTTAAGAATTTATATGTTGAGAATTATTTATTTTATAGTAATGGAATAAATAAAAAGAAGTTAAAAATATTTTTTTTTCGAAAAAAA
>NC_029773.3:45475046-45475693 GCF_000817695.3 Arachis duranensis | reverse complement strand
TTTTCGAAAATTTTTGGAGGGAAAACACCAAGGAACACCAAACTTAAAAATTTTTAAGATCAAGACACAAGAAAAACTCAAGAACACCTTGAAGATTCACAAGAACACCAAGAACAAAAGAAAGAACACCAAACTTAAAATTTTAGAAAACTTTAAGAAAATTTTCGAAAATTATAAAAAGATTAACAAGAAGACACCAAACTTAAAGTTTGGCACAAGATTCAATCCAAGAAAAATTATTTTTGAAAAAGATTTTCAAAAGTACTGGTGCTCCCTCATCAAGAATATAAACCAATGCTTTAGCCAATTGGGAATAAATATGACACTTGATGCAGATATTCCAATTAGTGCTTTAAAAGGAACACAAGTGAAACAAGAAAAGACACAGAACAAGAAAAATTAAAGATCAAACAAGAAAAATAGACAAGAACAACTTGAAGATTAAGGAGAAACAAAGAACACTCACACGAAAATTTCAAAGAAAAATATAAAAGATGCAATTGACACCAAACTTAGAACAAGACACTAAAACTCACGAAAATTAGCAATTAATTAAAAGAAAATAATAAATTTTGAAAAGAAAAATTTTTTTTTTGAAAAGAAACTATCCTATCAATATTGATTTAATAACCCTATAACAATAAAAA
>NC_029773.3:45474176-45474531 GCF_000817695.3 Arachis duranensis | reverse complement strand
TCACAGTCATTCAATCCCAGAATCCTACTCGGAATACCACAGACAAGGTTTAGACTTTCCGGACTCTCATGAATGCCGCCATCAATCCGGCTTATACCACGAAGATTCTGTTGGGAAATCTAAGAGATATTCATTCAATCTGATGTAGAACGGAGGTGGTTGTCAGGCACACGTTCATGGATTGAGGAAGGTGATGAATGTCACGGATCATCACCTCCTTCACAATTAAGCGTGAATAAACATCTTAGATAAGAACAAGCGTGTTTGAATGGAAAACAAAGGAATTGTATTAAATCATCGAGACGCTGCAGAGCTCCTCACCCCCAACAATGGAGTTTAGAGACTCATGCCATCA
>NC_029773.3:45473288-45473879 GCF_000817695.3 Arachis duranensis | reverse complement strand
TCCGGATAATGACGTTTTTCTGGCGTTTAACTCCAGACAGCAGCATGAACTTGGCGTTTAACGCCAAGTTACGTCGTTTATTCTTGCGCAAAGTATGGACTATTATATATTGCTGGAAAGCCCTGGATGTTTACTTTCCAACGCCGTTGAGAGCGCGCCAATTGGACTCATGTAGCTCCAGAAAATCCATTTCGAGTGCAGGGAGGTCAGGATCCAACAGCATCAGCAGTCCTTTTTCAGCCTAAGTCAGATTTTTGCTCAGCTCCCTCAATTTCAGCCAGAAAATACCTGAAATCACAGAAAAACACACAAACTCATAGCAAAGTCCAGAAATATGATTTTTGCCTAAAAACAAATATTATTTTACTAAAAACTAACTGAAACATGCTAAAATCTACATGAAATTACCCCCAAAAAGCGTATAAAATATCCGCTCATCACAACACCAAACTTAAACTGTTGCTTGTCCTCAAGCAACTAGATGAATAAAATAGGTTCTAACAGAAATAAAGAAATAATAATATTCTCGAGTTCTAAATGAGGCTCAGATTCTTATTAGATGAGCGGGGCTTGTAGCTTTTTGTCTCTGAA
>NC_029773.3:45472642-45473282 GCF_000817695.3 Arachis duranensis | reverse complement strand
CAAATTGCTGAAGGAACAAGAGAAGCAGGGGCGTGAACTCCAAGAGCTGAAACGCCAGAAATTCTCCCCTCAATTTGAGGGTGCATCCACTTCTCAAAATCAAGGTTATTGAGTCCTAACTCTGTAAAAACCTCTATCATTAGGAACCTATTTAAATTTTTATTTTTTTGTTTTCTATTTTGTTTAGTCTCATTTTATATCTATTTTTGAGTCTTGTTCTTAATTCATAATTAATAAAATTTAAAATTCATGTCTTAAAGCTATGAATGTCCTATGAATCCATCACCTCTCTTAAATGAAAAATGCTTTAATCACAAAAGAACAAGAAGTACAGGGTTTCGAATTTATCCTTGAAACTAGTTGAATTAGTTTGATGTGGTGACAATGCTTTTTGTTTTTCGAATGAATGCTTAAACAGTGCATATGTCTTTTGAATTTGTTGTTTTGAGAATGTTAAAATTGTTGGCTCTTGAAAGAATGAAGGAAAAAGAGAACTGTTATTGAGGATCTGAAAAATCATTAGATTGATTCTTGAAGCAAGAAAAAGCAGTGATTCAAAAAAAATTTCAAAAAAAAAAAGAAAAAGAGAGAGAGAAAGAAATAAAGTTGTGATCCAAGGCAAAAAGAGTGTGCTTAAGAT
>NC_029773.3:45471294-45472498 GCF_000817695.3 Arachis duranensis | reverse complement strand
CAGAGTGCTTTGGGCCACAGCCAAGACTCATGACATAGCTATGTTCAAGAATCATTATACTTAACTAGGAGAATCAATAACATTATCTGAGTTCTGAGTTCTTATAGATGCCAATCATTCTGAACTTCAATGGATAGAGTGAGATGCCAAAACTGTTCGGAGGCAAAAAGCTACTAGTCCCGCTCATCTAATTGGAGCTAAGTTTCCTTGATATTTTGGAGTCTATAGTATATTCTCTTCTTTTTATCCTAATTTGGTTTTCAGTTGCTTGGGGACAAGCAACAATTTAAGTTTGGTGTTGTGATGAGCGGATAATTTATACGCTTTTTGGCATTGTTTTTAGTATGTTTTTAGTATGATCTAGTTATTTTTTAGTATATTTTTATTAGTTTTTAGTTAAAATTCACTTTTCTGGACTTTACTATGAGTTTGTGTGTTTTTTTGTGATTTCAGGTATTTTCTGGTTGAAATTGAGGGTCCTGAGCAAAAATCTGATTCAGAGACTGAAAAGGACTGCAGATGCTGTTGGATTCTGACCTCCCTGCACTCGAAGTAGATTTTCTGGAGCTACAGAAGCCCAATTGGCGCGCTCTCAACGGCATTGGAAAGTAGACATCCTGGGCTTTCCAGCAATGTATAATAGTCCATACTTTACCCGAGATTTGATGGCCCAAACCGGCGTTGCAAATCAGCTTCAGAATTCCCAGCGTTTAACGCTGGAACTGGCATAAAAATTGGAGTTAAACGCCCAAACTGGCATGAAAGCTGGCGTTTAACTCCAGAAAAAGTTTCTACACATGAAAGCTTCAATGCTCAGTCCAAGAACACACTAAGTGGACCCAGAAGTGGATTTTTACGTCATTTACTCATTTCTGTATACCCTAGGTTACTAGTTCACTATTTATAGGATCTTTTGACATTGTATCTGTACCTCATGACACTTTACACGTTTCTTTGTGTACCTTCCACAGCATGAGTCTCTAAACCCCATGGTTGGGGGTGAGGAGCTCTACTGTGTCTTGATGGATTAATGCAATTACTACTGTTTCTTATTCAATAATGCTTGCTTCCATTCTAAGATATCACTTGTTCTTAACCCGGATGAATGTGATGATCCGTGACACTCATCATATTCTCAACTATGAACGTGTGCTTGACAACCACCTCCGTTCTATCTTAGATTGAGTAGATATCTCTTGGATTC
>NC_029773.3:45464359-45471078 GCF_000817695.3 Arachis duranensis | reverse complement strand
TCTGGCCTGATTGAGAACCGACAGATGGATAGCCGTGCCGTGACAGGGTGCGTTGAACATTTCCACTGAGAGGATGGGAGGTAGCCATTGACAACGGTGAAACCCTTGCATACAGCTTGCCATGGAAGGAGCCTTGCGTGCTTCAAGAAGAAGACAATAGGAAAGCAGAGATTCAGAAGATGGAGCATCTCCAAAACCTCAACCTATTATCTATCACTGCAAAACAAGTACTTATTTCATGTTCTTTTACTTTTCACAATCAATCCTGATAATTTCTGATATCCTGACTTAATTTCTGATATCCTGACTAAGATTTACAAGATAACCATAGCTTGCTTCAAGCCGACAATCTCCGTGGGATCGACCCTTACTCACGTAAGGTATTACTTGGACGACCCAGTGCACTTGCTGGTTAGTTGTGCAGGATTGCAAAAAGTGTGATTGCAATTTCGTGCACCATCTGTCATCTCTACTGAGATGTGTGCAGCTTGTACCTCAAGGATTCCAAACTTCTTAATTACAGAGAGTGGCATCAGGTTGATGCTTGACCATAGGTCACACAGCATGAGGTTAATGCTTGAACCTAGGTCACACAGAGTCTTTTCAAAGGTTATAATGCCTATGGTGCAAGGAATCAGAAAGCATCCAGGATCTGAAAGCTTCTGAGATAGCTTTTGCTGAACCAAAGCATGGAATTCTTTGGTAAGCAGTGGAAGTTCTTCCTCCAGAGGCTTTGTACCTAATAATTTGGCATTCAACTTCATAAGAACTCCTAGGTACCAAGCAACTTGCTCTTCCCTAGTATCTTCATCCTCATCAGAGGTTGAGTATTCATCAGAACTCATGTACTGCAGAAGTGCATGCAAAGGAACCTCAATGGTCTTTATGATTTCCTTTGGTTCTGGGATAAAAGTTTCTTGAATGGGATTTAAGCACTCAAAGGGTGTGCTTTTACTGGCGTTTAACGCCAGATCTGTGAGCTTATTGGGCATAATGCCATTGTTGTGCACCCTTACTGCGTTAAACGCCAGTCCCTCTAACATTCTGGGCGTTGAATGCCCAACAGGGATGTCCTTGCTGGTGTTCAACTCCAGCATCCCTGGGTGTGTGGGCGTTGAATGCCCAGTGAGGGGTTCTTCACTGGCATTCAGCGCCAGAAAGCCTATGTGTTTGGGCGTTGAACGCTCAGCTGGTGCTCCCTGGCTGGTATTCAACGCCAGCCTTGCTGCTAGGATGGGCATTGAACGCCCAATGAGGGGTCCCTCACTGGTGTTCAGCACCAGGCTTGCTGCCAGATTGGGCTTTGAATGCCCAGTGACATGTCCTTCACGGTCATTCAACGCCACCCCATGCTCTCCAGATTCGGCCTCTACCTCCATGGTTATGGTCTTGCACTTTTCTTTTAGATTCACTTCAGTGTTACTAGGAAGAGTGTCAGAAGAAGTCTCAGGGATCCTCTTGCTCAGTTGACCAACTTGTACCTCCAGATTTCTAATGGAGGACCTTGTTTCATTCATGAAACTTTGAGTGGTCTTAGAGAGGATGAAAACTCGAGTAACAAAGTCAGAAAGGCTCTGCTTAGAGGTTTCCATATTCCCTTGAGAAGATGGGAATGGTGGTCTATTATTGAACCTATTTTGGTTCCTTCCACCTTCATTGTTATTGAAACCTTGCTGAGATTTCTATTGATCCTTCCATGAAAGGTTAAAATGGTTCCACCTTGAAGGGTTGTAGGTATTTCCTTAGGGTTCTCCCATGTAGTTCACCTCCTCCATGGTGGGTTGATCAGGATCATAAGCTTCTACTTCAGGAGAAGCTTCCTGAGTACTGCCAGCTGTAGTTTGCATTCCAGTCAGATGCTGGGAGATCATATTGACCTATTGGATCAAGATCTTGTTCTGAGCCATTATGGCATCCAGGGTATCAATTTCAAGAACTCCTTTCTTCTGAGAACTCCCATGGTTTACAGAGTTCCTCTCAGAGGTGTACATGAATTGTTTGTTTGCAACCATCTCAATGAGTTCTCTAGCTTTCGCAGGTGTCTTCTTCAAGTAGAGTGATCCACCTGCAGAGCTGTCCAATGAAATTTTGGACATCTTAGAGAAGTCATCATAGAACTTGCCTATGATGAACCATTATGAGAGCATGTCAGGAGGACATCTCCTGATCAGCTGCTTATGTCTTTCCCAAGCTTCATAAAGGGATTCACATTCTCTTTGTCTGAAAGTTTGAATATCCACTCTAATTTTTCTCATTCTTTGAAAAGGAAAGAATTTAGCAAGAAAAGTAACTAGCTTTTCCCAAGAGTCAAGACTCTCTCTAGGTTGGGCATCCAACCAGAACTTATCTTTGTTTCTTAAAGCAAAAGGAAAGAGCATAAGCTTGTAGACTTCAGGATCTACTCTAATAGCATATACAGAGATGCCTCTACCATATAAGTCAGAGGTAGGCATAGTGTAGTCCCCAAGAACCTTTCTTGCTTTCTCTTAAGGTTCGGCCATGTCTTCCCTTTCTTGTTCAAAGTTTTTTGAAAGGTCTCTTCCAGAATGTTGTGCTTTAGCTTGTTATAAATGACTCCTTAAAATCTTCTCAAGTTTAGGATCAGTAGTCAAGAGGGGTTCTTTATCCCTATTCCTGGTCATAAACAAGAAAAGAAGAAAAGAAAGAAAAGAAGAAAGCTTTTTGTGCTACATGGACCAAAGAGCTTTCAGTGATATGTGAAGAAAGAAGAAATAGAAAAGTGAAGATGGAGGATGGGAGACAAGAAGAGTTCGAATAAATAGAAGTAAAGAAGAGAAGAATTAGAAATAGAAAACATAAATAAAAATTAAAATATTTTTGTTTTTATTTTATTTATTAAATAATTTTCAAAAATAAGTTAATTAAATTAAAAAGATTTGAATTTTAATTATTGTTTTTTCGAAAAAAGAGGGAAGAGAAATAGGAGAAGTAATTTTGAAAATTGAGAGAGAGAAGAGTGAGTTAGGTAGTTTTGAAAAAGAAGAGAGAGAAGATAGTTAATTAATTAAGAAAAGATTTGAATTTAAAATAGGAGATAAGATAAGATAGGAAAAGATTTGAATTTGAAATTAAAAAGATAAGATGAGAAATTAAAAAGATTTGAAAAAATATTTAAAAGAAAGATAAGATTTGAAAAAGAGTGAATTTTGAAATTTTAAAGTTTGAAATTTGAAAAAGATAAGACTTTTAATTTTGAAATTTGAAATTTGAATTCTTAAATGTTGAAATTCGAAAAAGATAAGATAAAATTTTTGAAAAAGACAAGATTTTTAATTTTGAAAAGATTTGATTTTTGAAAATTGACAACTAAGATAAGATAAGATAAAAATTTTGAAATTAAAATATGAATTTTTATTGTTATTTTCGAAAATTTAGTTAAGATAAAGGTAGAAAAGATATTTTTTGATTTTTTGAATTTAATGAAGAAACAGAAAAATAAGTAAAAGACACAAGACTTAAAATTTTTAGATCTAGTGTATCCAATTTTCAAAAATTTGGAGGAAAAACACAATGGGTACAAAACTTAAAAATTTTAAGATCAAACACAAAGAAAACTCAAGAACACAAAGAACAAGACTCAAAAACTTCAAAGAATACAAGAACACACAAAGAACACCAAACTTAAAATTTTTAGAAAACCAAAAAGAAATTTTCGAAAATTAAAAGAAAAATAACAAGAAGACACCAAACTTAAAGAATTGAAACAAGATTCAAACAAAGAAAATTTATTTTTGAAAAAAAAATTGAGAGGAGGATACCGAAAAATCGAAAATTGCTATAAGAACAAAAACAAAGCTCAAAGAAATGAAAATTTACCAAGAACATAAACAAAAAGACTCAAACCAAGAACAAAGAATAAACAAAGAAAAGAAAAATATTTTTGAAAAAGATTTTTTGATTTTTTCAAAAAATTGAAGAAGAAGAAAATAAAAATAAAAGACTCAAATAAAAAAATAAAATAAATTACCTTATCTAGGGAGCAAAACAATCCGTCAGTTTGTCCAAACTCAACAATCCCCAGCAACGGCGCCAAAAACTTAGTGCACGAATCCCCACATTTTCGTACAGTTTTACCAGCAAGTGCACTGGGTCGTCTAACTAATACCTAAGTGAGTCAGGGTCGATCCCACGAGGATTGTTGTTTGAAGTAAGCTATGGTTATCTTGCAGGTCTTAGTCAGGCGAATCAGAAGGTGTTGGTTTGAATGCTCGTGAGGGGTATTGTATAAAATACTTTGTAGATCAAATGGAATCAGTAATAGGAATATAGTTGAGATTGGAGTTGCTTTGTCTTTCTGAATTAACTCTATAGCACTGTTTCCTTTCCTTGTGAGTGATTTCTTCGATGCCGGGCTATATGTGATTGGTGCTTTTTTTGAGAGGTCGTCAATACTCCTTTGGATCTGAACCCCAGGGTTAGTGCAGATCCAGTCTACTTGAGGGTGAAGCTTGCACAGTCCATTCTCCTTTATGATCCTACTCAAAATGCCACAGACAAGGTTGAATCTTCTGGATCGGAGGATGTTGCACCTTTCGTTCTAGACTCTACCACAGAGACCCTAATCTCCCCGTAAATTGGCTGAACTGATGTCTCGAGAAGTCCCCAATGAAGTCGTAGATTAGCCATCTGAGAGACGTATATTCAAGATGGTGGTTCATCATTGTCCGATGAAAGACGCACTCGGAACCCAGGTAGAATGTTATAACCTTATGCCAATTCAACGCATTCATATTGATGAAGAACGCATATACATCTTAGAATTAATCAACACAGATCCAAGAGAAACAGTAATAATTTTATTAATTCACAAGACTCAGCAGGGCTCCTCCCCTCAACCTAGGAGGTTTAGAAACTCATACTGAAAGGAAATACATAGTAAAACACGAAAAAATGCTGAATAGTATGCGTGTTGTTCGAATGATTATGTAAAATACATTTTAAACACTAAAGAGATGAGTAGTAAAGGTAAAATAGTCTATTTAGTACTAAAATCTACTTTTGGGGCCCACTTGGTGAGTGTTTAGGCTGGGATTTGATGAGAACCACGTGCTATGAGGTCTCTAGGGTGTGAAATGCTGGCTAGGGTGTCCTCTCTGGGCGTTTGGACGCTGGTCTCTGCTCTTTGGGCGCTGGACGCCTGGAAGGGGGCAGGAAGCTGTCGTTGAACGCCAGTTTTGGGCCTTCTAATCCGAAGCAAAGTATGGACAATTATACATTGCTGGAAAGCTCCGGATGTCAGCTTTCCATAGCCATTCAGAACGCTCCATTTGAACTTCTGAAGCTCTAAAAAAGCTCTTCTGAATGCAAGGAGGTTAGATCCGGACAGCATCTGCAGTGCTTTCCCTATCTCTGAATCAGACTTTTGCTCTAGCTCCTTTATTTCGGCCAGAAATTTCCAGAAATTGTACAAAAACACAAAAACTCATAGTAGAATCCAAAAATGTGAATTTAACACTAAAACCTATAAAAAGTACTAAAAACTAAACAAAATATACTAAAAACTATATGAAAATAATGCCAAAAAGCGTATAAAATATTCGCTCATCAAAGTGCTTGTGGGAGGCAACCCATCGATAATTAGAGTTATTTCTTTTTTTCTTTAAGTTTATTTAAGTTATATCAGTTTAATTTTCATATTTGTTCCTTTATGTTGTGATCATGTGCAGTAGTTAGAAAGAAACAGAGAAAGTCAAAACTAGAAACAGAGCACCCTGGAATAGGCCCCTTGCTGGCGTTGAACGCCAGACAAGGAGGAAAGAAGGGCGTTCAAATGCCCTAAATGGACAAGAAAGTTGGCATTGAACGCCAAGATAGAAATCCCAACTGGGCATTCAACACCCAAGAAGAGCAGCATTGCTGGCGTTGAACGCCAACCAGGGGGCAGAGACTGTGCGTTCAACGCCCCAAGGGAGGCAGAGACTTGGCGTTGAACGCCAGGAAGGAGGCCCCCAATGGGCATCCAATGTCCTATCAGGAGCATGAAACTGGCGTTGAACGCCAGCTAGGAGCGGAGGTTGGGCGTTCAACTCCCACAAGGGGTAGGGAATTCGAATTCCCTAGCCTCTCAACATCAGTGCATCCCACAGAATCTCCACCTACGCCACCTTCTCTTCTCTTCTACTTTCACTCTTCCCCACACTCTCTTCCCCAAAAATCCTAAACCAATCACATCTATATCTCTTTCCAAAAGCCATCATAACTCCCACCAAATCCCACCCACTTCAAATTCAAAACGTTATCATCCTTTCCCACCCACCCTATTCGAAAACTGATGAGCGAATAATTTATACGCTTTTTGGCATTGCTTTTAGTATGTTTTTAGTATGTTTTAGTTAGTTTTTATTATATTTTTATTAGTTTTTAATTAAAATTCACTTTTCTGGACTTTACTATGAGTTTGTGTGTTTTTCTATGATTTCAGGTATTTTCTGGCTGAAATTGAGGGACCTAAGCAAAAATCTTATTCAGAGGCTGAAAAGGACTGCAGATGCTGTTAGATTCTGACTTCCCTGCACTCGAAGTGGATTTTCTGGAGCTACATATACTCAATTGGTGCGCTCTTAATTGCGTTGGAAAGTAGACATCCTGGGCTTTCCAGCAATGTATAATCGTCCATACTTTGTCCGAGCTTTGATGGCCCAAACTGGCGTTCCAAATCAGCTTAAAACTGCCCGGCGTTAAACGCCGGAACTGGCACA
>NC_029773.3:45462646-45464277 GCF_000817695.3 Arachis duranensis | reverse complement strand
ACCTTGTTCTTATGTATTTTCAACGGTGGAGTTTCTACACACCATAGATTAAGGTGTGGAGCTCTGCTGTACCTCGAGTATTAATGCAATTACTATTGTTCTTCTATTCAATTCGGCTTATTCTTGTTCTAAGATATCACTTGTTCCTCAACTTGATGAATGTGATGATCTGTGACATTCATCATCATTCTCACCTATGAACGTGTTCCTGACAACCACCTCCGTTCTACCTCAGATTGAGTGGATATCTCTTGGATCCCTTAATCGGAATCTTCGTGGTATAAGCTAGAATTGATGGTGGCATTCAAGAGAATACGGAAGGTCTAAACCTTGTCTGTGGTATTCTGAGTAGGATTCAATGATTGAATGACTGTGACGAGCTTCAAACTCCTAAAGGCTGGGCATTAGTGACAGACGCAAAAGAATCACTGGATTCTATTCCAACCTGATTGAGAACCGACAGATGATTAGTCGTGCTGTGACAGAGCGCGTTGAACATTTTCACTGAGAGGACAGGACTGTAGCCACTGACAATGGTGATGCCCAACATACAGCTTGCCATGGAAAGGAGTAAGAAGGATTGGATGAAGATAGTAGGAAAGCAGCGAGACGGAAGGGACAAAGCATCTTCATACGCTTATCTGAAATTCTCACCAATGAATTACATAAGTATCTCTATCTTTATCTTATGTTTTATTCATTAATCATCCATAACCATTTGAATCTGCCTGACTGAGATTTACAAGATGACCATAGCTTGCTTCATACCAACAATCTCCGTGGGATCGACCCTTACTCGCGTAAGGTTTATTACTTGGACGACCCAGTGCACTTGCTGGTTAGTTGTGCGAAGTTTTTGGCGCCGTTGCCGGGGATTGTTTGAGTTTGGACAACTGACGGTTCATCTTGTTGCTTAGATTAGGTATTTTTCTTTAGAATTCTTAAGAATGAATTCTAGTGTTTTAAGGTGATGTTCTTATCATCACAAAGCTGATTGATTCTCATCAATTTAGCTCTTGAATGTAATATCCTGCTGAAGCTTGGCTAGCCATGTCTAATTTCTTTAGACTAAAGCTTTAGACTAACATTGCATGATTCCTGGAATTCTCATTCTAGTGTCTCATTTTAAGTTTGGTGTCAATTGCATGTTTCTGTTCTTCTTGCATTTTTTTTCGAATTCATTCATGTGTCTTCATTAATCTTCAAGTTGTTCTTGATGATTTCCTTATTCTGATCTTTAAATTCTCTTGTTTTGAGTGTTTTATTATTTCTCATATGCATTCTCAATTTGTTAGTGTTAGTAGTATACAAACTTCTAAGTTTGGTGTCTTGCATGCATTGTTTAGTTGATTTTAGTTGCATTGTGATTATTCCTCATCATTAAAAATCCAAAAAATATTTTTAATTTATGTCTTTTCAAGTCAATAATACAGAGAATTGAAGATTCAGAATATTCAGCAGAGAAACTACACAGAAAAAGCTGGGCGTTCAAAACGCCCAGTGAGGAAGGAAAACTGGCATTTAAACGCCAGCCAGGGTGCCTGGCTGGGCGTTTAACGCCCATAAGGGTTATCCATTCTAGCGTTTAACGCCAGGATGGCACAAGAGGGAAGATTTTGTTTTTAATTCAA
>NC_029773.3:45459855-45462448 GCF_000817695.3 Arachis duranensis | reverse complement strand
AAAGGTTTAATGTCTGAATCATATCTTTCTTGTTAGGCAGGTCATTAATTTTTAAAATCAAATCTTCTTAAATTGTTTTTCAAATCATGTCTTCTCAATCACATCTTTTTAAAACCACATCTTTTCAATCATATTTTCTTAATCACATCTTTTTCAAAATAGTTTTCAATCATATCTTTCTGATTTCTAATTTCAAAATCTTTTTCAAAAAACCACTTTATTTCTTTCCCAATCATATTTTTCGAAAATTTCTTCCCCTCTTCTCACATCCTTCTATTTATGGACTAACACTCCTCCTCAATGCACAATTCGAACTCTATCTTTCTTGATAAGTTTGAATTCTTCTACCTCTTCCTTCTATTTTTCTTTTCCTCTGACACCTCAAGGAATCTCTATGCTGTGACATAGAGCAAAGACAAAAGCATTCTTGTTGAGGCTGACCCTGAACCTGAAAGGACCTTGAAGCGAAAGCTAAGAGAAGCTAAGGCACAACTCTCCGTAGAGGACCTAACAGAAATCTTCAAACAAGAAGAAGAAAAGACATGGCAGCTGAAAACAACAACAATGCCAATAATGCAAGGAGGGTGCTGGGTGACTTTACTGCACCTACTCCCGACTTCTATGGGAGAAGCATCTCTATCCCTGCCATTGGAGCAAACAACTTTGAGCTTAAGCCTCAATTAGTTTCTCTAATGCAACAGAATTGCAAGTTCCATGGACTTCCATTGGAAGATCCTCATCAGTTTTTAGCTGAGTTCTTGCAAATCTGTGACACTGCCAAGACCAATGGGGTTAACCCTGAAGTCTACAGACTTATGCTATTCCCTTTTGCTGTAAGAGACAGAGCTAGGATATGGTTGGACTCACAACCTAAAGAAAGCCTGAACTCTTGGGAAAAGCTAGTCAATGCCTTCTTGGCAAAGTTTTTTCCACCTCAAAAATTGAGTAAGCTTAGAGTGGAAGTCCAAATCTTCAGACAGAAGGAAGGTGAATCCTTCTATGAAGCATGGGAAAGATACAAACAATTGATCAGAAAGTGTCCTTCTGACATGCTTTCTGAATGGAGCATCATAGCTATCTTCTATAATGGTCTGTCTGAGCTGTCCAAGATGTCATTGGACAGCTCTGCTGGAGGATCTCTTCATTTGAAGAAGACGCCTACAGAAGCTCAAGAACTCATTGAAATGGTTGCAAATAACCAATTCATGTACACTTCTGAAAGGAATCCTGTGAACAATGGGACGAATCAGAAGAAAGGAGTTCTTGAAATTGATACTCTTTATGCCATACTGGTTCAGAACAAAATATTGACTCAGCAAGTCAATATGATTTCTCAAAGTCTGTCTGGAATACAAGCTGCACCAGGCAGTACTAAGGATGCTTTATCTGAAGAAGAAGCTTATGATCCTGAGAACTCTTCAATGGAAGAGGTGAATTACATGGGAGAACCTTATGGAAACACCTAAAATCCTTCATGGAGAAATCATCCAAATCTCTCATGGAAGGATCAACAGAGACCTCAACAAGGTTTCAACAACAATAATGGTGGAAGAAACAGGTTTAGCAATGGCAAACATTTTCCATCATCTTCTCAGCAACAGATAGAGAATTCTAAGCAAAGCCACTCTGACTTAGCAACCATGATCTCTGATTTAATCAAAACCACTCAAAGTTTCATGACTGAAACAAGATCCTCCATTAGAAACCTAGAGGCACAAGTGGGACAGCTGAGCAAGAAAATTACTGAACTCCCTCCTAGTACTCTTCCAAGCAATACAGAAGAGAATCCAAAAGGAGAGTTCAAGGCCATCAACATGGCCGAATTTGGAGAGGAGGAAGAGGTAGTGAGCGCCACTGAGGAAGACCTCAATGGACGTCCACTGGCCTCCAATGAGTTCCCTAATGAGGAACCATGGGAATCTGAGGCTCATAATGAGACCATAGAGATTCCATTGGATTTACTTCTGCCATTTATGAGCTCTGATGAGTATTCTTCCTCTGAAGAGGATGAATATGTCACTGAAGAGCAAGTTGCTAAATACCTTGGAGCAATCATGAAGCTAAATGACAAGTTATTTGGTAATGAGACTTGGGAGAACAAACCTCCTTTGCTCACCAAAGAACTAGATGACTTGACTGGGCAGAAATTACCTCAAACGAGACAGGACCCTGGGAAGTTCTCAATACCTTGTACCATAGGCACCGTGACCTTTAAGAAGGCTCTGTGTGACCTAGGGTCAAGCATAAACCTCATGCCTTTCTCTGTAATGGAGAAGCTAGGGATCTTTGAGGTACAAGCTGCAAGAATCTCACTAGAGATGGCAGACAATTCAAGAAAACAAGCTTATAGACTGGTAAAGGATGTTCTGGTAAAGGTTGAAGACCATTACATCCCTGCTGATTTCATAGTCCTAAAGACTGGAAAGTGCATGGATGAATCCATCATCCTTGGCAGACCCTTCCTAGCCACAGCAAAGGCTGTGATTGATGTTGACAGAGGAGAATTGATCATTCAAGTGAATGAGGACTCCCTTATGCTTAAGGCTCAAGGATATCCCTCTGTAACCATGGAGAGGAAGCATGAAGAGCTTCT
>NC_029773.3:45458908-45459659 GCF_000817695.3 Arachis duranensis | reverse complement strand
CTGTCAAGCTACTGACATTAAAGAAGCGCTTGTTGGGAGGCAACCCAATGTTATATTTATCTAATTTTCTTTGTTATTTTATGTTTTCTGTGGGTTGATGATCATGGGAAGTCACAAAATCAATTGAAAAAGCAAAAACAGAATGAAAAACAGAAGGAAAAATAGCACACCCTGGAGGAAAACCTTGTTGGCGTTTAAACAAGGGCAACAAATGGGCGTTTAACGCCCAGTCTGGCACCATTCTGGGCGTTTAACGCCAGAAAGGGGCACCAGACTGGCGTTAAACGCCAGGAAAGGGCAAGAAGCTGGCGTTAAACGCCAGAAATGGGCACCAGCCTGGCGTTTAACGCCAAAATTGGCATAAAGAGCATTTTTGCTCGCCACTTGGTGCAGGGATGAATTATCCTTGACACCTCAGGATCTGTGGACCCCACAGGATCCCCACCTACCCCACCACTCTCTCTCTTCTTCACCCATTCACCAATCACCTCAACACCTCTTCACCAAAAACCCCTCACCTATCTCTTCACACAACCTACACACTACTTCTCCCCCTTGGCCGAACCACAAAGCCCCCTCCATCTCCTCCATTTCTTCTTCTTCTACTCTCTTCTTTCTTTTTTTGCTCGAGGACAAGCAAACCTTCTAAGTTTGGTGTGGTAAAAGCATTGCTTTTTGTTTTTCCATAACCATTTATGGCACCTAAGGCCGGAGAAACCTCTAGAAAGAGGAAAGGGAAGGCAAAAGCTTC
>NC_029773.3:45458054-45458728 GCF_000817695.3 Arachis duranensis | reverse complement strand
ATTTCAGGTAATTTCTGGCTGAAATTGAGGGACTTGAGCAAAACTCTGAAAAAGGCTGACAAAAGGACTGCTGATGTTGTTGGAATCTGACCTCCCTGTACTCAAAATGAATTTTCTGGAGCTACAGAACTCCAAATGGCGCGCTCTCAATGGCGTTGGAAAGTAGAAATCCAGATCTTTCCAGAAATATATAATAGTCTATACTTTATTCGGGAATTGACGATGTAAAGTGGCGCTCAACGCCAAGTACATGCTGCTGTCTGGAGTCAAACGCCAGAAACACGTCACGACCCGGAGTTGAACGCTAGAAACACGCTATAACTCGGCGTTCAACTCCAAAAGAAGCCTCAGCTCGTGGATAGATCAAGCTCAGCCCAAACACACGCCAAGTGGGCCCCGGAAGTGGATTTATGCATCAATTACTTACTCATGTAAACCCTAGTAGCTAGTATAGTATAAATAGGATAATTTACTATTGTATTGGACATCTTTTGATCACTTTAGATCTTAGGATCATCTTGGGACGATTAGTTCTCAGATCAAGGGGGCTGGCCATTCGGCCATGCCTGGACCTCTCACTTATGTATTTTCAACGGTGGAGTTTCTACACACCATAGATTAAGGGTGTGGAGCTCTACTGTACCTCAAGTTTCAATACAATTACTATTATTTTC
>NC_029773.3:45437543-45457975 GCF_000817695.3 Arachis duranensis | reverse complement strand
TTGCACTTCAACTTGATGAATGTGATGATCCATGACACTCATCATCATTCTCACCTATGAACGCGCGTGACTGACAACCACTTCCGTTCTACCTTAGGCCGGGGGCATATCTCTTAGATTCCCCAACAGAATCTTCGTGGTATAAGCTAGATAGATGGCGGCATTCATGGGAATCCAGAAAGTCTAACCTTGTCTGTGGTATTCTGAGTAGGATTCCGGGAATCTGGAAAGTCTAACCTTGTCTGTGGTATTCCGAGTAGGATTCCGGTATTGAATGACTGTGACGAGCTTCAAACTCCTGAAGGCTGAGCGTTAGTGACAGACGCAAAAGAATCAAGGGATTCTATTCCAACCTGATTGAGAGCCGACAGATGATTAGCCGTGCTGTGATAGAGCATAGGACCATTTTCACTGAGAGGATGGGATGTAGCCATTGACAACAGTGATGCCCTACATACAGCTTGCCATGGAAGAGAAAAGAAAGAGGAAGAAGAATGAAAACTATAATTGACCCATCAAATTACAACAGAGCTCCCTAACCCAATGAAAGGGGTTTAGTTTTTCATAGCTCTGGGAATGGAATGGGTAAAAGAAAAGTGCATTGTAAAGTAACTAAAAATTGCAAAAAAAGTAAATATACAGAGTGTAGCTCCCAATAATGCCAAGCTCCCTTCTAGTTCAAAACTACTCCTATATATACTACTCTTCTGATCTTCTAGTTAGCTCTTCAAGTCTTGGATATGGGCCTTTGTTCTTTAGTTGAAGCAGTTACAGTCCTTAGTGGGCTCAGCTTTGCTTGTAGAAAGAGAGCGAGTCAGGCATGGTATGCAGTCAGTCAGGATGTTAGTGGTGTTAACGTTAAGTCTGAATTTCGGTTCGATGACATTAGTGACACTAACTTTGTCATTAACGTCCTAACCTACTTGACCCACGATAACCCAACGTTAGTGGCACTAACATGACCACTAAGGCAGCGTTTGGTTTCAAAGACACAGACACAGAGACATGGACACGCTAGAACATGTTCTGTGTTTGTTTGTTGAGACACAAATTTTCGATGAACACGTTAGTACACAAGTATACACAAAATACATGTATTCAGTGTACTTCCAAAATATTGAGACACAAAGACACAATCAATTAGACACAATTTTTTACTCATTTACCCCTTATTAATTTCTTAATCCTAATTCTTTTTTCTCTTTCTCCTTCTCCAATCACCATAACCGTTCTCCTTCTTCCTTCCTCCTTCCTTCCTCCTTCCGCCATCGAATCCCGTCGTCCAGATTTGCCGTCAGCGTTGCATCTCTTCATCCAGATCCACCGCTGCCGCCGCCGCGTCTCCCCCTTTACCCAGATCCACGTGTCGCCGCCGCGTCTCCCCCTTTGCCTAGATCCGCGTGCCGCCGCCGCTGCGTCTCCCTCTTTGTTCAGATCCGAGCGGTGCCGCTGTGTCTGCTCCGTCCAGATCCGCGCGCCGCCACTCGCTCCTCCTTCGTTCAGATCTGTCGTCGCCGCTACGTCTCTTTTTTCGTCCAGATTTGCAGCTGTTGCCTCTCCTCCCTCTTTGCGATGCCCACGGCCGCTTTTCCCTCTTCCTCTTCGAGTTTGCTATTGTGGCCTCTTCCTCTACCTTGATTCTTCTCTTTTCACAGTTTGCTCTTCAGTTATTTTTTTCTTCCTTTTTTTTCTGTTGAAAAATAAAAATTCTTATTGATTCTTATAAAATTTTTGCTAATTAATTTGTGGTGAATTGTGTGTGATGATGATTCTATAGTGGTGGAGATGGTGGATGATAGTGGTAACAATGGTGGCTGATTTTTTTTATAAGGATAATATGGACTTTTTCTAATTTTATTGTGTCTTGTTCAATATTTACCAAACACAGTACATAGACACTAATAATTTATGTCTATGTCTCTGTGTTTCTGTCTCAAGAGATACATGAACCAAATGCTGCCTAACGTAACATTTCCATCCTTCGCTAGCATTATTGGCGTTAACTTTGCGAATAACGCTGCTCCTTGTCCCTTTCTCCCATGTTAATGGTCCATGTTAGTGTAACTAACGTAGCCCTTAACGCAGGCATGCCAAGACTCGAGGTAGTTAGTGACACTAACTTTGTCACTAACGCTACAAAATTCCTCCTCTTCCACGTTAGTGCTCACGTTAATTGCATTAACGTGGCCACTAACGTGGGTATGTTGCCATCTCCAACGTTAGTGACAAAGTTAGTGTCACTAACGTTGGCTCCTCGTTCCTTGCTCCACGTTAACTCCTATGTTAGTGGCATTAACGTGGCCACTAACGTAGGCATTAACGTGGCCACTAACGTAGGTGAACTTGGCCTGATCCAACGTTAGTGACAAAGTTACTGTCACTAACGTTGGCGATCCTCTATTGCTCCACGTTAGAGCTCACGTTAATGGCATTAACGTGGCTCTTAACGTGAATGTTTTTGGCCTTTGCAACTTTAGTGGTGTTAACTTCACGACTAACATTGGAGCTTCCTTCTCCTTCCACGTTATTTTCCACGTTCATGTAACTAATGTAGCAACTAACGTGGGCTGTAATGGCTTTCGAGGGCATTAGTGGTGATAACTATACCACTAACATTGCAAGCTTGCTCCCTTTCCACGTTAGTGGTCACGTTAGTGATACTAACATGGCTGCTAACGTGGTTTTTCCATGCTTCCTTTGTCCTGAAATAAAACAACCAAGGTGCATCAAAGCTTTGTTCCACGTCACGAGATCCTGCATTATATAAATTGGCCTTCAATTCATGCATTATTCTCATGAAATCATGTAAAGTTCACAATGTGTGCTTGAATCAAGATGTAAGTGTATATTCATCCAAAACTTGCTTATTAACTAAGAAAATGCATGAAACTATCTAAAAATAGTAAAGAAAAGGCTAGTAAAACTGGCCAAGATGCCCTGGCATCACAATACCAAACTTAAAGTTTGCTTGTCCCTAAGCAAGTACTGAAACATACGGATGATGAATGAAAGAATAAGAGAAACAAGTCTTTATTATAGAAGTTAGGTCCTTGGTTCATGGGGTTTCATGCATAGCAACTTAGGTTCATGCCTTTGCTGGTTTTCAGGTCCTTATCATGCCCTTGATCACTCACTTGACTGCATCCTATGAGATCCTGATTCATTGATCCTTCCCCTTTTTCTTTTTTTTTTTCAGGGTTTATTGCTTTCTTAGGCTAAGTGCTTTGTGAGGGGGAAACTCTTTAAGATAAGCTTTCAGCCAGCACTCCTGAACCAATTGGTTCAAGGTGCTAGGTGTTGAAACACCCCTAAGGACCTACTCCCTCGAGTCTCTCCCCCACACTTATACACCACAGGCATATGGTTTGTTATTTTCTTTCTTGAGGCCTTGGTGTCCAGCACCTCTTTGGATTACTAAGTGCTTTGTGGCAAGGTTGCTCTTGATAGTGGATTTTCAGTTGATAATCCTGGGTTAGTTAACCCAAGTTACCAAGTGATAAAGCATTCCTAAGAACATATTCATCCAAGCAGATCCTTTGCACAAGAGCACCACAGACACATGCCTCAAGATTCAAACCCTTGATGCCTTGCCTTATTTCCTATTCTTTTTCCTTTCTTTTTCACACTCTAACTTTTGTTTTTCTTTTTCTTATTAGGATCTTGTTATTTAGCTGGTCTCATAGGATGTGCTTCAAGCATATGATTTAAAACACATAATTGCCCTTAGACCTTGTTGGTGAACCAACTTAGCTAATCAATTACCACTCCACAAATATTGGGACTTTTATTCAACAATATGAACTCCACTCTTGTTCCTTTCATAACATTAATGAGCGGACTTTTGTGTGGTCTAGAATTCATAATAAATTCTCGTTGCAAGTATGGTTTCTAAACCAACAATAATCCTTTCATACAAACATTTGTTTGTCACTAAAACAAACCCCTAAAATCTATAAACCGAAGTATTTAAATCTTGGGTCGTTCTTCCTAGGAATTGCAATAAAGTGTCTTATTATTGGTTATGAGTTATGTTTTGGGGTTTTAATAAGAGACATGAAAGATAAATGACAAGGAAGTAAACTAATGGCAAAAAAGGTCTTGGCAAGGGTTGGTGGTTAAGGATCTCTATCCTAATCACTAACCACAACATGAAAATTGGCAAGGATCAATCCCATTAAGTCATTCTCTAACTAGTAGTAAAGAAAAGTGAAATGAGCTATATCAATCCTAGTCTATAAGTCCTAACTCTCCACTAATTCAATTAGTGAGAACTAGAGTCAATGGATCCCAATCATCAATTACTTGGATATTAGTAACTCAAAAGTTCCTAAGTTATATTTCTAAGCCAAGAGCATAAAATTCTACTCTAAAATCCAACCAAGCATTTCATCAAACACATGGAAGGCATAAAAGGAAAGCATAGTAAATCAACAACAAAAACAAAATCTAACAACAACTAATTGCAAAGAATTAACAACAACAAATCAAATGAACAATAAAGGAACATGAAAACACAAATTGCATTAAAGGAAAATGGAAGAATAAAAGTGCATCAACATAAAAGTAGAGAATTACAAGAATTAAATGCTAAACTAGAGAGAAGAGATGTAGAAGAAGAAGAATTACAAAAGGAGAAGTAAATCAAAGCATGAAATTAACCTAGATATAAGAAATCCTAATCTAGATCTAACCAAATCCTAATCCTAGAGAAAAGTGAAAGCTTCTCTCTCTAAGTGTGTCTAAGTTTGTTGATTCCCCTTCAATACTTGGCTTAAATAGCATCAGAAATGAGTTAGATTGGGCCCACAAGGCTTCTAAAATCACTGGCCACGAGTTGCATTAAGTGGATCATGTGCAACCATCGATGCGTACGCATATTGTGCGCGTGCGCGCCTTTATGCGCGATGCAACTATGGAAAATCTTATATCATTTTGAAGCCCCGGATGTTAGCTTTCCAACGCAACTGAAATAGCATCATTTGAACCTCTGTAGCTCATGTTATGGTCGATTAAGCACGAAGAGGTCGGCTTGACAGCTTTTGCGATTCCTTCATTTCTTTATGAGTTCTCCATTTCTACATGCTTTTCCTTCATTCTCTTGATCCAATCCTTGCCTCCTAAATCTGAAATCACTTAACAAACATATCAAGGCATCTAATGGAATCAAGGTAAATTAAATTTAGCTATTTTAAAACCTAAAAAGCATGTTTTCACTCTTAAGCACGATTAAGGGAGAAGTTACAAAACCATGCTATTTCATTGAATAAATGTAGGTAAAAGGTGATAAAATCCCCAAAAATCAATACAAGATAAAACCCTACAAATGAGATTTATCAACCTTCCCACACTTAAACCAAGCATGTCCTCATGCTTAAGCCAAGAGAGAAACAAAGGGTATCAACATTTATTCAATGTAAATAAACTATATGCAACCTAAACTATATGCAACTATCTAAATGGATGAAACTAAATGCAAAATGGTTTTACATACTTGGTTAAAAATAAATCAATCCTCCAAGTCATACATGCACAAGTAGGGCCAAGATCATATAACGATTCATGTATCCCACCAATTCAAATATTAAAATGAAGTTCAAGTAGACTTGCAAGAAGAAAGCTCATGAAAGCCGGGAATCAAGGAATTGAGCATCGAACCCTCACCGGAAGTGTTTGCACTCTAGTTGCTCAAGTGTATAAGGTCGATTCACTCAATTCTCTCCTAATCATACTTTCCAAGATTTGTTTTTCTTCTAACAATCAACTATTATTCAATGCATGCATACATTCATCATGAGGTGTTTTCATAGGTTGTAATGGGACTAGGGTCAAGGTAGGATCATATATGGTTAAGTGGACTAGAATTTGAATCTTTGATTGACCTAGACTTTCCCACTTAACCTATGACAACCTATACAATATAAGTACTAACCTAACTACCCATTCTTCACTTTTTCACATACTCATGCATTCTCTTTTCACTTTACAACCTATATGCATTGATTCTTATTGAGCTTCATTCTGGGGCATTTTGTCCCCTTTTTATTGCTTTTCTTTTTCTTTCTTTCTTTTTTCTATTTTTCTTTTCTTTTGCTTTTCTTTTTCTTTTCCACACTCATTTCTTTTTCTTTTGTTTTTTCTCATTTTTCTTTCTTTCAAACTACTATATACAAGAGCATCAATGCATATGGTTTTACATTTAATTAACACATGAGCATGTACCCAATTCCCAAAATTTTCAACAAAAATATAAAAACATACCCTTTTAACCCAACCAATGTCCCAAGTTTTCCCAAACTTGAATAATAAACACCTTCACTAGCCTAAGCTAATCAAAGATCCAAACAAGGGACTTTTATTGTTTTCCGCTTTAGGCTTGTAATGTGCTAAAATAAAGAACAATTGGGTTAAGCGTATGCTCGAATTGGTTAACAATGGAGAGTAAAAGGTAGGCTATTTGGGTAAGTGAGCTAATGAAACAATGGCCTCAATCATATAAGTGCATGAATACAAGGAATAATGGACATATAGAATTAAACAAATCAAAGATCACAATCATAGAAAGAGAATAATTGCACACAAGAAGGGAAAGTAAGTGGTTATAAGATGTAACCACATCATTAGGCACAAAACTCACAAGCTTGTGTTCTTAGCTCAAAAACCATGTTCCAAAATAAATTCTTTCAAGCAAGTTCAATACAATTTTTTTTTTCAAATTGGTAGGGTGCCCTAAAAACAGTTTCTCAGGAAAGAAATCATCACCCTAACCAAGTAGTCCTAACAAGAAAAAAGTAGTGAAAATTTGTACAAATTCTAACTAACATGCAACCTATCATGCAATGCAACAACTAGCTAAAATTGTTGTTGAAAAAGGAAATTGTTACCCAAGGAGATCGGTCGGACGACCTCCCCACACTTGAAGATTGCACCGTCCTCGGTGCATGCAAAGGAGAGTAAGGTGGATGGGTTGCTACAACTGATGAGTTTCTTCAAAAGGGTTGTGTGAATGACTTGTTTGTTGCCCCATTGATAACTTTCTCTTTCCTTCCTTTTCGGTGGCCAGCCTAAAAAGAGCGAAAAAGAAAAAAAATTAAGCCTACAACAAAGATATCAAAGCAAATAAAATGTAGGCGGGGGCTAATGCCAAATAAAAGTAGGGTTCTCAACTACATGGTAGCTACAACATGCAAATGAGAAAACAATATAAGCCAAGGCATATCAACTGATACTTGATGCAAGAGTAAAATCAAAGCATAAGTAAATGCCATGAAGAACATGTTGAGCATCAAGTTCAAACAAGAAAGAGTGGGTCATGAAAGACACGCAAGTTCATATCAATGCACAAAGAACACAAGATTTATACAAGATTAAGCATTGATTTAAAAGTTTCATTACCCAACAATATCAAATAAGTCAAGAAGCACCAAAATAATGCAAGAAATTCTCAACAATTGAGTATAAGAATTCAACACCATTATTAAAATAAGAAACTTAAGAAAAAGAAAATTACAACAAGCTATAGAAACAAAATTAAAATGCAATGAATGAAAATAAGCAAATGCAATAAAAGAAAATAGGAGAAAATAGAAAAAAATTTTAGTATTTTATTTATTTATTTATTTATTTATTTATTTTTATTTTATTTTTTTGTTTTATAAGATTTTTTTTCTTTTTTCAAGAGAGGAAGAAGAAAGGTAGAAAGAAAGAAGAAAAGAAGAAGAAAGAAGGAGAAAGGAGGAAGGAGAAAAACAGGGTGCAAATCCGCGCGTATGCGTGCTTACGCGCACCTTGCACAGTTGGGATCATGGACGCGTACGCAGCATGAGCGCGGGCGCGCACATTGCGGATTGTGCCATCGGCGCGCATGCACGCAGTGCGCATACGCGTGCATTAGGTTGTGCCAGGAGCTTAATGTTTGCGCAGAATTAGCATAACTCTCTGGAAAATGTACCAAGAGTCATGCAGTGCCATCGACGCGTACGCACGCTGAGCCCATACGCGCGCTCCGACCCCTTTTTTTTAATTTTTTTTCAGAAATACTAAAAATTGCTAAAAATCTCCCTAACACTACCTACAACTCAAAAATAACCAAAAATCCAAAATTACCAACATCTTTTTGGTTTTTGAAGGGTTTTCAACTATAAGCAAGGAAAGTTTGCTCCACAAGCAACTAGCAACCAATTACTAAAACAACTATATAAAGATGAAACTACCTACAATGGTAACTCAAATCTAGAAGAGAGTGGAAAGAGTTTACCATGGTGCACTACAAGAAAATAAGCTTTCTTCCACGGCCAAAAAGTGCAAAAAAGCGTGCCGATAGATTTTCGCCATGCTTTTTGAGCTATCGGCACACTTTTGAATGGGTCACATCTGCCAGCGAGCCGGTTGCTCTTTCGCCATGCTTTTGTGGATCTATCGGCACGCTTTTTTAGTTGGCACGATTTCATCTCTTGCCAGGCTTAAAAGGCGTGGCCATAGATCTAAATATATAGGTACGCTTAAAAAGCGTACCGAGAAGTGCACATATCGCCACGCTTTTAAAACATCCAAGAATGTATGCTTTGAGTACTCTTTAAAAGTGTGCCGATAGGGGAAGATATGGCTACACTTTTTAAGCATGCCAATAGGATAAACATATGGCTACACTTTTTAAACGTGCCTGACGTGGCGGAAATTGGCGAGTTAAAAATTAGTTGTAGAGATAGCGTTGTGAGTATAGTCCTTAACCAGCCAAAAATCCGTTTATCAATTTAGAAGGGTTGTCACAATATTGAAATTAAAATACTGGAGTATGAATCACAGGTCGTCTCCCAACGAGTTGCAGAAAGATGTGCTATTTTATTAATCAGGTATTTTCAAAAATGGTTGAGTTGATAAACAGGAAATTAAATCAGAGAAATTAGATAATTTAAATAAAAGCCTTGACTGGGAGTAGATTAGTTGGAAGCCCTATTCTTGTTGAAGTACTCTCAAGATTAATTGATAATTGAAGGTTGCTCTCCTTAGTTATCCCTTACTAGGTAGAGGAAAGTCAAGCAAGTTGGAAAGCTATTTCTAGTCACAGGACCTAATCCTCTCCCTTGGGAAGGACTAGTGTCAATGACTGGAGGGTGATCCAACAATAAACCCAATTACAATTTTTCTCTTGAGTAATCCAACTCAAGGTTTCCTTTCAATCATCTTCCAATCAAGTTATGGAACTACTCACTCATTATGTTTGTAAAATTCACGAAATAAGAAAAGGAAATATTGGAAGACATGATAAATAATAATCAAAGGAATCAATTAAAACTAAAAATAGTTCTTGTATTAATAAATTCCAAAAATAATCCAATGTCAACTTCTGGAAAAATTAGGAATATGGAAGAGTAAATGAAAAATAAATAACAAGCTATAATGACTGGTACCGGAGGTAGACTCTTCTCAAAAGCTAAAGCCAAAATCTTCAAAATCCTAATTATGAATGTTCAAGTGAGAAAACATAGGGGAGGAGAAATTTCAGATCTAAAAAAAAACTAAAAATTATACGGAATGAATTGTTGTTCTGTCTCTGCATGTTCCCTGGCTCTAATCTGTGTTTCTGGGCCGAAAACTGGGTTGAAGTCCGGCCCAGAAACTCTGCCAGTGACTTCTGAAATTCTACAGATCGCGCACGTCACGCGGCCGCGTTGTCCAGAGTTTCTCAGAGTTTCTCGTACCACTCGTGCGCGTCGTCTACGCATTCGTGTCATTCGTGCAGCTTCCAATCCGTGCGGTTGCGTCAGGCACGCGAGCGCGTCATGTGATTTCTTCCGTTTCGCGCGGTTGTGTCATCCATGCGACCGCCTGACTTCTCGCTGGTCATCCCCTTAATTCTTTGTGTTCCTTCTATTATTGCATGCTTCCTCTTCATTCCTTACGCCATTCCTGCCCTATGAAGCCTGAAATACTTAACACACAGATCACGGCATCAAAAGGTACAAAGGAGGATAAAAAATATATAACTAAAAGGTCTTTAGGAAGCAAGTTATCAATCATAGAATATTTTTAGGAAGGAATTGTAGATACATGCAAATCATACGAATAAGTGGGCAAAGACTTAATAAAACCACACAATCAAACATAATATGAATCATAAAATAGTGGTTTATCAACCTCCCCACACTTAAACATTAGCATGTCCTCGTGCTAAGTTGAAGGAGATGAATATGAATGAGTAGAAACATGTAAGACTCATGCAATGCAACCTATATTCATATGAATGCAACTATATGATTTTGTCTACATGATTAAAAATAGATAAGTTTTCTAAGACAAAATATGGGGCAGATTTCACTAATTCAATTCATATTGTAAAAGCAGATAAATTTGTAAGAAGATAGCTTGTGAAAGCACGGAGTACAGGATTGAGCATCGAACCTTTACTGTTGGTGCGTGTGCACTCTAATCAACTCTAGTATATAGGGTAATCACTCTATCCTTCTCCAATCATGCTTTCAAAAATTTTGTTTTTCACCTAATCAATCAACAATTTTAAAATGCCAATGCAAACATCATGAGGTCTTTCATGGTTCTAATGGGGCTAAGGTAAGGGTGAGGATACACATATGGCTAAGTGAGCTTATACATTGAATCTTTAATTAACCTAAGCTCTCACCTAACATACATATATTCTATATAAATTTAATATTCATCTTAGCTACCCAAAATCTCCTTTTTACATTCCATATTCATGTATCAACCTTTATTGTAATTTTTTTTATCACATGTGCATTGATTATTAACTTTGATTTATTATTGGGGTGATTTTGTCCCCTTATTCACTAAAGTAAAGAAATTTTTATTATTATTTTTTTTGTATAGCTTATCAATGCACATAGATTTGTAATTTCCTTTTATGGTTTCACATGAATAGGTACCCAAATTTCCTTTATTCTATTATGATATATTTTCTATTACCCTTTATTCCCACAATTTTCCCATACTCAGTTAACACACAAATTTTATCTTAAGCTAACCAAAGATTCAATTAGGATTTTCAATTGTTTTCCACTTAAGGCTAGTAATATGGTACAATATAGAATGAATGGGGTTAAAAACAGCTCAAAGTGGTTAACAAAGGTAATTAAAAAGGGTTGGCTTATTTGGAATATGTGAGTTAAACAAACAATGGCCTCAATCATATGCATGTACATAACACATTAATTTTGGACATATATGATAAAACAAAATTCAGATTACAATCATAAAGAAGTAAACACAAAAAAAAAAAAATGTTTATGGTTAAATAGTGTAACCATGTATTTAGGCTCAAGGTCTCACGGGTTATGTGTTCTTTTAGCTTAAAAATCCTATTCCAATTTCAACTTCAAACAAATTTAACATAAATGTTTTGATTTAAATTAGTGAAATTTTCAAAAATTATATGGTCTTAAAAGAAACTTATTGTCTTTTCAATCAGGTAGAACATGCATGCAATTAACCTACTAATATGCAATCTATCTTATACTAAAGAAGAAAGAGATTGGTGTTAGGGGAAAAGAATTACCTCCGAAAGTCAGGTACTGACCGACCTCCCCACACTTAAGGCTTTGCACCGTCCTTGGTGCCATCTGTTAGGAACAATGGTGGGCTGGTGGCAGTATCTCTACAGTCGAGACCGTCATGGCTCCCTGTGCTGGTAAAGAAAGTGGAGTCCGGAGTGCCTGGGTCCTCTTTAGGTCTGTGGTTGCCTGTGAGTAGCTCCTTGAGGTATTTGAATCGGCGGTGGTTGCGGCGCTCTCGGAGCTTTACTTTCTGGTCTTGTTGGTCCAACCTTTTCAGTATTTGATGCAGCAGCTGACTCGTAGATGGTGGAGGAGCTACAACATCTTCTGTGGACTGGCTGGTAGTGGCAAGTGGTGGCCTGATATATCTCCCGTTAGGGATGTACTGATCATCCCGTGGAAGTATGACTTTGGTGTCCCCATCTCTATAGGATACTCTGGCTGCTGAGACAAGATCTGAGACCAAGGCAGGGAAAGGAAGGTTGCCCGCGATTTGCACGTGTCCCATAGCATTCCGGATGTGTCTCGGTAAATTCAGAGGCTGGTCTGTGAGGATACACCATAGTAAAACGGCCATGTCTGCGGTGAAGGAGGACTCATGAATGCTCGGGAAGATGTACTAGGACATAATCTGTGCCCATACGTGAGCCTCTAAGGTAAGTGCGGAAGCCGAGATTCCCTTAGGACGGGAACGATTGTATCCGAAGATCCATTTGCTGCCTGGTTGTGCGATAACTCTAAGAACAGCATCCCAGTCAAATTTGTACGCCTGGCGCTTGAGGGCGGCTTCTTGAAATGTGTCCTATCCTTCTGGAGCAGGGGAAGATCTAAGGCACGCTGAATGGCCTCTTCTGTAATGGGGACTTGCTTATGACGGATGTAAACAGATTGCAGGGTCGGCAGGTGGAAGTTGGAGTAGAACTCCACTACCCAAGAAAGATTAACCTGTCGTGGCTGTCTCTGTAGGAATCCCAAATGTCTTTGTGCAATTTGTGGCTCAAGGTGGAAGGATAAGAAGGTGTTCATTATTGTAATTCTGAGCTGCCAGAATGGGGAACATCTGCTCACAGTAACGATTGGAAAATCGTGCAATGTCCTTTGCTGGGAAGGCTCTCTCTTTTTCATCAACCTTTATAATCCTTTTAATTCTTTTTGTTGAGGGCTTGACTGCAGTTGAAGAAGGCTCTGCCACTAATGCTCTTTTTGTTCCTTTCCTTGCTATGGATTTGGGGGTAGCTTTCTCCTTGCCTTTCTTGGTGGCCATTAACGTTAGGATTTTTGCTAGTAAAAAATTTTATAAAAATAGTCGCGTTGTAGATATAGATTCTAAACCAACAGAAATCCCTTCGTACAAACGTTTTGGTTGTCACAAGTAACAAACCCCTTTTAAAATTGATAACTGAGTATTTAAACCTCGAGTCGTCTTCTCAAGGAATTGCAGGGAGGTATGTTCTTATTATTGGCTATGAGTTTGTAAATTGGGGGTTTTAAGAATGAGGAACAATTATGATGAATGACAAGTAAAATAAATAAATGACAGTAAAATAAACTCTTGGCAAGGTATGAGAGATTGGAAGTCCTAGTCTAGTTATCCTTATCAACAATGATGACAATTGAATCTTAATTGCACTTAGTTGACCTTTACTAAAGCAAAGGAAAGTCAAGTGACTAATTAATTATATCTTCAAATCCTAGTTAATTCCTAAGAACAGATTGGGACTATTGAAGTTCAATTCAATTAGCATAAATAACAATTATCAATTATGTTGAATCTGATAACTCCTGAGTTACTAATTTCTTAACCAAAGCCAAGAATGTAAAAAGCTGAATTAAAATCATAAATATATCATAAATCTGAAAACACTTCAATTCATTCAAAGCAGTAAAATCTAACATGCAAGGTATTCATAAGCCAATTGGGCAATATAAATAAAATACAAATAAAAGTATTAAAGTATCTCAAAGTAGAAGAGAAGTCAAAATAAAGAAATATTGAACCTGATGTGAAGATGAGATAAATTCCTAATTTCTAAAAATCCTAATCCTAAGAGAGAGGAGAGAACCTCTCTCTCTAAAAACTACATCTAAAACTAAAATTATGAATTATGATAGCATCCTCATGAATGGATGCATTCCCCCACTTTATAGCCTCTAATCTGTGTTCTCTGGGCCGAAAACTGGGTCAGAAACAGCCCAGAAGTCACTTCCAGCGCTTTCTAGTCCGTACAGGTCGCGGCCAAGTGACGCGGAGGTGTCGCCCACGCGGCCACGCGGATTAAAATTCGCAGATGTGACGCGTCCGCGTGGATCACGCGTTCGCGTTGCCTAGCGTCAGAGCAACTATAACATATTATATATCAAATCGAAGCCCCGGACGTTAGCTTTCCAACGCAACTGGAACTGCGTCATTTGGACCTCTGTAACTAAAGTTATAGCCGTTTGAGTGCGAAGAGGTCAGGCTGGACAACATAGCAATTTCTCCAACTTCTTGTATACCTTCCACTTTTGCATGCTTCCTTTCTATCCTCTAAGCCATTCCTGCCCTGTAGTCTCTGAAATCACTTAACACACATATCAAGGCATCTAATGGTAATAAGAGAGGATTAAATATAGGGAACATAAGGCCAAAGAAGCACGTTTTCAATCAAAGCACATAATTAGGAAGGCAAATGTAAAACCATGCAAATAGTATGAATAAGTGGGTAAAGAGTTGATAAAATCCACTCAATTGAGCACAAGATAAACCATGAAATAGTGGTTTATCAACCTCCCCACACTTAAACAATAGCATGTCCTCATGCTAAACTCAAGAGAAACTATAAAGATGAAGAGGAATGGTAGGATGTATGAGATGCAACCTATGAATGCAACTAAATGCAAAATGTTTCTACCTACTTGGTTAAAAGTAAATAAATTTCCAAGAATAAATATGAACTGGATTTCACTAATTCAAATCATAAAAATGAAGTACAAATAGACTTGTAGAAGAAAATAGCTCATGAAAGCCGGGAACAAAGAATCAAGCATCGAACCCTCACTAGTAGTGTATATCACTCTAATCACTCATGTGTTTTAGGTTCGATTCTCCCGATTCTCTACTAACCTTGCTTTCTAAGGCTTGCTCTTCATCTAACAATCAACATAAATTTAATGCACAGATACACATATCAAGAGGTCTTTTAAGGGTTGTAATGGGATTAGAGTTAAGGTAGGATTGTATTTGGCCAAGTGGACTAAAATCTGAATCCTTAATTAACTTAAACTTTCCCACCTAACTTAAACAATCCATGTAATCATAATACAACATCTAACCATTCATTAACCATGTTTTTCACATATTCTCCACTATTGCTTGCTCCAGTTGATGAAGGATTGCAGTACATTGTTACATTGATTCTTCGAGGCTAACCTGTGATTCTAACTTTGATGGATATGGGTAATGTGTATGGGGGAGTGGTGGTTCTTGGGAGTAATTGGATTGGTATTGGGGCGGATAAGGATCGTATGGTGGCGAATGGCGAAAAGAAACTTGTGAGTATGGTGGTTCGAGGTCATGTTGAGAGGATGGTCTATAGGCACGTGGTGGGGCTTGTTGGTAGTTACAAGGTTGTCCACCATATCTTTCAGCTGGGTATGCATTGTAGAATGGTCATTGTCCATGATATCTTGGAGGGTGTCGTTGCCTAAAGGGTTGATTAGATCCTCTTGACTCCATCCATCCTTGATTGGTCTGACCTTGATGCATATTCTTGCTGTGGTTTCTATTTCCTTCAACAAAGTTAGAACTAAACTCAAAGCGAGAGGGGTGAGAATTCATAATAGCTATCAGAAATAAGGCGGAAAAAGAGAAAACAAATAAACAAGTAAAAGAAAAATATTTTTTTTTTGAAAAATATTTACAATAACCAATAATAAGGCACACGTTTGCAATTCCCCGGCAACGGCGCCATTTTGACGTTAGGATTTTTGCTAGTAAAGAATTATTAAAAATATTCGCATTGTAGATACAGCTTCTAAACTAACAGAAATCCCTTCGTGCAAACGTTTTGGTTGTCACAAGTAACAAACCCCTTTAAAAATTGTTAACCAAGTATTTAAACCTCGGGTCGTCTTCTCAAGGAATTGCAGAGAAGTGTGTTCTTATTATTGGCTATGAAAAAGGTAAAATTGGGGGTTTTTGGAATTTGGGCAATGGGCACAGGTATATTTTCAAAGCAATAAAAATAAATAAATAACTGTAAAATAAACTCTTGGCAAGGTATAAGAACTGGAAGTCCTATCCTTATCAATTGTGATGAGAATTGGATTTTAATCCCACTTAGTTAACCTTTACTAAATAAAGAAAGGTCAAGTGGACTAATTAATTTGATACCTAAAGTCCTAGTCTTTCCTTTGGAAAGGCTAGAGTTATTGGAACTCAGATTAATTAGCAACTCCCAATTTCAACCACTGCTTTATTTGACAGCTCAAGCGTCACCAATTACTCAACCAAAGACAAAAGGGTAACAGAAAAATCCAAATTATTTATATAAATAAAAGACAGCAATCATCAATGACATATAGGTCTGAAATATCTCAATTGTATAAATAAAATAAAATCAATCCAAATATGAAACATTGAAAAGAAATAAATACAAAGAATATTGAACCTGGGATTGAGAGTCACTCCTAAAACTAGGAGAAGTCTTAAATCCTAAATCCTAAAGAGAGAGAGGAGAGAACCTCTCTCAAAACTAGATCTAAATCATGGAAAGTGAATTATGAAAGCATCCTTATGAATGCATGCATTCTCCCACTTTATAGCCTCTAATCTATGTGTTCTGGGCTGAAAACTGGGTCAAAAGCAGCCCAGAAATCACTCCCAGCGCTTTCTGGTCCATACAGGTCACGGAAGAGTGACGCAGAGGCGTCGTCCACGCGGCCGCGCGGATTGAGGTTCGCAGATGCGATGTGGCCGCTTGATCCACGCGTTCATGTCGCCTGGCGTCGGGGCAGGTATAGCAAATTATATATCATTGCGAAGCCCCAGACGTTAGCTTTCCAACGCAACTAGAAACATCTCATTTGGATTTCTTTAGCTAAAGTTATAGCCATTTGAGTGCAAAGAGGTCAGGCTGGACAACTTAGCAGTTTCTCCAACTTCTTGTATTCCTTCCACTTTTGCATGCTTCCTTTCCATCCTCTGAGTCATTCCTGCCTTGTAATCTCTAAAATCACTTAACACACATATCAAGGTATCTAATGGTAATAAGATTTAACATAGGGAACTTAAGGCCAAAGAAGCATGTTTTCAATCAAAGCACATAACTAGGAAGACAAATGTAAAACCATGCAAATAGTATGAATAAGTGGGTAAAGAGTTGATAAAAACCACTCAATTGAGCACAAGATAAACCATGAAATATGGGTTTATCAACCTCCCCACACTTAAACATTAGCATGTCCTCATGCTAAGCTCAAGAGAAGCTATAAAGAGATGAAGAGGAATGATAGAATGTATGAGATGCAACCTATGAATGCAACTAAATGCAAAATGTTTCTACCTACTTGGTTAAAAAAAAGATAAATCTTTCAAGAACAGATATGAACTGGATTTCACTAATTTAAATCACAAAATACAATACAAATAACTTGCAAGAAGAAAATAGCTCATGAAAGCAGGGAACATAGAATTAGGCATTGAACCCTTACTGGTAGTGTATATCATTCTAACCCTCAAGTGTCTAGCGTCAATTCTCCCAATTCTCTACTAATCTTGCTTTCTATAGCTTGCTCTTCATCTAACAATCAACAAAAATTTAATGCACTAATACACGAATCAAGAGGTCTTTTAAGGGTTGTAATGGGGTTAGGGTCAAGGTAGGATTGTATTTGGCCAAGTGGACTAAAATCTGAATCCTTAATTAACATAAACTTTCCACCTAACTTAAGACAATCCATGTAATATAAAATCAATAACTACCCATTAACTGTGTTTACTACATATTTATGCATTCCAAGTTTCGAGTACAGTACATATGCATTGATACCAACACTTACTTTGGGGCATTTTGTCCCCTTTTATCAATTGCTCTTTTCTTTTCTTTTTTTTTTCTCAATGCATATGATTAAAGTATTGAATGCAATAATATGTGCTCAACTATTATTCTGCACATTTTCACTAAAATATACAACACCCAATTATTCAAACCAAATAATTTCAAACCCAACTTCCCCACACTTAAATCATGAGCACTTTTACTAGTCTAAGCTAACCAAGGATTCAAATTAAGGACATTATTGTTTTCCGCTTAGAGTTAGTAATGAGCTAAAGTAAAGAACAAATGGGTATATTAGGCTCAAATTGGTTTGCAAAGGATAATGAAAGGGTAAGGCCACATGGGTATGTAAGCTTAGTGAAACAAAGGCCTCAATCATATTAGTGCATGCATACATTAAACAATGGAAATATAGAATTAAGCAAGACAAAGATCACAATTTTAGAGAGAAAAATACACACCAAAAATAAAATAATCAAATAGGCTCAAAATCCCACTGGTTTTGTATGTTCGGGCTTTAAACTATGTTCCAAAATAATATTTCTTCAAACAAGTTTTTCAAAAAGTTTTATTCAAATTAGTGAAATATTATAAAAATTTCTTGAAGAAGAAAATATTACTTTAACCAAGTGGTAAAATATGCACAAAAAGAAATAAACATGCAAATGAACCAATGAAGAACAAAAATTGGTGTTGAGAATGGATTAACTAACCCGTGGAGATCGGTATCGACCTCCCCACACTTAAAGATTGCACCATCCTCGGTGCATGCTGAGATCCACAGGTGCGTGGGTGTTGTGGTTCCTAAGCTGTTGCTCGTTGTAGAAGCTTTCTCTTTACCCGTTCTGGTGGCCAGCCTGAAAAAGGGAGAAGAGAAAGGGACATGAAGTCAAAGGGATGGAGCAAAGAGGAAGGCGGTACGAGTGATAGTCATGCCAAGTAAAAAAATAGTGAATGAAAGACATGGTCGCGATTCCATATGATCAGTGCATCAATGGAAATATAGCAAGGCATGGGGAGTATTGGATGCAAGATGTTTATTAGCATGCCGGTAAGGGCATGAGTAGCATAGATCAAGCATCAAAAGCTTTAATGTATTGTTAGTCGTGAGAAACTAACAATAACGTTTGTATTGACAATTATATTTAATTAATAAAATACAAAAAGGGTTTTGTGAAAAGCAAGCATTTATAGTAGTAGATTAAAAGAAATCTTTAAAAATAATGCACAATGCCATACGGGCGTTTTCACAAGCATATAGCATACATATTAAATAAGGTATGCAAAATATTAATTAGAACATGCAAGCAACCCTATAAAAATGATATATAATTGTCAAATAATTTCTCAACAATCCACAAAATAAATATCAACACCAATAAAAAATATGCATGAATGCAATGCATGAAAGTATGCAGATAAAATAAGTAAAATAGAAAGAAGGAAAATAAGGGAAGAAAGACGTAAGGAAGAAAGGATGCAGGAAAAATTAGGATTGGGGAAGAAAAGATAAGAAATTTTGGCAAATTAGGATAAGCTATGCGACGCAAGCAACGCGATCGCGTGGGGCACGCGGTCGCGTGACTTGCACTTATATGGATTGACGCAGTCGCGCCGGGCACGCGGTCGCGTGACACAGGTGATGCTACTGGTGCGAGGGCAGCCTCGCGCTCGCACAACTCTCTGTTCAAAATCATTAATTGCCAAATATCGGGTGATGCGATCGCGTGGGGCATGCGATCACGTGAGTGGGTTTCAAAGAGGAATGACGCGGACGCGTGAGCCATGCGTCCACGTGGATAGAATTGTGCGTTCAGCACCAATCCAGCACCACTCTCGCACAATAATTCGTAGTGCACCCTTTTTACGTCGAAAATTGGGGCACGCGGTCGCGTGGGGCACGTGGTCGCGTGGGAGGCCATTATTCCCATATGACGCGGTCGCGTCAGGGACGCGGTCGCGTGGGACAATTTGTGCCATTGGCACGCCTCCAGCCACGCTCTCACGTGACTCTTTGTTCATTTTTATTTTCTCCCCTCTCCTTGCGACGCGGACGCGTCGCTTATGCGGTCGCGTCGCGTGGCATTTTTTTCTATATTAGATGCAAATGCAGATGCAATGAATGGTATGCAAAATTCCAGGTTCAATCAAAACTCAAAAATAGACTAAAATTTAAACTGGAAAAGGAACGATCATACCATGGTGGGTTGTCTCCCACCTAGCACTTTTAGTTAAAGTCCTTAAGTTGGACATTCTGGTGGGCTCCTTGTTATGGTGGCTTGTGTTTGTACTGATGGTGCACGAAATTGCAATCACACTTTTGCAATTCCACACAACTAACCAGCAAGTGCACTGGGTCGTCCAAGTAAAACCTTACGTGAGTAAGGGTCGATCCCACGGAGATTGTCGGCTTGAAGCAAGCTATGGTTATCTTGTAACTCTTAGTCAGGATATCAATAATTCTCAGGTTTAATTGTGAAAAGTAAAAGAACATGAAATAAATACTTGTTTTGCAGTAATGCAGAACAGGTTGAGGTTTTGGAGATGCTCTATCTTCTGAATCTCTACTTTCCTACTGTCTTCTTCTTCATGCACGCAAGGCTCCTTCCATGGCAAGCTGTATGTAGGGTTTCACCGTTGTCAATGGCTACCTCCCATCCTTTCAGTAAAAATGTTCAACGCGCTCTCTCACAGCACGGCTAATCATCTGTCGGTTCTCAATCAGGTTGGAATAGAATCCAGTGATTCTTTTGTGTCTGTCACTAACGCCCAGCCCTCAGGAGTTTGAAGCTCATCACAGTCATTCAATCCTTGAATTCTACTCAGAATACCACAGACAAGGTTTAGACCTTCCAGATTCTCTTGAATG
>NC_029773.3:45432771-45437522 GCF_000817695.3 Arachis duranensis | reverse complement strand
ACTCAATCTAAGGTAGAACGGAGGTGGTTGTCAGGCACACGTTCATAGGTGAGAATGATGATGAGTGTCATGGATCATCACATTCATCAAGTTGAGGAACAAGTGATATCTTGGAATAGAAGCAAGCGTGATTGAATGAAAAACAGTAGTAATTGCATTAATCCATCAAGACACAGCAGAGCTCCTCACCCCCAACCATGGGGTTTAGAGACTCATGCCATAGAAGATACAATAAGAAATGTGTAATGTGGCATAAGGTAAAGATACAATGTCAAAAGGTCCTATTAATAGTGAACTAGTAACCTATGGTATACAGAAATGAGTAAATGACGTAAAAATCCACTTTCGGGGTCCACTTGGTGTGTGCTTGGGCTGAGCATTGAAGCTTTCATGTGTAGAGACTTTTTCCTGGGGTTAAACGCTAGCTTTTGTGCCAGTTTGGGCGTTTAACTCCAATTTTTGTGCCAGTTTCAGCGTTAAACGCTGGGAATTCTGAAGCTGATTTGCAACGCCGGTTTGCCCATTTGTCTGTGGATGATACGGAGTTGCTACTTTGTGGCTAATTCCATATCGGACCATAGCAGAGTACAGCTGTTTATTACAGAAATGAGTGCCCCCATCACTGATTAGTACTCTGGGAACACCAAACCTGCTGAAGATGTGTTTCTGGAGGAATTTCAGCACGGTCATAGTATCATTATTGGGAGTGGCAATTGCTTCTACCAATTTAGATACATAGTCTACTGCCACCAGAATATAAGTATTTGAGTATGATGGTGGGAAGGGACCCATGAAGTCAATTCCCCATACATCAAACAACTCAATCTCTAAGATCCCTTGTTGAGGCATGGCGTAACCATGAGGCAGATTACCAGCTCTTTGGCAACTGTCACAGTTACGCACAAACTCTCAGGCATCGCTATAGAGAGTAGGCCAGTAGAAGCCGCACTGGAGGACTTTAGTGGCTGTTTGCTCACTTCCGAAATGTCCCCCATACTGTGATCCATGGCAATGCCATAGGATCCTTTGTGCTTCCTCTCTAGGTACACATCTGCGGACCATTCCGTCTGCACATCTCTTAAAGAGATATGGTTCATCCCAAAAGTAGTACTTGGCATCTGAAATTAATTTTTTTTTTGCACCCGGCTGTACTCCTAGGGTATGAACCTCACAGCTTTATAGTTTGCAATATCTGCAAACCATGGTTCTTCCTGAATGGCAAAGAGTTGCTCATCTGGAAAGGTCTCAGAGATCTCAGTAGAGGGGAGGGACGCCCCAGCTACTGGTTCTATCCGGGACAAGTGATCAGCTACCTGGTTCTCTGTCCCTTTTCTGTCTCTTATTTCTATATCAAACTCTTACAGGAGCAACACCCATCTTATAAGCCTGGGTTTTGAATCCTGCTTTGTGAGTAAGTACTTAAGAGCAGCATGGTCTGTGTACACAATGACTTTTGATCCTACTAAATAGGATCTAAACTTGTCAATGGCATAAACCACTACAAGTAACTCTTTTTCTGTGGTTGTTGATGTGTGGAAAACGATCCAACACAAAACTCACCGGCAAGTGTATCGGGTCCAATCAAGTAATAATAACTCACTTAGAGTGAGGTCGATCCCACAGGGATTGATGGATTAAGCAACTTTAGTGGGCGATTAGTTTAGTCAAGCTAACATAGGGGAGTGAGAATTATTGCAGCAGAATGCAAATAGTAAGGAAAATTAAAATACAGAAAGTAAAATTGCAGAAACTTAAAGTGCAAGAAAGTAAAATAGCTGAAACTTAAATTGCAAGAAATGTAAATTGCATCAGATGTAAAGGGGGTTGGGTGCTGGAAATTAAAGAGAGCAACGAAGCAAGCAATCAAGGAGATCTTGAGAACAAGTAACAGGAAGCTTAAAGTGCAGGAAAATTTAAATCAAGCTCACAGCAACTCAAATGTAAATTTCAGAGGAACAAAAGTACAGGAAGAATAAATTGGGAACAATGTAAGCAGAGAAGTAAAATTGCAGTGAACAAGAACTTAGAGCACTTGCAGGAAATGTAAATTGGAAGCAATGCAACAGAAACTAAAAATGCTTGAAAGATTAAAAACAGAAAAGCAATGCTTAATTTGCAGCAAATTAAAAAGGATGTTGAAGATCTCAGGGGTGGAGGAAACTAGAAAACAAGTCTAGATCTCCAATCCTTCCTTGATCCAACAGAGAAGATGCAGGAAATTAAAGATGAAAGCAATGAAGAGAACATTGATTCAAATCACAAGTCACTTGAAAGTTTGCAGAAGCAGAACCAAGAGAAATCTTAGACTAAGAGGGAAACAGAATTCCTTCTCCCCTCGATCCAAAATTCAAAAATAGAAAATGAAAACTAAAGAGAGAGAGCTTTCTAATGGAGCTACCCTCCAATATTCTTTTATGGGGCTCCCCCCTTACAAAGATGAAAAGGATGCCTTATATAGGCTTTACAAAGTGAAAATAAAATGAAATTGAAATTAAAAATTCACAAAATAAAATTCCTAATCTAGCTTGTTCTTGTGCCTTTGAGTGATGATGTGGGCTTTGCTTGCTTTGGATTTGAGGAGAAATGGGTTTGGTTGGCCTTGATTCAATTTGGAGAAGAATTGAATTAAATTGGATTTTTGTTGAATTTTGGCCCATGTGAAAATTTGCTCCCAGGAGGATGCTCAGCTCACAAGGTGAGCAGAGCATCGGAGCTTATGTGGGGATCCTTTGTAGCATGCAATGCATCAGGGGAATGCTCAGCTCACAAGTTGAGCTGAGCATTGAGGCCTTGTGCGCACACCTTGCGCGCTTGTCTTCCCTGGCCCGTGTCAAATGTTTGTGTGGTGCACCAAGAGTAGCGCTCTGCTCACTTTGTGAGCTGAGCATTGGCTTCCAAGGGGAGGTCCTTGGTTCGAAACCTGAGAGAAGCACGCTGGTGCAATTTCCTTGGGTTTCCTTGTGTCTCCCTCTTCGAGCCTTGGTGGAAGCATTTTGGTCTATTTTTGCTTGTTTTTGGCCCTTAAAGATGCCTTTCACTCATGCCTCAATTGTACGCCAAATATGGATTGCTATATATCGTTGAAAATCTCTGAATGTCAGCTTTCCAATGCAACTAGAAGCACATCAATCGGACATCTGTAGCTCAAGTTATAGCCCTTGGAAGAAGGCATGGTCATGCTGTGAGCGGCCCAAATTTAACATAGCGAAAATTTGCTTTCTTCTTTGATTTGGTCATGGGTTCAAACCTTGGAGCAGGCATTGGCAACTTATTTCCTTAAATTTCTTTTGATGAATGCCCGACAATGCTCACTTGGTGAGCTGAGCATTGTTTTTCCCTTCCTTGTTTCTTTGCTTCAAATTGTGCTCAGCTCACAAAGTGAGCAGAGCATTGAAACATTGCCTCCTTGGAATTTTTCCTTTGTGCTCCTTTCTTGTGCCACACTCTTTTCTTCCTTGGGCCACGCTTCTTAGGCCACGCTTTCTTCTTTTCTTCTTTTCTTCACCTACAATTAATCAAAACAACCAATCAAAGTATCACCAAATTCATAAAGTTTATAAATCATTAAAAATCAATTAATTTTAGCCCAAACCTCATGATTTAGCATCAACTAAATGGTGGTTGTTTGATTTAAAGAAGTCATTGATCGGGGTAAAACTTGTCTCTCAACAAATTCCGATTCGGCAAGTGTACCGAATTTGTCGTCAAGTAAAAACTCACAATAGAGTGAGGTCGAATCCCACGGGGATTGATTGATCAAGCAACTTTAATTAGAGGAATGATCTAGTTGAGCGAATCCATGAATAGAGTTGATAATTGCAGAAATTAAAATGGTAAGAAAGTAAATAACTGAAAGTAAATAGCAGAATTGTAAATGGGAATGGGGGAATTGCTCATAAAAGTAAATTGCAGAAAATAAAGAGAATGGGTAAGATTAGAAATGGGGAGTTCATTGGGCTTAGGAGATGTTGCATTCTCCGGATCAATTTCATTTTCATCTCTTCCTCAATCAATGCACTCATTGATCTCCTTGGCAATCTTAAGTGATTGAATCACAATTTCTTACAATTCAATCTCTCAAATCTTGATCAATAGCCAATTCCTTAGTCAATTGCTCATGAGAAGAGATGAAGTGTGGTCACGATCCATCAAATTACAACAGAGCTCCCTAACCCAATGAAAGGGGTTTAGTTGTTCATAGCTCTAGAAATCAAGATCAAAGATGGAGAATACATGATAAAGCTAGAAGTGCCAAGAAAGTAAATACAAAGAGTAGTTCTCTTTCCTAGCTCCTCCCAAAAGCTCCTCTCTATTTCAAAACTACTCCTATATATACTACTCTTTTCAGCTTCTAGTTAGTTCTTCAAGTCTTGGGCCTCTGGATCCTTGAGCTTGAAGCAGTTCCTTTCTTCAATTGGGCTTGGCTTACTTGTAGAGAGAAAGTGTGAAGTGGGCAGAGACTTTAGCTCAAGACGTTAGGGGTGTTTAACAGTTAGTGAAAATACAAGTTCGAGAACGTTAGTGACACTTAACATTGTCACTAACGTTGCCATGCACCCCTTTGCCACACGTTAAAGCCCACGTTAACTGGGTTAACGTGGCTTTTAATGTTGCCTTGTTAGCCTTCGAGAACGTTAGTGACATTCAACATTGTCACTAACGTTCAAGTGTGCCCCTTCTTGCTTCACGTTAAAGCTCACGTTAACTAGGTTAACGTGGCTTCTAACGTGGCTTTTGCCAACCTTCGAGAA
>NC_029773.3:45428748-45429431 GCF_000817695.3 Arachis duranensis | reverse complement strand
AAAAATCATAAAATCCAAAAATATTTCTTGTTTGAGTCTAGTGTCTCATCATAAGTTTGGTGTCAATTGCATGTATTCATTCATGTATCTTAGTGATCTTCGAGATGTTCTTGATGATTTACTTGCTCTGATCTTTGAATTCTATTGACTTGAATGTCTAGTGTGTCTCATTTGCATTTTCATCCTGTTAGTGTCAGTAGCATACAAACTGCTAAGTTTGGCGTCTTGCATGCATTGTTATTTGATTCTTGTTGCATTTTGATTTTTCCTTATTATTAAAAATCCAAAAATATTTTTAATTTGTGTCTTTTCAAGTCAATTATACAGAGAATTGAAGATTCAGAACACACAGCAGAGGAATTGCACAGAAAAAGCTGGGCGTTCAAAACACCCAGTGAAGAAGGACAGACTGGCGTTTAAACGCCAGCCAGGGTACCTGGTTGGGCGTTTAACGCCCAAAAGGGTAGCATTTTGGGCGTTAAACGCCAGAATGGATACCATTCTGAGCGTTTAACGCCAGGATGGCTAGGGGAGGAAGATTTTGTTTCCAAATCAGATTTTTTTAAGTTTTCAAAATCTTTTCAAAATCAAATCTTTTTCAAATCAAATCTTTTCAATCATATGTTTTCAAAATCAATTTCTTTCTATTTTTAAAAATACTTGCTATCAATTAATGATTTGAT
>NC_029773.3:45426615-45427003 GCF_000817695.3 Arachis duranensis | reverse complement strand
CTTGGAGCAATCATGAAGCTAAATGACAAGTTATTTGGAAATGAGACTTGGGAGGATGAACCTCCTTTGCTCACCAAAGAAGTGGATGACTTGTCTAGGCAGAAATTGCCTCAAAAGAGACAGGATCCTGGGAAGTTTTCTATACCTTGTACCATAGGCACCATGACCTTCAAGAAGGCCTTGTGTGACTTAGGGTCAAGTGTAAACCTCATGCCCCTCTCTGTAATGGAGAAATTAGGGATCTTTGAGGTGCAAGCTACAAAAATCTCACTTGAGATGGCAGACAACTCAAGAAAACAAGCCCATGGACTTGTAGAGGATGTTCTGGTTAAAGTTGAAGACCATTACATCCCTACTGACTTCATAGTCCTAGAGACTGGGAAGTGCA
>NC_029773.3:45421327-45422203 GCF_000817695.3 Arachis duranensis | reverse complement strand
TATTACTTGGATGACCCAGTGCACTTGCTGGTTAGTTGTGCGAAGTTGTGTAATGCCATGGTATTGAGCTACCACGTTTTTTGGAGCCATTACCGGGGATTATGAGAGTTGTGAAAAAGTATTGTTCACAATTTCGCCCACCATGGACGAAATTGTGATTCTTAATTAAAGGCTCCTTGGCATGTGCCAAAGAGAACTAATTTAACTAAACACAATTCCGTTCAACTAACCAGCATGTGTACTGGGTCGTCCAAGTAATACCTTACGTGAGTAAGGGTCGAATCCACAGAGATTATTGGTTTGAAGCAATCAATATTTATTTTATTAATCTTAGTCAGGTTGCCAATAAGGTTATTTAGATTTAATTGTAAAAAGTGAAAGTGTTTGGAATAAGTAATTATTACTCAATAATGGTGAATATGTTGGAGTTTTGGAGATGCTTTGTCTTCTGAATTTCTGTAACATAATGCTTCCTCAATTTAATAAATGCAAGGCTCCTTCCATGGCAAGCTATATGTAGGGTGTCACCATTGTCAATGCAAGGTTCCTTCCATGGCAAGCTCTATGTAGGGTGTCACCGTTGTCAATGGCTACTTCCCATCCTCTCAGTGAAAACGTTCCTATGCTCTGTCACAACACGGCTAATCATCTGTCGGTTCTCAATCAGGTTAGAATAGAATCCATTGATTCTTTTGCGTCTGTCACTAACGCCCAGCCCTCAGGAGTTTGAAGCACGTCACAGTCATTCAATCCCAGAATCCTACTCGGAATACCACAGACAAGGTTTAGACTTTTCGGACTCTCATGAATGCCGCCATCAATCCGGCTTATACCACGAAGATTCTGTTGGGGAATCTAAGAGATATTCATTCAATC
>NC_029773.3:45421008-45421227 GCF_000817695.3 Arachis duranensis | reverse complement strand
TCCCATGAAGTCAATGCCCCATACATCAAACAACTCAATCTCCAAGATTCCTTGTTGGGGCATGGCATAACTGTGAGGCAGGTTGCCTAATCTTTGGCAACTATCACAGTTAAGCACAAATGCTCGGGAGTCTTTATAGAGAGTGGGCCAGTAGAAGCCACTTTGGAGGACTCTTGTGGCTGTTCGTTCACTTCCAAAATGTCCTCCATACTGTGATCC
>NC_029773.3:45406028-45414725 GCF_000817695.3 Arachis duranensis | reverse complement strand
TTTACTAAAAACTAACTGAAACATGCTAAAATCTACATGAAATTACCCCCAAAAAGCGTATAAAATATCCGCTCATCACTCAACTTCTCTTCTCCACATTAGAGTTTACGTTAACTTAGTTAACGTGACTCTTTAACGTGGGCATTGATGGCTTTTGAGAGTGTTTTTGGCAATTGCTTTTCTCCTTAACTTTGCAAGTTACCTCCCATTCCTTGCTTCCTTTGGTCCTGAAATCAAGCAATAGAGTGCATAAAAGTTCTAGTCCAAGTCATGGGTAATGCAATATACAATTTTGTCATTAAAATCATGCAAATCCTCATGAAATAATGTAAAATGCACAATGTATGCTTGAATCAAGGTTTGAGTGAATATCTGCCCAAAACTAACTTATTTCCTAAGAAAATGCATGAAATTACCTAAAAACAGTAAAGAAAAGGTCAGTGAAACTGGCCAAAATGCCCTGGCATCACAACACCAAACTTAAAGCTTGCTTGTCCCTAAGCAAGTACTGGAACAAGAGAATGATGAATGGAATCTCCAGAGAAATGAGTCATTCTTGTGGAAGTCATATTACTGATTTTATGGTGGTTTCATGCATAGCAACTTAGGTTCATCCCACTACTGGCTTTCAAACCTTTATCATCTCCTAAAATACTCACTTTGTTATATCCCGTGAGACCTGTATTTATTGATCCTTTTATTGTTATTTCAAGGGTTGTTTGTGTTATTTAGGCTAAGTGTTTTGTAAGGGGGCAACTCTTTAGAATAAGCTTTCAGCCAACACTCCCGAACCAGTTGGTTCAAGGTGCTAGGTGTTGAAGCACCCCTAAGGACTTACTTCCTCAAGTCTCTCCTCCACACATACACATCACAGGCACATGGTTTGTTATTTTCTTCCCTGAGACCTTGGTATCCAGCACCTCTTTGGGTCACTAAATGTTTTGTAGTAAGGTTGCTCTTGATAGTGGACTTTCAGTTGATAATCCCGGGTTAGTTAACTCAAGTTAACCCCAAAGAGCTTATTCCTCCAAGTAGATCCCTCACACAGGAGCACCACAGACACATGTCTTAGGGTAAACCATTGGTGCCTAGCCTTATTGCTTACTCTTTTTCTTTTGTTTTTCACTTCCCTTGTTCTTTCCCTTTTTTTTCTTATTAGGATCTTGTTGTTATCTTAATCTCATGGGTATATCAAAAGTAAAGCATTCAGGATAGATAGATGTCATCCTAACCTTGTGGTTGAACCAACTTAGCTAACTTATGACTACCCCCAAAGATTCATGAATGCACTTCCACATTATGAACTCTACTCTGGTCTTTCAAAACATAAGCATTCTCTCTTCATTTGATTCTAAGGACAAACATACAACAAGTAAAGATACGAATGTAGTAACATAAAGGCTAGCAAGCATTGACTTCTTAATCATAAAACTCAGAATGCATAATTGAAAGTTGTCTAGCTAATATGGAGGCATGTCCTATTTCATACAAGATCCTCCTTATTGATAATATAAACTAAAAAAAACAAGAAAGGAGCTCCACCACCTTTTACTCATGTGGTTGTGATGACAAGTAATCATATACCCATTTTTCAAGCTAATTTCACTTGTTTTATTAGTCTTTATGCACTTTCTTACATCCTAAGTAAGTGATTTGGAATGAAAATGCACAATTTCTTTAAATCAAGCAACTACCATTAAATTGATGCTAACTCATGAGGTTTAAGCTAATTTTAATTGAATTTTAATTGATTTATAAGCCTTGTGAATTTAGTGATACTTTGAGTAGTTGTTTTGGTTTATTGTAAGTGAAGAAAAGAAGAAAAGAGGAAGCGTGGCTTAAGAAAGCGTGGCCCAAGGAGAAAAAGGCGTGGCGCATAAAGGAGGAGTGCAAGCATTGCCCTCCACAAGGGCACACTGCCCTCTAGGAGGGCAACATGAGCAAGCAAGCCAAGAGAGGCAACGCTGCCCTGCCCACGACAAGGGTAAAGCACAAAATTGTGCCTTGGATCAAAGAAAGTAAAAAACCTTGCCCTGCCCTCCTCAAGGGCAGTATCGGGCTCACTAAAGGGAGAAATTCAAAGAAAAAGTTCATCATTGCTTGCCACAAGGGTCGAACACGGAACCATGAGGAAACAAGAAACTAAGCCTTACTTTGGTGCCAAGAAAATCAAAGAAAAGAAGTAACGTGTGCGTCACACAAGGATCGAACACGGGGCTTCAATTTGGAAACATTGCCCTGCCATCCGCAAGGGCAGGGCAGCATTTTGGTGATGCACACACATGCACCATTCTGGCGCACCAAGGGAAGGCTCGGCAGCATCATTCTGGCGCACAGGCATCACTCGGCAGCACCAGCAGCACGCATCTGGCGCACCAAAGAATTCTGCCCTGCCCTCCGCGAGGGCAGGGCAGCGTCCTACACACACCAACGCACCACACGCACGCACCAATGGGCCAGATGCATCATTTTCTGCCCTGCCCTCTACAAGGGCAGGGCAGCCTCCTGGGAGCTGTTTTCTTCATGGGCTAAAATTGGATTAAAAATCCAATAAAATTCATTTCTTCACCAAATCAAAAGCCCATCCAAATCCTAAGATCCAAGAATAGAAAGTGTATAAATAGGAGATAGTTTGATGTAATTAGGACCTTTTCCTTTACTTTTGAACTTTGATCTTTCTTTTGAGTTTTGAATCTTTATTTTTGGAACTTTTGAGATTTCAGAGAATTGGGGAGGAGAATTGATCTCTCTTCTTCCTCGTTCTTGCTTGAGCACTTTTATTTTTCTTGTTTGAGTTTTGGGTGTGAAGAATTGAGGAAATTCTGTCTCAATCTCCATTCAAAATCTCTGTAATTCCTCTTCTGCATAATTGAGTTTAATCACAATTCCTTTACTGCTTCTTCTTCAATTTCTGGTTAATTGCTTTGTGAACTTGGATCTGGGAAGGCAATTGAGATCTAGACTTTGCTATCTAGTCTCTTGAGTCCTGAGATCCCATTTTCCTTTTTGGTTCTTCTGTGAACCTCTGCTGCAAGTCAATTTCCATTTCTGTTTGAGAGCTAATCTATTTTAATTCATCTCTTGTTTAGTTAATTGTTGCAGTTTAATTTCCCTTGTTTAAATTCTGAAATCCCAGTCCTCAATTTCCTTTTCCATTCAAGCAATTTATATTTCTTGCACTTTAAGTTACTGCAATTTACATTTCTTGCACTTTAAGTTTCAGTCATTTAATTTCTTGTTCTTTAAGATTCAGCATCCTTTACTTTCCTGCTCTTTAATTTATTGCAATTCTCCCTTCTCCCTTTTACATTTCAAGCAATTTAGCTTTTGTTAAAGATAAACCACTCAACCAATACTTGATTCGCTTGACTAAATCAACCACTAAACTAAAATTGCTCAATCCTTCAATCCCTGTGGGATCGACCTCACTCCCGTGAGTTTTATTACTTGATGCGACCCGGTACACTTGCCGGTGAGTTTTGTGTTGGATCGTTTTCCACACATCAAGTTTTTGGCGCCGTTGCCAGGGATTGAATTAGATTGACAATGAGGTTGCTCATGCTCCCCTCCATGCTTGTCCTCTTGGTGCTTTTCTTGAGTGCTTGTGCTCCCACTCCCTTTGCTTTTTCCAAGTAGTTTCTTCCAGAAGCCAGCATCTTCCATTTTTTTCTTCAGAGTTTCCTTCTGCTGTTTCACCTTCCCTTTTTCTCGTTCAACAAACTCTTTTTGGACCTCCTCATATGTGGGAATGGCATAATGTAGGTGGTGCATATTATCAGACATATAGCTCAATCTGGCTTGAGTGTTTACACTGAATTCCTCTCTATGCAACTGCCTTCCTTCATTCAGCACGCTAAACTCATTAAATGATTTCATCTGAGCTAATTGCCAATGGTTGAGCTCTTGAAGGCGTTTGTCTTGACGCTCTTGCCTCTCTGTTACTTGGTGTAGGGCTTGAGTGAGTTGTGAATATTGCTCCTGTTGCTGCTCCATGTGTTGTTTCTGCCACTCTTCTTGTTGCTTCATCCATTTGGAATGCATGGCAAGTATTTGCTCTTGTCCCTCCATATTTTTCATCTCCAAATCCTCAATGGCATGTAAGATATGACTCATATTGAGGTTGGCTGGGTTGTGTTGCTCTTCTTGTTGGTAATCTTCTTGATGATACTCCTCTTGATGAACTTTTTCCTGGGCTCTGTGCCTTCCTATATGTGGCCTTCTTAGTTGTTGAGCAAGTGAGGTGTGGACCATGCGCTCACGTGTGACCGGCTTCCCTGGGTTCACCCAGTCTGGACTGCTGTCCTCAAATACTACCTTAGCTTTGTTGCACAAGCGGAGAATTGTGCTGGGGTACCAAAGCCTGGCACCCGAATCAACTTTCTCAGCCGACTCTTGAATTCCTTCGGTAATAAGCTTATGCACATTGATTTCCCCACCTAGTACTAAGCATTGCACCATAGTGGCTCGGTTGATGTTAACTTCTGAATTATTAGCAGCCGGTAGGATGGACCTTCTTACAAGCTCGAACCACCCCTTGGCCTCAGGATGAAGGTCTCCCCTTTTTATGAATTTTGGTCTCCCATCAGAGTACCTCTCCCAGTCAGCTACTATGACACAGATATCTGATGCTATCTCTAAGATTTCATCCTTATCGGGGCTTCTACTTATCCTTGACTGATAACTCTCCTCGTCAAAATGAGGGAATTTCAGTTGAAGAGCCCCTCGTCAAAATAAGGGAATTTCAATTGAAGAGCTCTTATTATGGCACTTGGGCTGAAGTCGACCTCCCTTCCTCTCACATAGCTTTTGTAAGTTGGGGCTTTGGTCTTCTCTTCTCTAACTACATTTGCATAAAACTCTTTGATGAGGTTGCCATTGATCTTACCCTCTGGACTGGTGAGCAATTGCCACCCTCTCTGTTCAATTTTCCTCAAAATCTGTGGTGATTCATTGGCATTGATTTGGAAGATTAACTCTGGCAATATCTTTCTGGCCCTTATCCACTCAAATTCACACTCATGAAAGGCAGTTTTGAATCTCTTCTCATTGAAGGGAACACTCTCCATGGGTTCCTTCCTCTTTTGCCTCTTTGAGCTTGATGATGCCATGAACTTGGGTTGCTATTTTTGAGATTGAAGATGCCATGACTTGAGTTGTTGTTTTGAGGTGGGTTGAGGCTTCGGATAGATAAAGAGTGGGTTGGTTGAAACAATGCGTGATGAAGGGTTTAGTGTGCCAACAGAAGTGTGGAGAGTGGGGGTTTGAATGTAAGGAGTGAGCATGCACTAAGGTTCACTTATATAGGAAAAATCATGAGTGCATGAAGGGTGTGGATTGCACGAATGTTTCCTTGATGGACGGATGGGGTTGTATACGAAGGGAAGACAAGGATCATCACTTGATGGGGAATGTTGGTTCGGTCTTCAAGACTCTCCTTCTTTCAATGTTGCATGGCAACATTTCCCATGCCTTCCTTGTTGGGACAAGTGTAAAGTTCTCTTCGCGAAGTGACCGAGCCTCCCCCATTAAATTGTCTAATCAATCCTCATCAATGCTCATGTTCCTTCCCTATAAAGATAAAATGAGAAAAGTAAGAACTACTTTTATAAAAAAAAATGCTTTAACATCTACAGCTTGAATAATAAAAGAGTTTGTTTATTCCTGAATTCCACTAACTGACTAACTGTGTATCTTCATATGCAAATTGGTGGCACCATAGGGTGACACCAAACTTAGTTTGGAGCACTGTGATGAAAAATTGTGTTCAAAGCTTTAAGAATAATGCTTTGAACACCAAACTTGTTCTTCACTATATTATGCATATAAAAATTTCACACGTGTTTGTCAATTTTTGGTTGGAATTCATGAATATTGATTTATTCACTACTTCTGAAAGCATTTAAAACATGGGTTGCCTCCCATGAAGCGCTTCTTTAGCGTCACTAGCTTGACGTTACCCCCTTATTATGGTGGTTGGTAATGCTTGAAGTCTTCTCCTCTGGCAGTGGACTTGTATCCGTTGGTTGTATCAATGATCTCTACATGCTCCAAGGAGAGAACTCTGTTGATGGTGAAGATCTTAGGTAGCTGAGATGGTACAGTGGGGAGATTAGGGGGGATATCTGTGAAGTAGGCTGAGATTACTTTATCCCCTGGAGAGAAATCTTCCGTAGGAATCTTCTTGTTCCGCCACCCCCTTGGTACCTTCTTCTTTGCCCCTGGTGCTATTTTCTTACTCCTGGTGGCCTCCTTCTTTGATGAGTTTTTGTTAATGTCCTCACAAACTTCTGGTGGCTTAGGTTCCTCCAATTTTTCCTTGACCTGTGGCACTTGCTGCTGGCCTTGTCCATCAACCCAGTGAATCTCAGGATGAGCTGGTTGTGCTTCAGTGCTTGCTTCTTCCTTTAGTATCTCATGATGCCCTTTGCTCGGTTCTTTATTCTCTTCATCTTTTTCCAGTGAGAGTTCGAAAACACTGAAGCTCAGTTGTTCATTATGGATCCTTAATATTAGCTCTCCTTTCTCCACATCTATGAGTGCTCTAGCAGTAGCTAGAAATGGTCTTCCCAATATGATTGGGTGCAGGTAACTCTCTTCCATGTCCAGGATGACAAAGTCTGTTGGGAGAAAGTATTTTCCAACTTTGAGCAACACGTTTTCCACCACTTCTACTGCTTGCTTTTGAGTCTTGTCAGCCAGCCTTATGACTACATCTGTAGGTAGTATCTCATTGATCTGCAGCCTTTTTACTAGGGATAGGGGTATTAAGTTGATACTTGCTCCCAAATCGCAAAGTGCTCTATCAAAATTTGTTTCCCCTATAGCACAAGGGACATTAAAACTCCCTGGGTCTTTTCTTTTCGCAGGCAATTGTGTTTGAATGATGGTGCTGCAATCCTTGTTCATCACTATAGTCTGGCCCCCCTTGAGTGAGCTCCTCCTGGGAAGTAGTTCCTTCATATACTTGATGAATGCTGGCATTTGCTGAATGACCTTGATGAATGGTATGTTCACATTCAAAGATGCAAACGAGTCTAAGAACCTTGAGTACATTCTCTTTCCCACAGCACCCTTTAGCAGTTGAGGAAATGGTGCATATAGTCTCAGCAGCTCCTGTTGTGAGATTTCTGGTTCTTGTTGGTCTTTTTTCTCCTTCTCTACTAAGGTATTTTCAGGTTGTTCTGACAGCTTGCTTGGCTTGTCTTCAGTCTCCTTGTCATTTGTAGTGACCATATTGTAGTCTTCCCATCTTACTTTTTTCGCTTCACCTCTCGGATTCTTCTCAGTGTCACTTGGGAAGCTATCAGTGGGTCTAGACATCTTCTCAGACAAATATCCCACTTGGAATTCCAGCTTCTTGATTGCTTCCCCCCGATTCTTCATACTGGCTCTCACCTCCTCTTTGAACACCTTATTGTCTTGAATGTCTTTGCATATGCTTTCAAGTAAGGTTTTAATCTTAGAGATTCTGTCATCAAATGATGGTATGTTGGGGGTAGAGGTAGAAGAGTGATATGTATTGCTGTGGTTTTATTGGTATGTCCTCTGTGTGAATTGTTGGGGAGCTGTGTTGTTGTTGGGGTTGTGACGTCTCTGATCTTGGCCTTGGTCTTGTTGATTCCCTCACCCAAAGTTTGGGTGATTCCTCCATCCAGGGTTGTAGGTCTTCGAGTATGGATCATGGTTGTATCTAGGTAAATTCCCAATGTAGTTGGCTTGCTCCTGAGTGCCTTCTTCCTCTTCACTTGCTTCCTCTTGAGTTGAAGTGGTGATTGCTGCCACTTGACTTCTCTCCATCTTCTTCGTGAGGTCAGCTAGCTGCTTGGTGATGAGCTTGTTTTGAGCAAGCAGAGCATCTACATTGTTCAGCTCCATTACTCCTCTAGTGTTCCCTCTTTTGGAAGCATAGAAGTAGTCATTCTCAGCTACAGTTTCAATGACATCTATGGCTTCCTCAATGGTCTTCTTCTTGTTCAAAGAACCTCTGGATGAATGGTCTACGGCCTTCTTAGATTCATATGACAGTCCTTCATAGAAAATGAGCAGCTGCACCCATTCATTGAACATATCAGATGGACATCTCCTTGTTAGGTCTTTAAACCTATCCCATGCTTCATATAGAGTCTCACCATCTTGTTGCCTGAAAGTTTGGACCTCAGCTCTCAGCCGATTGACTCGTTGAGGGGGGTAAAATCTTGCCAAGAATTTGTTCATAACATCATCCCAAGTTGTCAAGCTATCCTTCGGAAAAGACTCCAACCACTTGGTTGCCTTGTCTCTGAGAGAGAATGGGGACAACAACAGTCTATAGGCGTCAGGTTGAACGCCATTGGACTTCACTGTGTCACATATTCTCAGGAATGTGTTTAAGTGTTGGTTGGGGTCTTCTTGAACACCTCCTCCGAACGAGCAATTGTTCTGAACAAGGGTGATAAGTTATGGCTTTAGTTCAAAGTTGTTGGCATGGATGGTTGGTTTCTGGATGCTACTTCCGTAATTCCCTGGGTTTGGGTTGATGTAAGAGCCCAAGACTCTTCTATCTTCCCCACCAGGATTTGCTCTACCTCCTCCACCATGGTTGTGCACCTCTTCCTCACGATGGTCTTCCATGGTTGTTTCAAAGTATTCTTCACAGTGTTCCTCCTCTTCTTCAGCACCCACTACACGTTTTTCTTTTGCCTCCCTTCTTAATCTTAA
>NC_029773.3:45403343-45405120 GCF_000817695.3 Arachis duranensis | reverse complement strand
CAAAGAAAGTAAATACAAAGAGTAGTTCTCTTTCCTAGCTCCTCTCTCCCAAAAAACCTCTCTCTTTTTCAAAACTACTCCTATATATACTACTCTTCTCAGCTTCTAGTTAGTTCTTCAAGTCTTGGGCCTCTGGATCCTTGAGCTTGAAGCAGTTCCTTTCTTCAATTGGGCTTGGCTTACTTGCAGAGAGAAAGTGTGAAGTGGGCAGAGACTTTAGCTCAAGACGTTAGGGGTGTTTAACAGTTAGTGAAAATACAAGTTCGAGAACGTTAGTGACACTTAACATTGTCACTAATGTTGCCATGCACCCCTTTGCCTCACGTTAAAGCCGACGTTAACTGGGTTAACGTGGCTTTTAACGTTGCCTTGTTAGCCTTCGAGAACGTTAGTGACATTCAACATTGTCACTAACGTTCAAGTGTGCCCCTTCTTGCTTCACGTTAAAGCTCACGTTAACTAGGTTAACGTGGCTTCTGCCATCCTTCGAGAATGTTAGTGACACTTTTGCCAACCTTCGAGAACGTTAGTGACACTCAACATTGTCACTAACGTTCAAGTGTGCCCCTAGGTCTCACGTTAGAGTCCACGTTAACTAGGTTAACGTGGCTTCTAACGTGGCCATTCTTAGCCATCCCAACGTTAGTGACAATGTTGAGTGTCACTAACGTTGGCTCATTCTTCATTCCTCATCGTTAGCTTCCACATTAACCAAGTTAACGTGGCTCTTGGGGGTTGTGTGGTTGCTCCAGTGTTAGTGACAATGTTGAGTGTCACTAACGTTGTCGACAACTCTCCATCTCTTACGTTAGCTCCCACGTTAACCAAGTTAACGTGGGAGTTAACGTGGCTCTTTGCACCTTAGGCCAACGTTAGTGACAATGTTGAGTGTCACTAACATTGGCTTCTCTTCCCCCTTTAACGTTAGAGGCCACATTAACTAAGTTAACGTGACTTTTAACGTGGCCATTTGTGAGCAATTGCCAACGTTAGTGACAATGTTAAGTGTCACTAACGTTGGCTCAACTTCTCTTCTCCACGTTAGAGTTTATGTTAACTTAGTTAACGTGACTCTTTAACGTGGGCATTGATGGCTTTTGAGAGTGTTTTTGGCAATTACTTTTCTCCTTAACTTTGCAAGTTACCTCCCATTCCTTGCTTCCTTTGGTCCTAAAATCAAGCAATAGAGTGCATAAAAGTTCTAGTCCAAGTCATGGGTAATGCAATATACAATTTTGTCATTAAAATCATGCAAAATCCACATGAAATAATGTAAAATGCACAATGTATGCTTGAATCAAGGTCTGAGTGAATATCTGCCCAAAACTAACTTATTTCCTAAGAAAATACATGAAATTACCTAAAAACAGTAAAGAAAAGGTCAGTGAAACTGGCCAAAATGCCCTGGCATCACAACACCAAACTTAAAGCTTGCTTATCCCTAAGCAAGTACTGGAACAAGAGAATGATGAATGGAATCTCCAGAGAAATGAGTCATTCTTATGGAAGTCATATTACTGATTTTATGGTGGTTTCATGCATAGCAACATAGGTTCATTCCACTACTGGCTTTCAGACCTTTATCATCTCCTAAATTACTCACTTTGTTATGTCCCATGAGACCTGTATTTATTGATCCTTTTATTGTTATTTCAAGGGCTGTTTGTGTTATTTAGGCTAAGTGTTTTGTAAGGGGGCAACTCTTTAGGATAAGCTTTCAGCCAACACTCCCGAACCAGTTGGTTCAAGGTGCTAGGTGTTGAAACACCCCTAAGGA
>NC_029773.3:45397437-45403007 GCF_000817695.3 Arachis duranensis | reverse complement strand
CTCAGAATGCTTACTCATTCTCAAGCAACTATTAAAACCGTGGCTATGGGGCTAAGATAGATCATGAGTGTCTTACACAATGAAGTGTTAGTGATACATGTGCTCTAAGCAAGCAAAATTAAAGATAATAATCAAGGCACAAGAGACAGAGACATTGTGATTGCAAACTTAAGAAGGTGAGCACAATACATTGCATAAAAGATAAGTGGCTCACCAAACTTAGTGTGACACTTTCACTTGGAATCAATGCAAGTATCCAGTAAAGATTTGAAGCAAATTGTGTTGCATAGCAACACCAAACTTAAAATGCAATCCTATGTCCATTTATTTGAATTAAAACCAAGCAAATGAAACTGTTCTTTATTAAATACAATCACCAAGCCAAGAATCTGTCATTAATAAAGCTCTCTTGGTAATGTATTAATAAACACAGTAAATAAGCAAACTAAAATGAAAGCATTAAAAACAAAGAATTAACTAAAGTAAACAGAATAACAAAATATCAAACCAAAAGAAAATTAACACTGCAAAGACATTATGGTTATGCAGACAAGTGGTGTTGCTGAATGATTTACATAGAAAAATAGGTGCACACCAAACTTAGAATCTTGGTGTGTCACTTTCATTTTTTTTGATTTGATGCAATCATCCAAAAAGATTGAAAACAATGTGTTGCATGGCAACACCAAACTTAGAATGTAACCATATGCCAATTTATTGAATTTAAACAAAGCAAAGAAAGAAAACAAAGCAGAGAAGAAATGTTACCTACGGTTGGGTTACCTCCCAACAAGTGCTCTTTTAGTGTCATTAGCTTGACATGTTGTTCTTTACTTTCTTCCTCTTCTTCCAGTTTGTTAAGAGGAATGACCTCAAAGGAGGGAAAGATTCAGCTAGTGTCCCTTGTCTTGGCCTTTCCTCAGCAAGCTTCCTTTTGCAAATGGCTTGATTGATCTTGCTTGCTGGATTAGGGACAGAATTGGTGTTCTTGCTAGTTGCCTTCACTTCTTTGGATTCAAGACTTGGTTGCTGTGTGATTTTTGGAGTGTTTTCTTCATCAAAAGTCTTTTGAATTGGTGGTTCAGTGAGCTCTTCCTTCATGTGCCTTTCTGTTTCCCTTGAGTTTGGACGTTCTTGATTGTCCTCCTCACTAGCTTGTTCTTCCACTTCCTCTTTTACACTCAACATTTGCTTTAATAGCTCTTTCATGGAGGAGGTTTGCTGATCTTCCCAAGCTTTCTTCATCTCCTCTTCATACCTTTCAATCATGGATTCAAGTGTTGAGGCGTTTTGGTCCAGGGGGGTTTGAGAGAGTTGTGAGTTTTCATGTTCCCTTGTCATCTCAAGTGGCTTCTGTGAATATGAAATCCTTGGCTCATGTTCCTCATCTTTCATTGCAGTTTCACTTGACACAAGGACCTTTTGTTCTTGTTTTTCCACTTCCTCTCTCACAAATTGATTTTTACTGTTTGATGGTTCTAAGTGTTTCCTTATGTTCTCCAAGTGCTCATTTGTCCTCTGATGGAGGATTTCTTCCCTTTTTCCGGCTTGTTCTTGTCTTTCAAAAAATCCTCTAGAATATTGAAGGAGATCCTCTGAAGGTTGGGAGTGATTTTGTGGACATGGACATATTTTGTTTTGAGGGGTATGGAGTGAATTTTGTGAGTTGTGGACTGAACTTGGTGGTTGATGAGAATGAGTTGTATGAATATTGGAGGGAGTTTTCTATTGAGGCATAATCAAGTGATGAAGAACTTTCAAATGCAGAAATGGAAGGTGAGGTTGGACAATCTTTCATGTGACTTGACTGCTCAGAATTTGCAGTTTCTTGGTAATACTCCCAGCCACCATTAGAATAATGACCTGAATCATTTTGTGGTGGTGAGAAATATTCCATCCGATTTTCTTGCTCATCTAGTGATTTTGAAGCATTTCTCCATGGATTGGAGTGCTCAGACTTTGTATTTTCTTGGTGATATTCCCAACCACCATTAGAGATTGGTGATGGTGGGTGATATCCCATAAAATTTCGTTTGACTATAAGATGAGTTGAACTCCATTTGTATTTTGTAAACATCAATGAAATTTGAAATTCATGTCACAGAGAAAGAATTTCTTAGTGAGGCAATAGCTCAAACACCTTGCTATCAATTTAAAACAGAGAACAAAAACAAAAAAAAATGCTTGATCTAGACTTCTCACCCACTTAATCATTGTCAATCTAATTCAATCCCCGGCAACGGCGCCAAAAACTTAATGTGTGGAAAACGATCCAACACAAAACTCACTGGCAAGTGTATCAGGTCGCATCAAGTAATAATAACTCACTTAGAGTGAGGTCGATCCCACAGGGATTGATGGATCAAGCAACTTTAGTGGGTGATTAGTTTAGTCAAGCTAACATAGGTGAGTGAGAATTGTTGCAGCAGAATGTAAATAGTAAGGAAAATTAAAATACAGAAAGTAAAATTGCAGAAACTTAAAGTGCAAGAAAGTAAAATAGCTGAAACTTAAATTGCAAGAAATGTAAATTGCATCAGATGTAAAGGGGGTTGGGTGCTGGAAATTAAAGAGAGCAACGAAGCAAGCAATCAAGGAGATCTTGAGAACAAGTAACAGGAAGCTTAAAGTGCAGGAAAATTTAAATCAAGCTCACAGCAACTCAAATGTAAATTTCAGAGGAGCAAAAGTACAGGAAGAATAAATTGGGAACAATGTAAGCAGAGAAGTAAAATTTCAGTGAACAAGAACTTAGAGCACTTGCAGGAAATGTAAATTGGAAGCAATGCAACAGAAACTAAAAACGCTTGAAAGATTAAAAACAGAAAAGCAATGCTTAATTTGCACCAAATTAAAAAGGATGTTGAAGATCTCAGGGGTGGAGGAGACTAGAAAACAAGTCTAGATCTCCAATCCTTCCTTGATCCAACAGAGAAGATGCAGGAAATTAAAGATGAAAGCAATGAAGACAACTTTGATTCAAATCACAAGTCACTTGAAAGTTTGCAGAAGCAGAACCAAGAGAAATCTTAGACTAAGAGGGAAACAGAATTCCTTCTCCCCTCGATCCAAAATTCAAAAACAGAAAATGAAAACTAAAGAGAGAGAGCTTTCTAATGGAGCTACCCTCCAATATTCTTTTATGGGGCTCCCCCCTTACAAAGATGAAAAGGATGCCTTATATAGGCTTTACAAAGTGAAAATAAAATGAAATTGAAATTAAAAATTCACAAAATAAAATTCCTAATCTAGCTTGTTCTTGTGCCTTTGAGTGATGATGTGGGCTTTGCTTACTTTGGATTTAAGGAGAAATGGGTTTGGTTGGCCTTGATTCAATTTGGAGAAGAATTGAATTAAATTGGATTTTTGTTGAATTTTGGCCCATGCGAAAATTTGCTCCCAGGAGGATGCTCAGCTCACAAGGTGAGCAGAGCATTGGAGCTTATGTGTGGATCCTTTGTAGCGTGCAATGCATCAGGGGAATGCTCAGCTCACAAGTTGAGCTGAGCATTGAGGCCTTGTGCGCACACCTTGCGTGCTTGTCTTCCCTGGCCCGTGTCAAATGTTTGTATGGTGCACCAAGAGTAGCGCTCTGCTCACTTTTTGAGCTGAGCATTGGCTTCCAAGGGGAGGTCCTTGGTTCGAAACTTGAGAGAAGCACGCTGGTGCAATTTCCTTGGGTTTCCTTGTGTCTCCCTCTTCGAGCCTTGGTGGAAGCATTTTGGTCTATTTTTGCTTGTTTTTAACCCTTAAAGATGCCTTTCACTCATGCCTCAATTGTACACCAAATATGGATTGCTATATATCATTGGAAAGCTCTGAATGTCAGATTTCCAATGCAACTAGAAGCACATCAATCGGACATCTGTAGCTCACGTTATAGCCCTTGGAAGAAGGCATGGTCATGCTGTGAGCGGCCCAAATTTAACTTAGCGAAAATTTGCTTTCTTCTTTGATTTGGTCATGGGTTCAAACCTTGGAGCAGGCATTGGCAACTTATTTCCTTAAATTTCTTTTGATGAATGCCCGACAATGCTCACTTGGTGAGCTGAGCATTGTTTTTCCCTTCCTTGTTTCTTTGCTTCAAATTGTGCTCAGTGGTGGACGAAATTGTGATCCTCAAAGTTGGTCTCTTTGTATTTGTATGAAATCAAAAATACCCCAAAGAGATCATGTACAAGCTTTTGATTGATTTTTTTTTATTAGCTTCTCCTTTTGGGTGCTTTGCCCCATGAGTTAATAACAAAGCTACGACTTGTAAATGCTTTGTTTTCAAGTATTACCACTTGATACATAAGCACCACAAGCATTTAATTAGAGGACTTCATTAAACTCATTTTTCTTTTCTTTTCTTGACTCTCTAATCATTGATGCTCAGAGCCTTGAGCTTTGAGGGAGTGCTTTTGCACTTGAGCATAGCCTTGACTTCTAAGTGTTTTGTTTTCAAGCATTTGGCTTGATACATAAACACCACAAGCACTTAGCAAATAAATTGCCATTGGTACTCAGAGCCTTCAGCTTTCTCATTCTTTCCCTTTTTCTTTTCTTGCTTTAATTGTATTTGCTTCTTCAAGGTTTTCATGATTTTCAAAAGATTTCACAAAATGTCCTAGATGAAAACTTCAATTAAATAAAATCCAATGCAATTGAGCAACAATTAATCATGCTAGCTTTCCAATACTTGTATGCACATGCTAAGTTCTTCTTTAATTCCTTGTTTGTTTATGATCATGATGCTTTACTGCTTTCAAAGGAAGTTGAAGCTCCACTTCTTCTCCCTGTCATACAAACCCACAGAGTACAAGCAAAGAAAAGCAATGCAGAAAGCAAATTAACCAAGCAGAAAATTAAATCAAACAAAATACAAATGCTCAATCTAGTGATCCTCTAATGTAATCATTGTCGATGCACAATCAATCCCCGGCAACGGCGCCATAAACTTGATCGGGGTAAAACTTGTCTCTCAATAAATTCCGATTCGGCAAGTGTACCGAATTTGTCGTCAAGTAAAAACTCACAATAGAGTGAGGTCGAATCCCACAGGGATTGATTGATCAAGCAACTTTAATTAGAGGAATGATCTAGTTGAGCGAATCCATGAATAGAGTTGATAATTGCAGAAATTAAAATGGCAAGAAAGTAAATGACTGAAAGTAAATAGCAGCATTGTAAATGAGAATGGGAGAATTGCTCATAAAAGTAAATTGCAGAAAATAAAGAGAATGGGTAAGATCAGAAATGGGGAGTTCATTGGGCTTAGGAGATGTTTCATTCTCCGGATCAATTTTATTTTCATCTCTTCCTCAATCAATGCACTCATTGATCTCCTTGGCAATCTTAAGTGATTGAATCACAATTTCTTACAATTCAATCTCTCAAATCTTGATCAATAGCCAATTCCTTAGTCAATTGCTCATGAGAAGAGATGAAGTGTGATCACTGATTATACCACATGCACTTCCCAAATCAAATGCTTAGAGGGTTATAGCCACATACCCATCCACACTCAATTTGGTCCAGCATGAGAAAGCATTTCTAGCTAATCTCTTCATTCCTCTTTCAAGGATCCG
>NC_029773.3:45384903-45390359 GCF_000817695.3 Arachis duranensis | reverse complement strand
TCCACACCCTTAATCTATGGTGTGCAGAAACTCCACCGTTGAAAATACATAAGTGAAAGGTTCAGGCATGGCCGAATGGCCAGCTCCCATGAAGGTGATCAAAAGACCGAATGGTCAAAAGACGACTAATACACTAGTAAAAAGTCTTATTTATACTAAACTAGCTACTAGGGTTTACATGAGTAAGTAATTGATGCATAAATCCACTTCTGGGGCCCACTTGGTGTATGTTTGGGCTGAGCTTGATCTATCCACGAGCTGAGGCTTCTCTTGGAGTTGAACTCCAAGTTACAACGTGTTTTGGGCGTTCAACTCCGGATCATGACGTGTTTCTGGCGTTTAATTCCAGACAGCAGCATGTACTTGGCATTCAACGCCAAGTTCCGTCGTCAATTTCCGAATAAAGTATGGACTATTATATATTGCTGGAAAGCTCTGAATGTCTACTTTCCAACGTCGTTGAGAGCGCGCCATTTGGAGTTCTGTAGCTCCAAAAAATCCATTTTGAGTGTAGGGAGGTCAGATTCCAACAGCATCAGCAGTCCTTTGTCAGCCTCCTATCAGAGTTTTGCTCAAGTCCCTCAATTTCAGCCAGAGATTACCTGAAATCACAGAAAAACACACAAACTTATAGTAAAGTCCAGAAATATGAATTTAACATAAAAACTAATGAAAACATCCCTGAAAGTAGCTCGAACGTACTAAAAACTACCTAAAAACAATGCCAAAAAGCGTATAAATTATCCGCTCATCACTCAGCTCACAAAGTGAGCAGAGCATTGAAACATTGCCTCCTTGGAATTTTTCCTTTGTGCTCCTTTCTTGTGCCACGCTTCTCACTTTTCTTTGCCACACTCTTTTCTTCCTTGGGCCACGCTTCTTAGGCCACGCTTTCTTCTTTTCTTCTTTTCTTCACCTACAATTAATCAAAACAACCAATCAAAGTATCACCAAATTCACAAAGTTTATAAATCATTAAAAATCAATTAATTTTAGCCCAAACCTCATGATTTAGCATCAACTAAATGGTGGTTGTTTGATTTAAAGAAGTCATGCATTTTCATTCCAAATTACTTACTTAGAATGCAAGAAAGTGCATGAAAACTAGTGAAACAAGTGAAATTAGCTTGAAAAATGGGTATATGATGACTTGTCATCAGTTGTGTAATTCTTCTATGCATCATTTAGAACACAGCTAGCATAATAAATGACGTGCAGAAGCTTGTTATGCCTCTGTCCCAACACTGCACAATGGCATGGTCACTGGCATCACACATTAGTTCAAATGGTAATGTCCAGTCTGGTGCAGAGATGACTGGTACTGTGACCAGCTTGGCTTTCAGGGTCTCAAATGCCTGCAGACACTGTGTGTCAAACACAAATGGTGTGTCAGCAGCTAGCAGGTTGCTTAGAGGTTTTGCAATTTTTGAAAAATCCTTTATAAACCTTCTGTAGAATCCTGCATGCCCCAGAAAGCTTCTGATTGCCTTAATATTGGCAGGTGGTGGTAATTTTTCAATTACCTCTACCTTTGCTTGATCCACCTCTATTCCCTTGCTTGAAATTTTGTGCCCAAGGACAATTCCTTCAGTCACCATAAAGTGACATTTCTCCCAGTTCAAGACCAGGTTAGTCTCTTGGCATCTTTTCAGGACAAGTGCTAGATTATCAAGACAAGAGTTTAATGAGTCTCCAAATACTGAGAAGTCATCCATGAAGACTTCCAAGAACTTCTCCACCATATCAGAGAAGATGGAAAGCATGCACCTCTGAAAGGTTGCAGGCGCATTACATAGACCAAAAGGCATTCTTCTGTAGGCAAACACACCAGAGGGACAGGTGAATTCTGTCTTCTCTTGATCCTGAGGGTCTACTGCAATTTGATTATAGCCTGAATAGCCATCCAAAAAGCGGTAATAATCATGACCTGCTAGTCTCTCTAGCATTTGGTCTATGAATGATAAAGGAAAATGATCCTTTCTGGTGGCTGTATTGAGCCTTCTGTAGTCAATACACATACGCCACCCTGTAACTGTTCTTGTAAGAACCAGTTCATTCTTTTCATTATGAACCACTGTCATGCCTCCCTTCTTGGGGACAACTTGGACAGGGCTCACCCAGGGGCTATCAGAAATAGGATAAATAATCCCAACCTCTAGTAACTTAGTGACCTCTTTCTGTACCACCTCCTTCATGGCTGGATTTAGCCGCCTCTGTGGTTGAACCACTGGTATGGCATTATCCTCCAATAGGGTTTTGTGCATGCATCTTGTTGGGCTAATGCCCTTAAGATCACTTATGGACCATCCAAGAGCTATCTTGTGTGTCCTTAACACTTTAATTAGTGCTTCCTCTTCCTGTGAATTTAAAGCAGAGCTTATGATCACTGGAAAAGTATTACCTTCTCCCAGAAATGCATACTTCAGGGATGGTGGTAGTGGTTTGAGCTCAGGTTTGGGAGGTTTATCCTCTTCCTGAGGAATTTTCAGAGGTTCTTCCTGATCAGGCTGAACATCTTTAAAGATGTCCTCTAGCTATGATTCTAGACTCTCAGTCATATTGATCTCTTTCACCAAAGAGTCAATAATATCAGTGCTCATGCAGTCATTTGATGTGTTTGGATGCTGCATAGCTTTGACAGCATTCAACTTGAACTCATCCTCATTGACTCTCAGGGTTACTTCCCCTTTTTGTACATCAATGAGAGTTCGTCCAGTTGCTAGGAAGGGTCTTCCCAGGATTAGAGTTGCACTCTTGTGTTCCTCCATTTCCAGTACTACAAAGTCAGTTGGAAAGGCAAATGGCCTAACCTTGACAATCATGTCTTCAATTATGCCTGATGGATATTTAATGGAGCCATCAGCAAGTTGGAGACATATCCGAGTTGGTTTGACTTCTTCAGTCAACCCAAGCTTTCTGATAGTGGATGCAGGTATTAGGTTGATACTTGCTCCAAGGTCACATAGGGCTGTCTTGGTGCAAGCACCTTCTAATGTGCATGGTATCATAAAGCTCCCTGGATCTTGAAGCTTCTCTGGTAAGCTTTTCAGAATGACTGCACTGCATTCTTCAGTGAGAAACACCTTTTCAGTTTCTCTCCAATCCTTCTGACTTAAGATCTCTTTCATGAACTTAGCATAAGAAGGTATTTGCTTAAGTGCCTCTGCAAACGGAATCTTTATTTCAAGAGTCCTTAGATAGTCTGCAAAGCGAGCAAATTGCTTATCCTGTTCCGCTTGGCGGAGTTTCTGAGGATAAGGCATCTTGGCTTTATACTCCTCAACCTTAGTTGCTGCAGGTTTATTTCCTACAGAAGTGGTTGGAGAAGCCTTCTTAGAGGGGTTACTATCAGCACTCTCAGGTGTCTGATTCCTCATTGGCGTTTGAACGCCAGGATTGGGTGAGGAATGGGCGTTTAACGCCAACTTTTCCCTTCTTTCTGGCGTTTGAATGCTAGAACTGGGCAAGGAATGGGCGTTTAACGCCAACTTTTCCCCCCTTTCTGGCATGTGAATGCCAGGAGTATTCCTCTCTGGGCTCTTACTGTCCTTAGAGGGATTTTGGGCAGTGGTTTGGTTATCCTCTATCAGTTATTCCTTTCTTGGCTTTTTGCCATTTTGAGCAGTGTTATTTAATGTCTTCCCACTCCTTAGTTAAACTGCTTGGCATTCTTCTGTTATCTGTTTAGATAACTGTTGTTTTGTCTGATTCAACTGTGATTCTATATTCTTGTTAGCAATTTTGGTTTGTTGGAGCATCTCTTTAAATTCTGCTAATTGTTTTGTCATCAGGAGTAATTACTGATTAAGCTCAACAATCTGTTCTTGAGGACTAGGATCAGTAGTTACTGCCATAGCTTCTTCTTTTGTAGAGGACTCACTGCTTGAGTATAGTTGTTGATTTCTAGCAACAGTATCTATGAGCTCTTGAGCCTCTTCAATCGTCTTCCTCATATGTATAGATCCACTAGCTGAGTGGTCTAGAGACATCTGAGCTTTTTCTGTAAGCCCATAGTAGAAGATGTCTAACTGCACCCACTCTGAAAACATTTTAGAGGGGTATTTTCTTAGCATACCTCTGTACCTCTCCCAGGCATTATAAAGAGATTCATTATCCTCTTGTTTAAAGCCTTGGATGTCCAGCCTTAGCTGTGTCATCCTTTTTGGATGGTAAAATTGATTCAGGAATTTGTCTGATAACTGTCTCCATGTTTTTATGCTTGCTGTGGGTTGGTTATTCAACCACCTCTTAGCTTGATCTTTTACAGCAAATGAAAACAGTAATAATCTGTAGACATCCTAATCCATCTCTTTATCACGTACTGTGTCAGCAATTTGTAAGAACTGTGCCAGAAACTCAGTAGGTTCTTCCTGTGGAAGACCGGAATACTGGCAATTTTGCTGCACCATGATAATGAGTTGAGGATTTAGCTCAAAGCTGCTTGCTTTAATGGGAGGTATGCAGATGCTACACCCATATGCAACTGTAATGGGGTTAGCATATGACAGAGTCATTCTGGACTGCTCAATTCCACTTAGGTCCATGATGGAGAAAGGAAAATGATATGGATTCACAAGTAAAGTATAAAATATTTTTATTTATTTATTTTTTAAAGTAACCGAAAATAATAAAATAAAATAAATGGAAAATGATATAAAAATTTGAAAACCACAAGAGAATAAAATCAAAGCAAATTGAAAACTAAATCAATTAATTAATTAAAAAGATTTTGGAATTAGCAATTAAAAAAATATGATTGAAAATTATTTTGAAAAAAAAAAGATTTGATTTTTTTGAAATTAGGAAAGAGAAAAACAAAATGACACTAAACTTAAAATTTTTAGAAAATCAAGCACAAGTTTTCGAAAATTTTAGAGGAAAACACAAAGAAGACACCAAACTTAGAATTTTTAAAGGTAAAGAAACAACTAAGACTATGCAAATTCGAAAAATTAAAAGAAAACAAAAGCATGCAATTGACACCAAACTTAAAATATGAAACTACACTCAAATAAAAGACTCTAAACCAACAAAAATAAAATAGTCCTAATCTAAGCAACAAGATAAACCGTCAGTTGTCCAAACTTGAACAATCCCCGGCAACGGCGCCAAAAACTTGGTGCACGAAATTGCAATCACACTTTTGCAATTCCGCACAACTAACCAGCAAGTGCACTGGGTCGTCCAAGTAATACCTTACGTGAGTAAGGGTCAATCCCACGGAGATTGTCGGCTTGAAGCAAGCTATGGTTATCTTGTAACTCTTAGTCAGGATATCAATAATTCTCAGGTTTAATTGTGAAAAGTAAAAAAACATGAAATAGATACTTGTTTTGCAGTAGTGGAGAACAGGTTGAGGTTTTGGAGATGCTCTATCTTCTGAATCTCTGCTTTCCTACTGTCTTCTTCTTCAAGCACGCAAGGCTCCTTCCATGGCAAGCTGTATGTAGGGTTTC
>NC_029773.3:45381503-45384788 GCF_000817695.3 Arachis duranensis | reverse complement strand
CGTTCATAGGTGAGAATGATGATGAGTGTCACGGATCATCACATTCATCAAGTTGAGGAACAAGTGATATCTTAGAATAGAAGCAAGCGTGATTGAATGAAAAACAGTAGTAATTGCATTAATCCATCAAGACACAGCAGAGCTCCTCACCCCCAACCATGGGGTTTAGAGACTCATGCCGTAGAAGATACAATAAAAAACGTGTAATGTGGCATAAGGTAAAGATACAATGTCAAAAGGTCCTATTAATAGTGAACTAGTAACCTAGGGTATACAGAAATGAGTAAATGACGTAAAAATCCACTTCCGGGGTCTACTCGGTGTGTGCTTGGGCTGAGCATTGAAGCTTTCATGTGTAGAGACTTTTTCTGGAGTTAAACGCCAGCTTTTGTGCCAGTTTGGGCGTTTAACTCCAATTTTTGTGCCAGTTCCAGTGTTAAACGCTGGGAATTCTGAAGCTGATTTGCAATGCCAGTTTGGGCCATCAAATCTCGAGCAAAGTATGAACTATTATAAATTGCTGGAAAGCCCAGGATGTCTACCTTCCAATGCAATTAAGAGCGCGCCAATTGGGCTTCTGTAGCTGCAGAAAATTCACTTCAAGTTCAGGGAGGTCAGAATCCAACAGCATCTGCAGTCCTTTTTCAACCTCTAAATCAGATTTTTGCTCAGGTCCCTCAATTTCAGCCACAAATTACTTGAAATCATAGAAAAACACACAAGCTCATAGTAAAGCCTAGAAAAGTGAATTTTAAATAAAAACTAATAAAAACATACTAAAAACTAACCAAAATGTACTAAAAATAGACTAAAAACAATGCCAAAAAGCGTATAAATTATCCGCTCATCAATTGATCCAGGAATCTCCACCGGTGTTTAGAATTTCAGTAGCCTCCAGGGTCCCAAACTAGGCGCAGAAAGCCTTCAAGTAAGTTAAAGCAAGTGACAAGGCCCCAAGAGTGGTGATTGGTAGAATGGATTCTAGGGTCCCAGACCTTGCCCTTGCACCCGTCTTTTGGTTGAGCAATATTGTTCCATCCGGGTGGCAAGCAGTCTAAATTCTCACTGAAGCAGCCAGACAACTTCCTAGACCCATTCAGTTGAGCTCTAAACCAACCTTTGCGTTTGAATGTTGAGCACACAACCAAGTTGAACCTTGCAGGATAAATCTTATCACTGACCATCTTTTTCTTACTCTTAATGCCACAGAGAGCTCTAAGTTGACCATCCGTCTCCAATAGCCCGTATTCAAGTGGAATTAGAAAGCTAAGGGATATGAATTTCACCCACTTGAATGTTGTGAAGGATGATGACAACTTAGGGGGAGGTGTTTCTAATGAACGTGCAAGCTCCACTCCCTTGTGCTCTTCTTCGACATCTTCCACCTCTTGGCAATCTTCTTCAATATCAACCTCTTCCTCTTGGTGAATTTCTTTCAATTCAATCTCTTCTTCAGTGTTCACCAAAGGCAAAGGAGGTTGTGCTTCTTCTTCTGTAATCTTCATGTCAAGTCCAATGGGAGAGGATTCAAATGTAGATAAGAATTCATTAATGATTGAATCCATCTCTTGATCGTCTCCTTCAAAGTCTTCAACCATGATATGTTTTGGAGGTTGTACACCCTCCTCAACATCAGCTTCAAACATCTTTGAAGGATGCTCTATAACTTGACTTTCCCATGGAGGTTCAGCATCTCTTAAGTCTTCAACCACTGCCTCCTCTTCTTCTTCAATAATTTCGGCTTCCTCCACTTGTTCCAATATCAAATCGTGCTGCTCACTATTCACCGGAGTGCCCAATTTCTCCTTCCTGCTACATTCTTCAGTAGATTTCCCACATGAAACCATGGGGGTTTTTTTAATGTCCGAACGTTAGAAAGGTAATCGATTTCTTTCTTGATCCAGGTATTTAAGTACGCAATCGTATTCGTCCTCAACAATTTTCCTTCCAACTATTTCTTCACCTTTAAGCACAAAATCCTCCTTGTTGTCTTCTTTCACCAGTTCTTCAACCGCGCTGTCAACTTCAAGGGTCTCTACTACCTTTACCTTTAAAGCCTCCTCTAGCTCCTTATGAAGTATGGATTCGCGAAGATGATCCCTTCTCTCTTGTTCCATGTCAATGGCATCATTGGGATCATGTTACTCTTGGATTGATGGATGCGGGTGCTCTTCCATGGATGGTGGTGATGGGGTGGAGAGATCATTCTGTGGTTGAAAAGGAAGTGCACTAGAGCTTGAGGGTTGATTGTTGAAGGTATTTGGTGGTCCGATTTGGGTGGCAAGAGCTCGCATAGTAGAGTTTAGATCAGCAATTGCTTTTTCCAAGGAGATTTGGGGTGGATAGGAGGGTTCATTTGTTGGGAGAAAGGGTTCATGGTAGGAAGGTGTTCATCTTGATAATGATAAAGAGATGGTATATATTGAGGTGGTGGTTCTGTGTATGGTTCATATGGTGGTTGGTGTGGTGAACAAGGATTGGGGTCATATGGAGGTGAATGTTGGAAAGGGACTCGTGAGTGTGGTGGTTCAAAGTTATGTTGAGAGGATGGTCTATAGGCACGGGGTGGGACTTTGATGAGCGGATAATTTGTACGCTTTTTGGCATTGTTTTTAGTATGTTTTTAGTATGTTTTAGTTAGTTTTTAGTATATTTCTATTAGTTTTTAGTTAAAATTCACTTTTCTGGACTTCACTATGAGTTTGTGTGTTTTTCTGTGATTTCGGTATTTTCTAGCTGAAATTGAGGGACCTGAGCAAAAATCTGATTCAGAGGCTGAAAAGGACTGCAGATGCTGTTGGATTCTGACCTCCCTGTACTCGAAGTGGATTTTCTGAAGCTATAGAAGCCCAATTGGTGCACTCTCAACGGCGTTGGAAAGTAGACATCCTGGGCTTTCCAGCAATATATAATAGTCCATACTTTTTCCGAGATTTGATGGCCCAAACCGGCATTTTAAATCAGCTCAAAACTGCCCGGCGTTAAACGCCGGAACTGGCACAAGAATGGGAGTTAAACGCCCAAACTGGCACAAAAGCTGGCGTTTAACTCCAAGAAGAGTCTCTACACGAAAATGCTTCAATGCTCAGCCCAAGCACACACCAAGTGGGCCCGGAAGTGGATTTTTATGTCATTTACTCATCTTTGTAAACCCTAAGCTACTAGTTCTCTACAAATAGGACCTTTTGCTATTGTATTAGACATCTTGGTAGCTATCTTTGAGTAGTCTTATGCTATCTTAGATCATGGGGGCTGGCCTCTCAGCCATGCCTAGACCTTGTTCTT
>NC_029773.3:45375933-45380658 GCF_000817695.3 Arachis duranensis | reverse complement strand
TTTAGACTAAAGCTTTAGACTAACATTGCATGATTCCTGGAATTCTCATTAAGAATTTTGATATCTTTATTTTCTTTTCCACTTAATTTTCGAAAAAGCACAAAAAATTTTACAAAATCAGAAAAACCAAAAATATTTTATGTTTCTTGTTGAGTCTAAAGTCTCATTTTAAGTTTGGTGTCAATTGCATGTTTTTGTTCTTCTTGCATTCATCCATGTGTCTTCAGTGATCTTCAAGATTGTTCTTGATGATTTCCTTGTTCTGATCTTTAAATTCTCTTGTCTTGAGTGTTTTGTTGTTTCTCATATGCATTCTCATTTTGTTAGTGTCAATAGTATACAAACTTCTAAGTTTGGTGTCTTGCATGCATTGTTTATTTGATTTTAGTTGCATTTTGATATTCCTCATTATTAAAAATCCAAAAATATTTTTAACTTGTGTCTTTTCAAGTCAATAACACAGAGAATTGAAGATTCAGAACATACAGCAGAGGAATTACACAGAAAAAGCTGGGCGTTCAAAACGCCCAGTAAGGAAGGCAAACTGGCATTTAAACGCCAGCCAGGGTGCCTGGCTGGGTGTTTAACGCCCAAAAGGGTAGTGCTTTGGGCGTTAAACGCCAGAATGTGCACCATTCTGGACGTTTAACGCCAGGATGGCACAAGAGGGAAGATTCTGTTTTCAATTCAAATTTTTTTTCAAGTTTTCAAAATTTTTTTTTCAAAATCAAATCTTTTTCAAATCAAATCTTTTCAATCAAATCTTTTTCAAAATCAATTTCTTTCGATTTTCAAAAATACTTGCTATCAATTAATGATTTGATTCAACATTTCAAGTATGTTGCCTTTTCTGTTGAGAAAGGTTTAAATGTTTGAATCATATCTTTTCTTGTTAGCCAAGTCATTAATTTTAAAATCAAATCTTTTTAAATTGTTTTTCAAATCATATTTTCTCAATCACATCTTTTTAAAACCATAACTTTTCAATCATATCTTCCTAATCACATCTTTTTCAAAATAGCTTTCAATCATATCTTTTTAATTTCTAATTTCAAAATCTTTTTCAAAAATCACTTAATTTCTTTTCCACCCTTGGTTTTGGAAAATCAATTAGTATTTTTCAAAATATTTTTCATTTATTTTCAAAAATTTCTTCCCCTCTTCTCACATCCTTCTATTTATGGACTAACACTCATCCTTAATGTATAATTCGAACTCCATCTTTCATTGATACGTTCGAATTTTCTACCTCTTCCTTCCATTTTTCTTTTCCTCTGACACCTTAACGAATCTCTATACTGCGACATAGAGGATTCCAAATTCTCTTGTTTTCTTCTCTTTCATATGAGCAGGAGCAAAGACAAAAGCATTCTTGTTGAGGCTGACCCTGAACCTGAAAGGACCTTGAAGCGAAAGCTAAGAGAAGCTAAGGCACAACTCTCTGTAGAGGACCTAACAGAAATCTTCAAAGAAGAAGAACCCATGGCAGCCGAAAACAACAACAATGCCAACAATGCAAGGAAGGTGCTAGGTGACTTTACTGCACCTACTCCCGACTTCTATGGGAGAAGCATCTCTATCCTTGCCATTGGAGCAAACAACTTTGAGCTTAAGCCTCAATTAGTTTCTCTAATGCAACAGAATTGCAAGTTTCATGGACTTCCATTGGAAGATCCTCATCAGTTTTTAGCTGAAAAATTGAGTAAGCTTAGAGTGGAAGTCCAAACCTTCAGACAGAAGGAAGGAGAATCCCTCTATGAAGCTTGGGAAAGATACAAACAATTAATCAGAAAGTGTCCTTCTGACATGCTTTCTGAATGGAGCATCATAGGTATCTTCTATGATGGTCTGTCTGAACTGTCCAAGATGTCCTTGGATAGCTCTGCTGGAGGATCTCTTCATCTGAAGAAGACGCCTGTAGAAGCTCAAGAGCTGATTGAAATGGTTGCAAATAACCAATTCATGTACACTTCTGAAATCCTGTGAACAATGGGACGAATCAGAAGAAAGGAGTTCTTGAGATTGATACTCTGAATGCCATATTGGCTCAGAATAAAATACTGATCCAGCAAGTCAATATGATTTCTCAAAGTCTGTCTGGAATTCAAAATGCACCAAGCAGTACTAAGGAAGCTTCATCTGAAGAAGAAGCTTATGATCCTGAGAACCCTTCAATGGAAGAGGTGAATTACATGGGAGAATCCTATGGAAACACCTATAATCCTTCATGGAGAAATCACCCAAATCTCTCATGGAAGGATCAACAGAGACCACAACAAGGTTTCAACAACAATAATGGTGGAAGAAACAGGTTTAGCAATAGCAAGCCTTTTCCATCATCTTCTCAGCAACAGACAGAGAATTCTAAGCAGAACCACTCTGACTTAGCAACCATGGTCTCTGATCTAATCAAAACCACTCAAAGTTTCATGACTGAAACAAGGTCCTCCATTAGAAATTTGGAGGCACAAGTGGGACAGCTGAGTAAGAAAATTACTGAACTCCCTCCTAGTACTCTTCCAAGCAATACAGAAGAAAATTCGAAAGGAGAGTGCAAGGCCATCAACATGGCCGAATTTGGAGAGGAGGGAGAGGCAGTGAACGCCACTGAGGAAGACCTCAATGGACGTCCACTGGCCTCCAATGGGTTCCCTAATGAGGAACCATGGGAATCTGAGGCTCATAATGAGACCATAGAGATTCCATTGGACTTACTTATGCCATTCATGAGCTCTGATGAGTATTCTTCATCTGAAGAGGATGAGTATGTCACTGAAGAGCAAGTTGCTAAATACCTTGGAGCAATCATGAAGCTAAATGACAAGTTATTTGGTAATGAGAGTTGGGAGGATGAACCCCCTTTACTCACCAAGGAACTGGATGACTTGTCTAGGCAGAGATTACCTCAAAAGAGACAAGATCCTAGAAGTTCTCAATACCTTGTGCCATAGGCACCATGACCTTCAAGAAGGCCTTGTGTGACCTAGGGTCAAGCATAAACCTCATGCCTCTCTCTGTAATGGAGAAGCTAGGAATCTTTGGGGTGCAAGCTGCAAAAATCTCACTAGAGATGGCAGACAACTCAAGAAAACAAGCCTATGGACTTGTAGAGGATGTTCTGGTAAAAGTTGAAGACCATTACATCCCTGCTGACTTCATAGTCCTAGAGACTGGAAGTGCATGGATGAATCCATCATCCTTGGCAGACCCTTCCTAGCCACAGCAAAGGATGTGATTGATGTGGACAGAGGAGAATTGGTCATTCAAGTGAATGAAGAATCCCTTGTGTTTAAGGCTCAAGGATATCCCTCTGTAACCATGGAGGGGAAGCATGAAGAGCTTCTCTCAAAATAGAGCCAAACAGAGTCCCCACAGTCAAACTCTAAGTTTGGTGTTGGGAGGCCACAACCAACTTCTAAGTTTGGTGTTGAACCCCCACATTCAAACTCTAAGTTTGGTGTTGGGAGGTTCCAACATTTCTCTGAGCATCTGTGAGGCTCCATGAGAGCCCAGTGTCAAGCTACTGACATTAAAGAAGCGCTTGTTGGGAGGCAACCCAATGTTATATTTATCTATTTTTCCTTTGTTATTTTTATGTTTTCTGTAGGTTGATGATCATGAGTAGTCACAAAATCAGTTGAAAAAGCAAAAACAGAATGAAAAACAGAAAGAAAAACAGCACACCCTGAAGGAAGACCTTGCTGGCGTTTAAACGCCAGTGAAGCTAGCAAATGGGCGTTTAACGCCCAGTCTGGCACCATTCTGGGCGTTTAACGCCAGAAAGGGGCACCAGACTGGCGTTAAACGCCAGGAAAGGGCAAGAAGCTGGCGTTAAACGCCAGAAATGGGTACCAGCCCGGCGTTTAACGCCAGAATTGGCACAGAGAGCATTTTTGCTCGCCACTTGGTGCAGGGATGACTTTTCCTTGACACCTCAGGATCTGTGGACCCCACAGGATCCCCACCTACCCCACCATTCTCTCTCTTCTTCACCCATTCACCAAGCACCTCAACACCTCTTTCCCAAAAACCCCTCACCTATCAAATCCCATCTTTCTCTTCACCACTCACATCCATCCTTTATAAAACCTCACCTACCTCAGCACTCAAATTCAAACCACTTTCCCTCCCAAACCCACCCTTCCATAACCAAACCCTACCCTTCTATCCACCCCTATATAAACCCATCTTCACTCCTTCATTTTCACACAACCTAAAAACTACTTCTCCCCCTTTGGCCATACTACAAAGCCATCTCCATCTCCTCTATTTCTTCTTCTACTACTCTCTTCTTTCTTCTTTTGCTCGAGGACGAGCAAATCTTTTAAGTTTGGTGTGGTAAAAGCATTGCTTTTTGTTTTTCCATAACCATTTATGGCATCTAAGGCAGGAGAAACCTCTAGAAAGAGGAAAGGGAAGGCAAAAGCTTCCACCTCCAAGTCATGGGAGATGGAGAGATTCATCTCAAGGGTGCATCAAGACCACTTCTATGAAGTTGTGGCCTTGAAGAAGGTGATCCCCGAGGTCCCTTTTTCACTCAAAAAGAGTGAATATCCGGAGATCCGACATGAGATCCGAAGAAGAGGTTGGGAAGTTCTTACCAACCCCATTCAACAAGTCGGAATCTTAATGGTTCAAGAGTTCTATGCCGATGCATGGATCACCAAGAACCATGATCAAAGTGTGAACCCGGACCCAAAGAATTGGCTTACAATGGTTCAGGGG
>NC_029773.3:45374077-45375903 GCF_000817695.3 Arachis duranensis | reverse complement strand
CGTGGCTAGAGGATGGTTGGAGTTTATCCAACGCTCAATCATTCCGACTAGCAACCGGTCCGAAGTTACTATAGACCGGGCTATCATGATTCATAGCATCATGATTGGAGAGGAAGTAGAAGTTCATGAGGTTATATCCCAAGAACTTTATAAGGTGGCGGACAAGTCCTATACCTTGGCAAGGTTAGCCTTTCCTCATCTCATTTGCCACCTCTGTTATTCAGTTGGAGTTGACATAGAGGGAGACACCCTCATTGATGAGGACAAGCCCATCACTAAGAAAAGGATGGAGCAAACAAGAGACCCCTCTCATCATGAAATCCCTGAGATGCCTTAAGGGATGCAACTCAGATTAATTAGCAACTCCCAATTTCAACCACTACTTTATTTGGCAGCTCAAGCGTCACCAATTACTCAACCAAAGCCAAAAGGGTAACAGAAAAATCCAAATTATTTATATAAATAAAATACAGCAATCATCAATGACATATAGGTCTGAAATATCTCAATTGTATTAATAAAATAAAATCAATCCAAATATGAAACATTGAAAAGAAATAAATACGAAGAACATTGAACCTGGGATTGAGAGTCACTCCTAAAACTAGGAGAAGTCCTAAATCCTAAATCCTAAAGAGAGAGAGGAGAGAACCTCTCTCAAAACTAGATTTAAATCATGGAAAGTGAATTATGAGAGCATCCTTATGAATGCATGCATTCCCCCACTTTATAGCCTCTAATCTATGTGTTCTGGGCTGAAAACTGGGTCAAAAGTAGCCCAGAAATCACTCCCAGCGCTTTCTAGTCCGTACAGGTCGCAGAAGAGTGACGCAGAGGCGTCGTCCACGCGGCCGCGTGGATTTAGGTTCGCAGATGCGATGCGGCCACGTGATCCACGCGTTCGCGTCACCTGGCGTCGGGGCAGGTATGACAAATTATATATCGTTGCGAAGCCCTGGACGTTAGCTTTCCAACGGAACTAGAACCATCTCATTTGGACTTCTGTAGCTAAATTTATAGCCGTTTGAGTGTGAAGAGGTCAGGCTGGACAACTTAGCAGTTTCTTCAACTTCTTGTATTCCTTCCACTTTTGCATGCTTTCTTTCCATCCTCTGAGTCATTCCTACCTTGTAATCTCTAAAATCACTTAACACACATATCAAGGCATATAATGGAAATAAGAGAGGATTAAACATAGGGAACTTAAGGCCAAAGAAGCATGTTTTCAATCAAAGTACATAACTAGGAAGGCAAATGTAAAACCATGCAAATAGTATGAATAAGTGGGTAAAGAGTTCATAAAAACCACTCAATTGAGCACAAGATAAACCATGAAATATTGGTTTATCACAAGGCTCCTTCCAGACCAAAGTTAGAAGATTTGCTCTTCCTCGAGCAAAAGGTAAGAAAGGAAGAATAAGAAAAGTGAAATAGAAGAGAAGAGGATAATAGAATTCGAATGAAAGGGGGCATAATAGTTATCAGAAATAAGGGGGAAAAAGAGAAAACAAATAAACAAGTAAAAGAAAAATATTTTTTTTTAAAAATATTTACAATAACCAATAATAAGGCACACGTTTGCAATTCCCCAGCAACGGCGCCATTTTGATGTTAGGATTTTTGCTAGTAAAGAATTTTATAAAAATAGTCGCGTTGTAGATATAGATTCTAAACCAACAGAAATCCCTTCGTACAAACGTTTTGGTTGTCACAAGTAACAAACCCCTTTTAAAATTGATAACCGAGTATTTAAACCTCGGGTCGTCTTCTCAAGGAATTGCAGGGAGGTATGTTCTTATTATTGGTTATGAAAAAGTGTGTTTTGG
>NC_029773.3:45356419-45373926 GCF_000817695.3 Arachis duranensis | reverse complement strand
CTTTATCAACAATGATGACAATTGAATCTTAATTCCACTTAGTTGACCTTTACTAAAGCAAAGGAAAGTCAAGTGACTAATTAATTAGATCTTCGAATCCTAGTTAATTCCTAAGAACAGATTGGGACTATTGAAGTTCAATTCAATTAGCATAAATAACAATTATCAATTATGTTGAATCTGATAACTCCTAAGTTACTAATTTCTTAACCAAAGCCAAGAATGTAAAAAGCTGAATTAAAATCATAAATATATCATAAATCTGAAAACACTTAAATTCATTCAAAGCAGTAAAATCTAACATGGAAGGTATTTATAAGCCAATTGGGCAATATAAATAAAATACAAATAAAAGTATTAAAGTATCTCAAAGTATAAGAGAAGTCAAAATAAAGAAATATTGAACCTGATGTGAAGATGAGATAAATTCCTAATTTCTAAAAATCCTAATCCTAAGAGATTTATATTATGAATTATGAATTATGATAGCATCCTCATGAATGGATGCACTCCCCCACTTTATAGCCTCTAATCTGTGTTCTCTGGGACAAAAACTGGGTCAGAAACAGCCCAGAAGTCACTTCCAGCACTTTCTGGTCCGTACAGGTCGCGGCCAAGTGACGCGGAGGCGTCGCCCACGCGGCCGCGCGGATTAAAATTCGCAAATGCGACGCGTCTGCGTGGATCACGCGTTCGCGTCGCCTAGCGTCAGGGCAACTATGGCATATTATATATCAAATCGAAGCCCCGGACGTTAGCTTTCTAACGCAACTGGAACCGCGTCGTTTGGACCTCTGTAGCTAAAGTTATAGCCATTTGAGTGCAAAGAGGTCAGGCTGGACAGCTTAGCAATTTCTCCAACTTCTTGTATACCTTCTACTTTTGCATGCTTCCTTTCTATCCTCTAAGTCATTCCTGCCCTGTAGTCTCTGAAATCACTTAACACACATATCAAGGCATCTAATGGTAATAAGAGAAGATTAAATATAGGGAACTTAAGGCTAAAGAAGCACGTTTTCAATCAAAGCACATAATTAGGAAGGCAAATGTAAAACCATGCAAATAGTGTGAATAAGTGGGTAAAGAGTTGATAAAATCCACTCAATTGAGCACAAGATAAACCATGAAATAGTGGTTTATCAACCATCCTGAAAGGAAATAAGTAAAGACATGAATATCTCTAGGGTTATAGCAAGGAAGAGAATGGGAAAGGTGGTAATCAATGCACAGGAACGGATAATGATGTGAGCACATGGTCATGACTACATATGACAAATCAACAACGGAAATATAGCAAGTGCATGGGGTGACAATTAAATGCAAGGTGTTTATTGGCATGCCGGTAAAGGGCATGAGGAGCATAGGTCAAGCATTCAATGTCCAAATTAGATTACCAAGTCTTTCAAACTAATAATCTGTTTGTAAAAACAATTATATTTAATTAATAAAATATAAAAGGGATTTTTTGAAAAGCAGGAATTTAGAGTAGGAGATTTAAAAGAGATCTAAAAATAGTGCAAAATGCCATATGGGCGTTTCCACAAACACATAGCATGCATGTTAAATAAGGTATGGGAAATATTAATTTGAACATGCAAGTAACCCTTAGAAAATAATATATAATTGTTAAACAAGTCCTAAACAATCCACAAGCAACATACAAAAATAATGACACAAATAAAATTCCAACACCAATAGAAGGGATAGGAAAAGAAAACGAAAACATGGATAGGGAGAGTAGAAGAGAAAGAAAAAGAAAACATGAAAATAAAAAGAAGGATGAAAAAGTAAGGAGGGAAGAAGAGAGAAGAAAAACCTTGATAATGGTGATAGGAAAGAGGGGGTAGAGGAGAGAAAGAAGGGGGGAAGGAAGGGGGAATTAAAATAGGAATGGGATAGGAAAAGAAAAGATAATTTGGCAGATTTGAATAAGTTGGGCGGCACAACCGACGCGGACGCGTGGGTCACGCGGTCGCGTGGAAAGCCCTTAAGTGAGGTGACGCAGACGCGTGACATAATTTGCGCTAGGGGCGCGAGGGCAACTTCGCACTCGCACAACTTTCTGTTTAATTTTTGTTTTGCCAAAATTTAGGGTGACGCGATCGCGTGGTCGATGCGATCGCGTGAATGGCCAGCTTGAAGAAATGGCGCAGACGCGTGGTAAGGCTAGTGCGATTAGCACAAGTGCAGCCCAAGTACAGCTCAACTTTCGGCCAAACACCCGTTTTACGTCGATTGACAAGGCACGCATTCGCGTGGTGGACGCGGATGCGTGGGAAACCTATTTTCCACCTGACGCAGATGCGTCAGCGGCGCGGTCGCGTGGAGTGAGTTGTGCCAAAGGCACGCCTCCAGCCACACTTTTGCGTGACTCTCTGTTTCTTTTCTTCTCGTACCCAAAGCACCATGACGCGGACACGTCATCGACGCTGTCGCGTCGGGTGCTCTCTTCTCTTTTTTTTTAAGAAAAATGAAAATGCAGTATGCAGATGAGATGCAAGATATAGGTAGTAGTACGGAGAAGAGTTATAGATGAGGGAGGATAAGGAGAGGGAGAGGAACGATCATACCATGATGGGTTGTCTCCCACCTAGCACTTTGCTTTAATGTCCTTAAGTTGGACGCTCCATTAGCTCAGTTTTCTGCTGTGAGTGGATCCTCCAAGAGGAAGATATCCAACTCCTTGTTTTTCGTCACCTTCTCACCATGGTAGAGCTTCAAACATTGTCCATTAACCTTGATGAGTTCAGAGCTTGAAGGGTGACTTAGGTGAAAAACTCCGTACAGCTCAGCCTTCTCAACTCTATATGGACCTTCCTACCTTGATCGCAACTTGCCTGGTATGAGCCTCAGTCTAAAGTTGTAAAAGAGGACTAAATCCCCAGGTTGGAACTCTTTCCTCTTGATGTGTTGATCATGTACAGCTTTCATCTTTTTCTTGTACAGCCTTGAGTTCTCATAAGCTTCTAGACGAAGGCCTTCCAATTCTAGCAGTTGCAACTTCCTTTAAGCTCCGACTTTCTCAAATCCCATGTTGCACTCCTTTACTGCCCAAAAAGCTTTGTGCTCTACCTCAACTGGAAGATGACAGGCTTTTCCATAGACTAAGCGAAAAGGACTCATCCCAATGGGTGTCTTGTATGCTATTCTGTATGCCCAGAGTGCATCTTGTAGCCTGGTGCTCTAGTCTCTTCTATGAAGTTTGACTATCTTCTGCAATATGTGTTTTATCTCTCTGTTAGACACCTCGGCTTGCCCATTAGTCTGAGGATGGTAGGCTATTGCTACTTGATGAATGATCCCATGCTTCTTTAGTAATCCTGTTAGTCTCCTGTTACAAAAATGGGTGCCTTGATCGCTCACGATTGCTCGTGGTGATCCAAAGCGACAAATAATGTGGTTTCTAACAAAGGAAACAATAGTGTTAGCATCATCAGTACGGGTAAGAATTGCTTCCACCCATTTAGAAACATAATCTACAGCTTACAGTATATAAAGGTGGCCATTAGAATCCACAGTCTAAGATTTTTCTAGCTGTTCTTTGAGGGCCAAAATGTCCTCCACTCTCAGATGAGTGACAGGCCTCTAAAATGGACTAGAATTCTGATTGAGGCACACACCTTCTAATTACCTGGTCAGCACCACATCTCCATAAATATGGGTCATCCCATATATAATATTTAGACTCGCTTTTCAGCTTGTCTCTTTGGTTCTTAGTAAAGTTTGGAGGGAAAGTGCGGCTAACTAGATAATTAGCGACAGGTGCATACCAAGGGACTACCTCAGATACTTCTTGTAGGTTATCAAATGGAAAATTATCAGCTATAGGAGTGGAGTCATCTTTAATGTGCTCAAGGTGACTCAAGTGGTCTGCCACTAGATTCTGGTTACCACTCCTATCCTTTATTTCTAAATCAAATTCTTGTAGTAGCAGTATCCAACGTATAGGCCTTGGTTTGGATTCCTTTTTAGCTAATAGTTACTTTAGAGCTGCGTGGTCTGAATACACTACTACTTTAGCACCAAGTAAATAGGCTCGAAATTTATCCAGAGCAAAAACAATAGCAAGAAGCTCTTTCTCAGTAGTAGTGTAGTTAGAATGAGCAGTGTCTAAAGTCTTAGACGCATAAGCAATGACAAAAGGATCTTTACCTTCATGTTGAGCCAGCGCTGCTCCTACTGCATGGTTGGAAGCATCGCACATGATTTCGAATGGCTGGCTCCAGTCAGGTCCTCTCACAATTGGAGCTTGAGATAGGGCGGTCTTCAGCTTATCAAACGCTTGTTTGCAATCCTCACTGAACTCGAACTCAATATCTTTCTGTAGTAACCTGGATAGGGGAAGTGCTACCTTACTAAAGTCCTTAATGAATCTCCGATAAAAATCTAAATGGCCAAGGAACGAATGGACTTCCCTCACAGAGGAGGGGTAAGGCAAACTAGAAATAACATCCACCTTTGCTGGATCTACAGAAATGCCAGTATTAGACACAACATGTCCTAGTACAATCCCTTGTCTTAGCATAAAGTGACATTTTTCAAAATTCAATACAAGGTTTGTACTGACACATCTATCTAGTACTCTAGATAAACTATCCAAGCAAAGGCTAAAGGAATCACCATAAACGCTAAAATCATCCATAAAAACCTCCATACAGTCCTCAAGAAGGTCAGAAAAAAGATTCATCATGCACCTTTACAAAGTAGCTGGTGCATTGCACAAGCCAAAGGGCATTCTCTTATAGGCATAAGCCCCAAAAGAACATGTAAAAGTAGTCTTTTCCTGATCTTCAGGGGCTATATGAATCTGGAAATAGCCTGTGTAACCATCTAAAAAGCAATAATATGATTTACCTGACAGGCGATCCAACATTTGATCAATGAATGGAAGAGGGTAGTGATCCTTACGAGTGGCTTGGTTGAGACGCCTGTAATCAATGCAGACCCTCCAGGCGTTCTGTACTCTGGTTGCTATGAGTTCTCTATGCTCATTCTTCACTGTAGTGACTCCAGACTTCTTGGGCACCACTTGTACTGGGCTCACCCATTCATTGTCTGAGATGGGGTAGATGATATCTGCCTCTAGTAGTCTGATCACTTCTTTCTTGACAACCTCCAAGATAGTGGGGTTTAGTCTTCTTTGGGATTGACAAACGGGTCTTGCTCCCTCTTCTAAGAATATTCTGTGCTCACAAACTTGAGCGTTGATGCCTACTATGTCTGCCAAACTCCATCCAATTGCCTTCTTGTGCCTCCTCAGCACACTAAGTAAATGCTCTTCCTGTTGAGAAGTGAGGTCCCGTGCAATGATAACTGGAAACTTCTGCTTGTCCTCGAGGTAAGCATATTTGAGGTGTGGAGGGAGGGGTTTCAATTCTAACTTCTGTTCATGGTCAGGCTCTGGATTGTCTGGAGCTGGTGGCAGTGGCAAAGTACTTTCATTGTCATCAGAAAGTGTCCTCACACTCGGACCTTGTCCTATGTACTTCTCTTCAAACTCCTCCTGGTGAACTTCAGCTACGGTTTCATTTATGATGTCACACTGGAGGATAGAATGATCTTCTGGAGGGTGCTTCATAACTCCATTCAAATTGAAGCTTACTACTCAGCCGTCTATTTCAAAAGAGTATGATCCTGGAAAGCATCCAATTTGAACTTTGAGGTCTTCAAGAAAGGTCTTCCGAGTAGGATTGATGATGGCTTCTCTGAGTCATTCTGGGGCATCTCCAGGATGTAAAAATCAATGGAGAATGTGAGCCCTTTAATACCCACTAATACATCTTCAGCAACTCCAGCCACTGTAATAATGCTTTTATTTTCTAACACAAAACGAGCTACCAACCTTTTTAAGGGAGGGAGCCTCAAAACATCGTATACAGACAAAGGCATTATACTAACACATGCTCCTAAATCACACATGCAGTTAGAAAATATCACACCTCCAATGGTACAATTAACCATGCATGGGCCTGCGTCACTACATTTTTCAGGTATATTTTCCATTAAAGCAGATATAGAACTACCTAAAGGAATAGTTTTTAATTCATTAATTTTGTCTTTATGTATGCATAAGTCCTTTAGAAACTTTGCGTATTTAGGTACCTGTTGAATAACATCAAAAAGGAGAACAGTTACCTCAACCTTTTTGAATATTTCTACCATTTTGGGATCAGGTTCTAACTACTTCCTGGGCTTCCTTGCAAGTTGTGGAAATGGAATAGGAATCGCGTTTTCTACAGTGTCTGCGCCCTTTGGTGCTTCTTCCTGTGATTTAGCGTCTTCTTCCTCAGCCATGTCCTGTATATCCTTTTCCTCTTCAATATCTTCTATTTCCACTACCTCTTCAGCTGAGGCGTGTTCTGGTAGGTTTGGCTCTTCTTGATTCCTCTCTTGTAATGTGGTTTCGGACCTTAAGGTGATGGCATTAATGCCACCCTTTTGGATTGGGTAATGGTTGAGAGAGGAGTCCACCAGAGCTTGAAGACTGGTTGTTGGAGTTGGTCAGTGATCCAATCTGTGAGACAAGGGCTTGCATAGTAGAGTTCAGACCATTCAGAGTAGCAGTAAGGTTGTTTCCCATGGCCTGTTGTCTCCGATCAATATATTGTAGAAACTCATCATTAGGAGATGAAGAGGGATAAGTGATCTGAGAGGTCTGCTGAGATGCTTGAGGCTGTCTTAGATGAGGTGCTCTGTAGGCCTGATTCTGATTCTGCTGCCTGAAGTTATTATTATTATTCCACCTCTGATTTCCATTATTATCTCTGCCTCCTCTGTTATGATTGTCCCTCCAACCTTGGTTGGAGTTATCCTGCCATCCATGGTTGTAGCTACCACCTTGATTGTACCCTTGGTTGGGGCGGTCATAGAAGTTGTGAGTGGCTGCCACAGTGTGGTCTTCTGGTTGGAGTTGTGGACACTCATCAGTATAATGATTGTAATCTGCACAGATTCTACATACTCTTTGTGGAACCAACTGTTGGCTGTGCTGTGATGGAGAAGGCTGAACTTGCTGAGCTTGTTGTTGACTTAGTTGCATCTGCTTCAATAAGTTGGTCATTTCACATAAGCTCTGAGTTATAGCAGCAATCTCTTTGCTAGTGGATACCTCTGTAACGGCTCTTGACCGACTTTGTTTCTACCTGTGATTCCTAGTAGATTCAGCTAAGTCACTGATCAATTGCCATGCTTCTTCCGTAGTCTTGTACTTTTTCATAGACCCATTGCTAGCACCTTCCAATGTGGTCCTATCTTGAGATTTCATGCCCTGTGTAAAGTAGCCGAGCAATACTATCTTGTCAATCATATGGTGGGGACATGCTTCTAGAAGATTATTGAAGTGTTCCAAGTATTCATAGAGAGTCTCAGATTCATCCTGAACGATCATGGACATGTCGTTCCTCAATTTATCGGCAACCTCAGCTGGAAAGAATTTCTCCAAAAATTCTCTTCTAAGCGTATCCCAGTTGGAAACAGTTGTTCCGGGTTGAGTGTAGTACCATTTTCTTGCCTTCTCCTCAAGAGAGAATGGGAAAGCTTTTAGCAGAATAGAAGTTTCGTCAGTACCATCACGCTTAACAGTAGAGCAATCTGTCTGAAAATCCCTAAGATGTTTGATAGGCTCTTGAGTAGGTAAGCCATGAAACTTAGGCATCAAGTTGAGTAGTGAAGACTTTATTTCAAAATCCACAGCCACTGCTGGGTAGTGTGCCTGAAATGGTTGTAGTGTAAAATCAGGGGCTCCTTCCTCCTGGATAGTGACTCTCCTAGGTGCTGTCATGTCACCTGCACGTAAATCAACTGGATCAGTAGAGGGGCAGCTTGTTTCTTTCTTAGATGACGTTTCAGGTTTGTCCTCAGAGAGGACTCGCCGACGCCGAGCTTGCCTTATACGTGAAATAGTTCTTTCAATCTTAGGGTCAAATACTGGCAAGCTTGGATCAGGAAGTGAACGCGTCATTTAACGAAAGCAACGTGCAGCTCATGGTAACAAAATAAAAAGAAAAAATTACAATTAAATAAATTCCAATCAATAAATTAGCACACTATTGCAACTCCCCGACAACGGCGCCAAAAATTGACGTGGCAGAAATTAGCGAGTTAAGAATTAATTGTAAAGATAACGTTGTGAGTACAGTCCTTAACCAGCCGAAAATCCGTTTATCAATTTAGAAGGGTTGTCACAATATTGAAATTAAAATATTGGGAGTATGAATCCCAAGTCGTCTCCCAACGAGTTGTAGAAAGATGTGCTACTTTATTAATCAGGTATTTTAAAAAATGGTTGAGTTGATAAACAGGAAATTAAATCAGAGAAATTAGATAATTTAAATAAAAGCCTTGACTGGGAGTAGATTAGTTGGAAGCCCTATTCTTATTGAAGTACTCTCAAGATTAATTGATAATTGAAGGTTGCTCTGCTTAGTTATCCCTTACTAGGTAGAGGAAAGTCAAGTAAGTTGGAAAGCTATTTCTAGTCACAAGTCCTAATCCTCTCCCTTGGGAAGGACTAGTGTCAATGACTGGAAGGTGATCCAACAATAAACCTAATTACAATTTTTCTCTTGAGTAATCCAACTCAAGGTTTCTTTTCAATCATCTCCCAATCAAGTTATGGAACTACTCACTCATTATGTTTGTAAAATTCACGAAATAAAAAAAGGAAATATTGGAAGATATGATAAATAATAATCAAATGAATCAATTAGGAAAAATTATCCAAAAATATTGGAAGATATGATAAAATAAAAATAGTTCTTGTATTAATAAATTCCAAAAATAATCCAATGTCAACTTCTGGAAAAATTAGGAATATGGAAGAGTAAATAAAAAATAAATAACAAGCTATAATGACTGGTACCGAAGGTAGACTCTTCTCAAAAGGTAAAGCCAAAATCTTCAAAATCCTAATTATAAATGTTCAAGTGAGAAAACCTAGGGGAGGAGAAATTTCAGATCTAAAAAAACTAAAAATTATGCGGAATGAATTGTTGTTCTGTCTCTGCATGTTCCCTGCCTCTAATCTGTGTTTCTGGGCTGAAACTAGGTTGAAACCCGGCCCAGAAACTCTGCCAGCGACTTCTGAAATTCTGCAGATCGCGCACGTGACACGGCCGCGTCGTCCACGCGTTCGCATCACTCAGCATTTCTCGTACCACGCGTGCGCGTCGTCTACGCATTCGCGTCATCCATACGACCGCGTGACTTCTCGCTGGTCATCCCCTCAATTCTGTGTTCCTTCCATTTTTGCATGCTTCCTCTTCATTCCTTACGCCATTCCTGCCCTATGAAGCCTGAAACACCTAACACACAGATCACGGCATCGAATGGTTCAAAGAAAGATAAAAAAAATATATATAACTAAAAGATCTTTAAGAAGCAAGTTATCAATCATAGAATATTTTTTTGAAGGAATTGTAAATACATGCAAATCATACAAATAAGTGGGCAAAAACTTGATAAAACCACACAACAAACACAATATGAATCATAAAATAGTGGTTTATCAGTGCCGATAGCTGAAACAATGTCCACGCTTTTGAAGCGTGCTAGGTTTGTAGGATATGGCCACGTTTTAGTAGGAGTAACAAATTTACTATTCTACTACATAATTTTATATGATCTGACTAATTAAAGAGAAGAACAGAAGGAATAGAGACAGTAGAATGAGAAGCAGTGAATTCCATTCATGTGAAAAATTTATAAATGTAACAACACTCCAACTTTACATATGCCTAAAACCAAACCAATGAAATCAAAATTATTATTAGAAATGCAATATATATATAACTGGTCCAGCTGCCAAAATCTCTTCGGTGTGTTTGTTGTCCTTGCCAATCTTGTGATTGGTGAATGTCTCAAGATTCCTCTGAAACAACCCAGCAAGCTTCAAGAGTGTCTCATTATTGGCCTTTTTGTCTGGCCACTGGAGAATACATAAATCAAAACAAAATGTTAAATTTAAATACATTGGCAAATGATAGAAAAAGAAAAGTGTTAATAGAGTTGAAGGAAAACTACTAACAGTGTTAATAGGATCAAGAGTTTGTATTGAATCAACAACCATAGCACGAGGGGAAAGGAATAAGAATTGAAATTGACAAACTGCATTAGATATTCCCAGTTAAGCCATTAAGGTTAAACCCTAGAGCATGCTCTCAAGTTTACAGAACAAGCATCAAAAGCATTCTAGTTTTGTTAAGTATGCACAGATTTTAGATGCCCAAAAGACATAAGCATGCTAACCTTCCCATTAACACTAACAAAAATACTTGAACACCTTCCAATAAAAATATTAGCACGGATTTGTTAATCACTTACATGGGCAGTGATGATAGAGTCATCTCCTTCCTGATCACTGCCAACAATAACACCTTTTCTCCTGTTAACGAGGTAAAAAAATATCAGTAATTGTTAAAATTTATCGAAATATCCATTTGAAAGAGAAACAAGGATAGAATAAAATAAGAACCCCACTTGTTAATGTCACCAGCAACGGCTCCTTGGAATTCTGTTGGTACTTTCAGCTCAACAAGAATAACAAGTTCTAATATAACTGGCCTGGAAGCTGTATAGCACTGATACAAATATCAAAGAATATGGTCATTACTATGAAAACAAAACCATGGACAATATTATCAGGATGATATGTGAAATGTTATAAAATATGGATGACAGAATTGTAAAGAACCTGTCTGAAAGCATAGATAGAAGCCAACTTAAATGCAAGTTCACTAGAATCAACAGCATGAGTAGCACCATCTGTCAAGACAACTCTAAGATTTTCAACAGGATGTCCAATTAAAGCCCTCCTGTATGAAAGCAACATTACGTTACCATAAAATGAGTATTGTAATACTATCATGGCTGAATCGCATAATAAAATTGATATTTTGTAAATATTCCAATGAATGAACTTTGGCTTCCTCAATATTACATTCTTAGTCCCCATAAATTACTTTTGAATGCTCACTTATTCCTTCATTACATTTATCGATGGTCTTTAGTACATTCATGGTCAATGATGAAAATTTCACTCACGAGTTGGCGGCTTCCTTAAAACCTTTTTCAATTGCAGGGATAAAACCTGATGGAATAGCTTGCCCAACAAGGAGGTTTTCAAATTCGAATTTAGTTGATGATCCTGCCGGAAGTGGTCCAATATACCTGCAAACACAGTGAATTCACTAAGAATCAAGAAACAAAAGGTTATTAGGGATAAGTTGGATCATCACAAATTCACAATCAGCTGCTATCATAAAGTAAGATACTTCATATGAAAGCCATTAGCCCAGAACCACAGCAAAGAGAAGCAGGCTTTAACCAATTTATTTTAAATCTCAGGATTATTACACGTTTATTGAGAAAAGAAAAAGGATATTTATACACAAGGAGAAGTCTGGAAGTAAATAAAAATCCCTATCTAAAATTTTATTGCCCTTGAATACCAGCAATTTTCTGTTCCTAAGAGGCATGCATTTAGTTTGGATGACATTGTTTGAAAATCACGATGTATACTTTCTTCGTTTATTAATTCACAACACCTTTTATTTAACAAAACTTTCTTGACTAACTTTAAAATTTTTTAATAATGCATCAACTTAATTTTATTTCTAACTACACAGAAAAGAATATAAAATGAGATACATTTGTTTAAAACTAACATGAACAAAAATGCCTCTTTTGTCAAGCGCTTATATTAAAAGGAACTTCTCAAAATGTAATTTATGAATAAACAATTTGCTGAAAGATTAATATAAGTTACTTTTTTTTTTATCTTTTAGAAAGTACTTATTGAGCCTAATACAAAAAATATATAATTACAGACTACAACGGCATACTTATCTTGTAATATTCAGTATGTTAAAACTTGGGGAAAAATAATTAAAGAATCTCGTAATGATCAAACAGTTCTTCAAACAGTGCCTACTCCCTAATCTTGCCTTGCATGCAAGGTCTATGCATATTTAAACATGCTGTTGTTTGAGAGAACGTTAATCAAGAGTGAGTCACAATCATTATATTTCTTGCAAGGTTGGTTCACATGATTTCTATGCTCCAACGATAGGGTAATGAAAGTTGTAATTGCAATTAAACATTTTTTGGAGTTATATCTTTGATGCTAACAGTTTGTCATTAAGTATCTCTTCTAAAGTTGTAATTATTGTAATTGGATAAAGGTAAACTATGTCATTGCAAGTACAACAAATTTGCCACTTTTATGATCTAGATAAATAGAATAGAACATTACCTGCCCACTCTCTGGGTCTAAACCAACACGGAATGTAGGATCCTCTTTCTGGAAGCGATTCAAAGCTTTTGAAAACTACAAGTGATATACCAAGAAAATCAAATACTTGATAAGCTGGGACAGGGTGGTCAGTGTGTTACATAAAGAAACTACTTACTTGCCCTCCAGAATCTTTTGAAACTGGCTATATAGCTAATGACATTACAGGTTCAGGAACATTTATGGAAGTCATTGTGTATTTAACTGATCCATCAGTAAACGTATCTCCTAATAACCAATGGATGGAAAAAAGTTAGACAAGTAACATGTATTAAGGCCAATATAAAACTAACTTAGGCAACATATTACTACAAGATTAAGTTCAAAATAGAGTATAATTCATTCTCTACATCAATAGGCAGGGACTGCTAACAACAAAAGACTCAATTATCAGAAATTCAGAATGTTTAACAGCTATTGAGAAGGACTGGCGTAATTAAGCCTTAAAAATTTGATGAAACTATACAATTAGAGCCTTACAAATTAATTTAAAAGATTTAACTTAAGAGTTTCCTATGGGCATTGGTTAAGAGAGAAAATAGAAAAGTTTTGGTTTGCATTAAGTGCATAGAAAAATTAAAAAAAAATTAACATTTACTTGTTCTTATAGTATTCTTAGCAAGTGCCTTAACACTTGTTACCAAGACCCTTAATTAAATCTTGAATAAATAAAGATACAATATAGGATTCCAGACATCAATAGGTTAGGGCAAGGACAAAAGACGAACCTGATGCACAATCAACACCAAATACAGGAACTATTTGCCCCATGAGCCTCTTGAATGTCCTGCAAGTTGGATATTAAATATTAAATATATTTAAGTATTGAAATATATTAAACAGTCTTCGTAACAAATCAAGCAGGGAAAGGTACCCCTACCATGTTACTCTATAGCAAAAATAATAGCATATAACCTACCTAACTAAAGTTACTCTATAGCAAAAAACCCTAAACCAAATATCAGATTAGAAAAAATATAAATTTAGAAATATCAGAAAAAAATGAACCAAGAAAATCAAAACAAAAAAATCAAATTCAAAAACAAATAATCAGATCAAAAAAATTTTGAAGAGATAATTTACCACGGTGCTGCGAACGCTGAACGTGGCTGACGGAGGTGCGACGAGTGAAGGAGATGGAGACGGCGGCACGACGACTTCAGAGAGGGAGAAGGCAACACGGCGGGTGCTGAACCATGGAGGGAGGAGTGACGATTGAGAGTTTGCGAGAGAGAGTGAGCGTCGACGGAGGGTTTGCGATAGAGAGTGAGCGCCGAGGGAGGCCTTACTAGAGTGAGTCACCGCCGAAGGAGGGATAGGTGTTTACAGGAGAAACAGAAGGAGCGCCGACACAGGGAACACCGGCAGAGGTGGCACCTACGGAGGGGTTGCTAGAGAGGGTTGGAACGAGGTTGATCAACGAGTGTTATTGGGGGAGAGAGTGAGAGCACCGGCGATGAGCTCTATGTTAGGTGAAGAGTGCCGCCGCCGTTAGGATGATGAGCTATGTGTTAGGGTTTTCGCTTTTAAGGCATTGTTTCAAAGAAGAGAAGGGTGTGTTTCGAAGAAAGGAAGAAGTGTTGTTAGGGGGTAGTTGTGTATACTGTTTGTTTCGAATTAAGAAGGGCGGAATTTTCTTTTTTGGAACTTTGTGGCCACGCTTATAAAGCGTGTCGAAAGATTAGAGGAAACGGCCACGCTTTAAAAATGTAACGATAACGAATCCATTTTGCCAAGCTTTAAAAACGTGCCAATTTTTCATTATGGCCACGCTTTTCAAGCGTGGCAATAAAAAAGCGTGGCCAAATTTTAAAAAAGTAGTCATCCTCATAAAAGCGTGCCAATTTCTCTCTATGGCCACGCTTGAGCGTAGCCAAATCACAAATTAGTGGCCACCCTCGCAAAAGCGTGCCCATAGACCACTTTTGGGCACGCTTTAAAAGTGTGGCAAGAAAAAAGGGTGCCAACATGCCTTTTTTCTTGTAGTGGTGGGGTGTCTCCCACCTAGCACTTTTATTTATTGTCCTTAAGTTGGACTTTTGGGGAGCTCCTCATCAAGGCGGCTTGTGCTTGAACTCATCTTGGAACTTCCACCAATGCTTGGTTCTCCAATAAGCTCCATCATTCAAAATTAATAGCTCCAAGCTTTGATGGAGTTCTTCACAAACCATGGGCTCCCAAACTTGATCCTCATGTATTCCCGGATCCCATATCTTGTTTCGACACCCATTTTCATGTTGATTATTATTAATCCATTTGAGTGTCATAGTCTTGGAATTCTCATTCAAGTGACCAAACATCCTTCTAGACCCAAGCAATCTAGCTCTATACCAAACCTTGCAATCAAACTTTGAACATGCAACCATAATGAACCTAGAATGATGTTTCCAACCACTAGCCATCTCCCATTTACTCTTAAAGCCACAAATTTTTCTAAGTTGACCATCCGTCTCAAGCAAACCATATTCAAGGGGAATAATAAAGCTTAAGTATAAGAAATTTACCAACTTGAATGAAAGAATGGATGGTGATGGCTTGGGGAGAGGTGTTTCCAATGTGCTTGCAAGCTCTACTCCCTTATGTTCTTCCTTGATTACCTCCACCTCTTCGCAAACTTCTTCACTTTCAATTCTTTGTTCCTCAATTTCATCTAACTATTCTCCATCACTCAAGTCATAAATGGGAGGAAGAGAGAAATCTACCTCCACATCACTTTCAAATTCACCGGGAGAAGGTTCTTTAAGTTCAAAGGATTCTTCACCAAGAAAATTGGATGCATGATCTTCGTCACCAAGGGAACTCAATTCGTGCTTCATTCCCTCCAAGTCTTCATTCAAGAATTGTTTTGGAGGTTGTGCACACTCCTCCTCAACAACAAATTCAATCTTCTTGGAGGTATGTTCTATGGTTCTCGATTCCCATGGAGGTTCTGCATCTCCTAAGTCTTCAACCACTTCTTCCTTTTCTTCAATAATCATAGGCTTCTCCAATTGTTCTAATACAAAGTGGCATTCCTTATTTTTCACCGGAGTTTTCAATCTCTCCTTCATGCTATGTTCTTCCTTGGATTCTTCACATGTAGCTTTGGGAGTTCCTTGAATATTCAAGCATTGGGAGGCTAATCAGCTTACTACCTCGGTTAAGGTAGCTACAAATTGTTGTACATCCCTTTTCATTTCATCTTGCCCTTGAAGAAGAACACCAAGGGTTTCATCCATTAGAGATTGGGATGGATAGGAGAGTTCATTGTTTTGGAGAAAGGATTCATAATAGGAAAATGGTTCTTCTTGGTAAGGGTGTGGAGGTGGTGGTTTTTGGGTGTATTGATATTGGAATTCGGGTGGTTCTATGTATGGCTCATATGGCTCAAAAGGTTGTTGGTTAGGTGGATATGGGTCATGGTCATATGGAGGTGTTTGGTGAAAAGAAGCTTGTGAGTATGGTTGAGGGCTATGTTGAGGACATGGCTTATAGGCATATGGTGGTTGTTCTTGAAAGTCACAAGGAGATTCACTATAGCTATTGGATTGGCGTGCATCATAGAATGGCTCTTCTTCATAGTGCATTGGTGGAGGTTGTTGCCATGAAGCTTGATAATATGCATATGGCTCCTCCCACCTTTGATTGTCCCATCCTTGATAGACATTCTCATTGAAGCTCTCATTTCCTACAACATGTTAATAACCAAACTCATAGCCAAGGTGAGAATTCCTGATAGCAAGAGAAAAATGAAAATAAAATCAAATAATAAGCAAGAAAATTAAATCCTAAAACTAGCAAGAACTAACAAAAGCAAACATATTCACACTATTTACATATATATAATAACCAATAATATAACACCATTGCAATTCCCTGGCAACGGTGCCATTTTGATGAGCGGACTTTTGTGTGGTTTAGAATTCACAATAAATTCTCGTTGCAAGTATAGTTTCTAAACCAACAATAATCCTTTCATACAAGTATTTGTTTGTCACTAAAACAAACCCCTAAAATCTATAAACCGATGTATTTAAACCTCGGGTCGTTCTTCCTAGGAATTGCAATAATGTGTCTTGTTATTGGTTATGAGTTATGTTTTGGGGTTTTGATAAGAGACATGAAAGATAAATGGCAAGGAAGTAAACTAATGGCTAAAAAGGTCTTGGCAAGGGTTGGTGGTCAAGGATCTCTATCCTAATCACTAACCACAACTTGAGAATTGGCAATGATCTATCAAATTAAGTCATCCTCTAACTAGTAGTAAAGAAAAGTCAAATGAGCTATATCAATCCTAGTCCATAAGTCCTAACTCTCCATTAATTCAATTAGTGAGAACTAGAGTCAATGGATCCCAATCATCAATTACTTGGACATTAGTAACTCAAGAGTTCCTAAGTTACCTATCTAAGCCAAGAGCATAAAATTCTATTCTAAAATCCAACCAAGCATTTCATCAAACACTTGGAAGGCATAAAAGGAAAGCATAGTAAATCAACAATAAGAACAAAATCTAACAACAACTAATTACAAAGAATTAACAACAACAAATCAAATGAACAATAAAGGAACATGAAAACACAAATTACATTAAAGGAAAATGGAAGAATAAAAGTGCATCAACATAAAAGTAGAGAATTACAAGAATTAAATGCTAAACTAGAGAGAATAGATGTAGAAGAAGAAGAATTATAAAAGGAGAAGTAAATTGATGACAAGTCATCATATACCCATTTTTCAAGCTAATTTCACTTGTTTTGTTAGCATTTATGCACTTTCTTGCATCCTAAGTAAGTGATTTGGAGTAAAAATGCATAACTTCTCTAAATCAAGCAACCACCATGAAATTAATGATAAATCATGAGGTTTAAGCTAATTTTAATTGAATTTTAATTGATTTATAAGCCTCTTGAATTTAGTGATACTTGGAGTGTTGTTTTGGTTTATTATAGGTGAAGAAAAGAAAAGAAAAGGAAAAGCGTGGCCTAAGAAGTGTAGCTTAAGGAAAGGAAAGCGTGGCCGAAGGAATAAGAAGCGTGCCGCATGCTAAGGGGGAGGCAACATTGCCCTCCACAAGGGCAGACTGCCCTCTAGGAGGGCAACATAAGAAAACCAAGGAGAGAAGGCAACTCTGCCCTGCCCACTACAAGGGCAGAGCACAAAATGGTGCCTTGAGACCAAGAGGAAGAGAACCTTGCCCTGCCCTCCACAAGGATCGAACAAGGAACCATGAGGAAGC
>NC_029773.3:45353975-45355469 GCF_000817695.3 Arachis duranensis | reverse complement strand
TTCTGTTCTTCTATTGCTTCTTCTTTAATTTTCTGTCAATTGCTTAGATAATTCAGATCTGGGAAGGAAATTGGGTTTTAGGCTCTGCTACCTAAGCCCTTGAGTCCTGAGATCAAAATTCACTTAGGTTCTTCTGTGAATCTCTGCTACATTTAATTTCCTTTCTGTTTGAATGCTTATTGCTTCTGATTTAATTTTTGCTCTCTTAATTGTTGCAATTTACTTCTTCTTTGTTTAGATCCTGCAATCCCATTCCTCAATTCCCTATTATATTCAAGCCATTTATCTTTCTTGCCATTTAAAGTTACTGCAATTTAAGTTTCTTGCACTTTAAGTTTCAGTCATTTACTTTCTTGCTCTTTAAGATTCTGCAAATTTATAATTCTGTTCTTTAATTTACTGCACTTCTCCCCTCCCCCTTTACATTTACTGTCATTTATTTCTTGTTAAACACAAATCACTCAACCAAAACTTGATTCGCTTGACTAAATCAACCACTAAACTAAAATTGCTCAATCCTTCAATCCCTGTGGGATCGACCTCACTCATGTGAGTTATTATTACTTGATGCGACCCGGTACACTTGCCGGTGAGTTTTGTGTTGGATCGTTTTCCACACATCAAGTTTTTGGCGCCGTTGCCGGGGATTGAAATAGATTGCCAATGATTAAGTGAAGTGGAGGTCTAGATTAAGCATTTTTCTTTTCTGTTAATTCTTACTAACACACTAACTGTTTGAATTTTTGCTTAAACTAACTAAATCTTCATTCTAGCTATAGATTGAAGTTCCATTGTATTTCTGGGTTTGTGTGTTTATTGTTGTGTGTTTGTATGTCAGGTATAGGAAGATCCTCCCCTATCATCTCTGAAATTGATCAAAGGACTCTTCGGAGACTAAGAAGAGCCGAAAGAGGGAAGAACATTATTGGAGAAGAAGAATCTGAGGAGGAATTCCACGAGATGGAAGGAGATACCAATCAACCAGGAGAAGGAGCCAACAATAATCAACAACAGAGAAGAGTCTTGGCTTCATACACATTTGCAAATGCTAGGCATTGTGGGAGTAGCATTCTTCCTCCCAATGTCAATGCAAACAATTTTGAACTCAAGTCACAACTCATCACTCTGGTTCAAAACAATTGTTCTTTTGGAGGAGGGCCTTTGGAGGATCCAAATCAACATCTGTCCACTTTCTTGAGAATCTGTGACACAGTGAAAACAAATGGTGTACCTCCTGATAGCTACAAGTTGCTGCTCTTCCCATTTTCTCTCAGAGATAAAGCCACTCAATGGCTAGAGACCTTTCCAAAAGAAAGCATCAACACTTGGGATGACTTGGTGAGCAAGTTCCTTGCCAAATTCTATCCACCTCAAAGAATCCTAAGGTTGAAAACTGAGGTTCAAACGTTCACTCAATTGGAGGCCGAGAACTTATATGAAGCATGGGAAAGATATAAGGCTCTATTAAGGAAATGTCCACCAGAGATGTTCACT
>NC_029773.3:45347901-45350313 GCF_000817695.3 Arachis duranensis | reverse complement strand
AGGCCGGGAAAGGAACCTATGGTAGCCGAACCTCCATCATATGATGCAAGCAAATTTAGATCCCAATTCCATGAAGGGAGATATCATAGGTTCATGGAGGCAAAGAATGTCATCTATGAGAAAGGCCTTGAGTTGAGGGACGGGGAATACCCCATCATGAGGCAAATCACTAAAGAAAGAAGGTGGGAACTCTTATGTGCTCCTCTAGTTGACATCAGTGCAGTTATGATCAGGGAGTTCTATGCAAATGCTGTAAAAGAAAACAAAGATAGTGCCCCTTACACAAGTTATGTCAGAGGAGTTGAAGTGAGTTTTAGCCCAGCTGCCATCACAAGGGCCCTTAAGTTGAGAACCATAACTTATGCAGAGCCCAGTTATGAAACCAGATTGCAGATGGAAAACAATCCTGATGAGATCTTGCAAGGGCTATGTGTGGAAAATACAGATTGGGAGAGAGACTCAAAAGGAGTTCCAAGTCACTTGAGGAGAATAAACCTTACTCCTGTGGCCAAAGGATGGTATGAGATAGTAAGGAGGTCTATTCTCCCTATTGGAAACGCCTCTTGGGTCACAATCAAACGAGCACTCTTGACATACTGCATCTTACATGGAGGTGAAATCAACCTCGCACAACTCATAGCCGACAGTATTCAAGAGATGGCCAATAGCACAAGCAAATCAAGTGGTCTTGGACATCCAAGTACCATCCTCAGGCTATGTGACAAAGCTAGAGTAATCTTTGAAGATGAGGACACAGAAAAAGTGAAAAAGGGAAAAGGAATCACCAAGAAGAGTATGGAGGGAATGAATGAAGAAGAAGATCAAGAAGGGGTGGTAGCTCCCAGACAAGGGAGATCACAAAGAGAGGAAGGACGAAATCAAGCTCATGATGCCATAGACATGAACCAGTTACAAAGAGCAATTGAAGAACTATCTCAGCAACTCATGCAAGCTCAACAAGGCCAAAATCAGGGGCGCCAAGAGCAATATCTAGAGCCCCATCTAGAGTTTAGGGGGCAATATTTGAAAGATAAAGAGGAACGAGAAGCTTGGCAGTGTCAAATGGAGGAGAAACAAGAGAGATGGCAACAACAAATGATGACTCAGCAGCAAGAATTTCAAGCACAGATTCTTGAAGGACAAAAAGAACAATACAAAGAATTCAAAGAATTATATGATAAGCTGTATTTTAGTCAAGCTAAGGCAGGGGAATATAGTCACAACCTGTATCAATGGAAGAATGTTCATCATACCATGGGAGAAGTTAGATACGCACAAAGAATGGAGAATGATGAAAACATGCAAGCAAGGTTGGAGTACTTAACCCACAATTTGCCAACACTCAATCCTGAGATCAAGCCATTTGAGCAATGCCCTGAATTTTTAGCCAAGCAACAAGCAAGATTTCATCAATATACTGAGTCCACCTTTAAAAGATTGGAAGATGTTGGGCTCTCAGGACTCTTAGATTCTGTTTGGGGAAGAAGATGTCCTGGTGAAGAGATCCGAGATTATTCCAAGACAGGGAAAAGAAAGAAGAAGAAGGGAGAATCAAGCAGCAGCCATGACCATTAGAAGGTGGCAAAGTTCTTTCATATTTCCTCTTTCATGTCTTTAATAAGGAGATGCATGTCTGAAACATGACATGCCTCCATCAATTATCTCTTTTACTTTATGCAATTTTTGTTCTTTGCTTTTCATTTTAGTTAGTTAATAAATAGCTAGAAAAATGCTAAACCTGCATAATGCTTGTTATCCATCACTTAGATTTAAAAATTGTTTTGTTTCCCATATGCTTAAATAAAAGAGAAATTGTTTGAATTAGAAAGTAAATATCCAATGTTGCATGAGTTAGAATGGAAGTTAATGGTGGTATATGTGTTTGATTAAATGCATAACTCATGAAATAGTGGTGGTATATGTGTTTGAGTAAATGCATGACTCATGAAATAATTGTTGCATAATATCATTCTCATTCAAGTGTGAGTTAGCTTGTTGTTATAAAAACTCCTATCAAGAATGAAACAACCCTTGGTAACAAAAACAGAAAGAAAAGGAAGAAAGAAAAAGCCAAAATGGCAAGAAAAACAAAGAATAAAGGTTGGACACCAATAGCTTGGACCCTAGGACATATGCCTGTGGTGTTCTTGTACTGAGATCTGCTTGGATGAGTAAATTCTAAGGGGTATTTTGAAACCCGGTCACTTAGATCAACTGATTTGGGATGGCCAATTGAAAATTCACAATAAAGAGCAACTTAGATACAGAACATTTAGTTATCCAAAGAGATGCTGGGCATCAATGATCCTAGGAAGAATTAATGAGCCAAGGGTCTGTGGTGGAAAGATGTTGAGCAAAAAGAAAAGAAAATAAAGCCAAAGGCTATGCTGCAGCATTTGACACCCAACCTAT
>NC_029773.3:45340624-45347473 GCF_000817695.3 Arachis duranensis | reverse complement strand
CAAGGGCAGAGCACAAAATGTGCCTTGGGACCAAGAGGAAGAGAACCTTGCCCTGCCCTCCACAAGGGCAGTATCGGGCTCACCAAGGAAAGAATTCAAAGGAAAAATGTCACCCATGCATGCCACAAGATTCGAACAAGGAACCATGAGGAAGCTAGGCCTTAAGGTTGATTGCCGTGCCAAGAAGCCAAGGAAATTAATTGAATTTGTGCCCAAGCCGTGTTTCGAACACGGGGCGTGGAAGAGGGAACTCTGCCCTGCCCTTGGCGCGGGCAGGGCAGCATTTGGATTGGTGCAAGATCCTGGCGCATCATGCACGATTCTGGCGCACCAACTCTCATCCCTGGCAGCATCTGGCGCATCAAAATTCGTCCCTGGCAGCATCTAGCAGCACCAACTTTTCCTGCCCTGCCCTTGGCGTGGGCAGGGCAGCGTTTTGCGTTCCTGGCGCACCACGTTCGTCCCTGGCGCACCAATCTTCGACCCTGGCAGCACCTGGCGCACCAACTCTTCGATCTGGCCGCACCACAATTTTCTGCCCTGCCCTTGGCGCGGGCAGGGCAGCGTTTTGCGTTCCTGGCAGCACCATGCCGCACCAACACGCACCCAAGGCTGCACCAAACTTCCGCACCATGCACCAATTTTCTGCCCTGCCCTCCACAAGGGCAGGGCAGCCTCCTGGGAGTGAATTTTCATGGGCCGAAAATTCAAATTAAATTCCCATTTTAATTCATTTCTTCACCAAATCAAAAGCCCATCCAAATCCCAAAATCCAAGAATAGAAAGTGTATAAATAGAAGCTAGTTTGATGTAATTAGGACCTTTTTTACCATTTTTGATTTTTACCTTTACTTTTGAATTCTACTTTCTTTTGAGCTTTTGCAATTGTTCTTGAGAGACTTGACCGAAAGCTAAGAGGATCAAGGGAGAATTGACTGATCTCCTTCCTCATTCTTACTTGGTCAATTCTACTCTTGTGTTTCTGAGTTTTGGGTGTGTGAAATTGAGGAAATTCTGTCTCAATTCCCATTCAAACTCTTTTCAATTTGTTTTCTGCATAATTCAATTTCAATTCTGTTCTTCTATTGCTTCTTCTTTAATTTTCTGTCAATTGCTTAGATAATTCAGATCTGGAAAGGAAATTGGGTTTTAGGCTCTGCTCCCTAAGCCCTTGAGTCCTGAGATCAAAATTCACTTAGGTTCTTCTGTGAACCTCTGCTACATTTAATTTCCTTTCTGTTTGAATGCTTATTGCTTCTGATTTAATTTTTGCTCTCTTAATTGTTGCAATTTACTTCTTCTTTGTTTAGATCCTGCAATCCCATTCATCAATTCCCTTTTATATTCAAGCCATTTATCTTTCTTGCCATTTAAGTTATTGCAATTTAAGTTTCTTGCAGTTTAAGTTTCGGTCATTTACTTTCTTGCTCTTTAAGATTCTGCAAATTTATAATTCTGTTCTTTAATTTACTGCACTTCTCCCTTCCCCATTTACATTTACTGTCATTTACTTCCTGTTAAACACAAATCACTCAACCAAAACTTGATTCGCTTGACTAAATCACCCACTAAACTAAAATTGCTCAATCCTTCAATCCCTGTGGGATCGACCTCACTCATGTGAGTTATTATTACTTGATGCGACCCGGTACACTTGCCGGTGAGTTTTGTGTTGGATTGTTTTCCACACATCATAAATCAAAGCATGAAATTAACCTAGATCTAAGAAATCCTAATCTAGATCTAACTTAATCCTAATCCTAGAGAGAAGTAAGAGCTTCTCTCTCTAAAAACTAACTTTCCCTCCAAAACTAAGCTAAACTAAACTAATGTGTCTAAGTGTGTTGATTTCCCTTCAATCCTTGGCTTAAATATCATCAGAAATGAGTTGGATTGTGCCCACAAGGCTTCTAAAATCGCTGACCACGAGTTGCATTAAGTGGATCATGTGCAACCATCAGCGCGTATGCGTATTGTGCGCATGCGTGCCCCTATGCGCAATACAACTATGGCAAATCTTATATCATTTCGAAGCCTCAAATGTTAGCTTTTCAACGCAACTGGAATTGTATCATTTGGACCTCTGTAGCTCAAGTTATGGTCGATTAAGCGCGAAGAGGTCGGCTTGACAGCTTTTGCGATTCCTTCATTTCTTCATGAGTTCTCCATTTCTACATGTTTTTCCTTCATTCCCTTGATCCAATCCTTGCCTCCTAAATCTAAAATCACTTAACAAACATATCAAGGCATCTAATGGAATCAAGTTGAATTAAATTTAGCTATTTTAAGACCTAAAAAGCATGTTTTAACTCTTAAGCACGATTAAGGGAGAAGTTATAAAACCATGCTATTTCATTGAATAAATGTGGGTAAAAGGTGATAAAATCTCCAAAAATCAATACAAGATAAAATCCTACAAATGGGGTTTATCAAACATCTCTTTTCATTCAGCTCAAAAGACAAGCATAAAATTTAAGCAAGGTGAAAATGCAACATGGAACTTAGACTAGCACACATAGACTTAGGAAAAGAAATCTTAAAGGCAGAATTGAAAATTCCTAAGCTACTATGGAAGCATGTTCTATTTCATACATGATTTTCTTTATTTAGACTTGAAAGAGAGAAAAAGAAGGAACTCCACCACCTTTTGCTCACTGGGGGTGCTCACATCCATCTCCTTGCTTGTCTCCTTCTTGATTGCTTGAATCTCCACTTCCTTTGTGCTTTCCGATCAACTTTTTCCAGAAACCAGCATTTTCCATCTTCTTCTTCAATGCTTCCTTCTGTTGTTTCACCTTCCTCTCCTCTTGTTCTTTTAGGTCTTTGTGGACTGTATCATACCTTGGGATGGCAGCGTGCAAATTATGCATATGCCCAGCCACATAAGCCAACTTGGCTTGAGTGTTTACGTCATATTCTTCCCTGTGTAGTTTTCGTCCTTCATTAAGCATGTTGAAGTTATTGAATGCTTTCATCTGAGCTAACTGACGTTGGTTGAGTTCTTGAAGGCATTTATCTTGATGCTCTTGCCTTTCAGATTCTTGATTGATGGCCTGGGTGAGCTAGGAGTAATGTTCCTGTTGCTGCTCCATTTGTTGTTTCTACCACTCCCCTTGTTGATTTATCCAATTAGAGAACAATTCTTCTTGACGATCCATTCTTTGAGATTGAATGTGTAGTTGTTGTTCTTGCCCCTCCATGTGTCTCCTGGCTAGATCCTCAATAGCTCCATGAATGTGACTCAAGTTTATGTTGGCTAGATCATATTGCTTTCCTTGTTGATATTTTTTTTGTTGACACTCTTCTTGATGAGGTTCTTCTTGTGATGTTCTTTTTCTTCTCTGTGGTCTACTTTGTTGTTGAGCGGGTGCTACATAGGTTATACGCTGGAGTGTGATTGACCTTCCAGGGTTTAGCCATATTGGATTGCTATCTTCGAAAACTACCTTGGCCTTCACACAAAGCCTAAATATGGTACTTGGGTAGCCAAGCCAAGCGTCCGGATCATTTTTCTCGACAGCCTCTTAGATTCCCTCAGCTATGATTTCGTGCACATTGATGTCTCCATCCCTCATTATGCAGTGTACCATAGTAGCTCGAGCAATGTTGACCTCGGAATTATTTGAGGCTGGGAGGATAGTCCTTCTAACGAGCTCAAACCATCCATTGGCTTCGGAGATGAGGTCCCCCCTCCTAATGAACCGTGGCCTCCTATCCGAATACCTCACCCAATTTGATCCCACAACACATATGTCATTCACAATTTCTTCAATTTCATCATTTTCGGGGCCATTACTTATTCTTGATTGATAACTGGGCTCATCAAAGGGTCTTGACCACAATTGAAGAGTTTTCATGATGGCATTGGGGCTGAAGTCAACCTCAGTTCCTCTCATATAACTTTTGAAGGTAGGGACCCTAGTGGTGTCTTCTCTAGCTACATTAGCATAGAAATCCTTGATAAGATTTGCATTTACCCTTGTGATTGGGTTCGTGAGCTCGTGCCAGCTCCTCCATTCAATCTTTCCTCTAATCTTCGGACACTCGTCATCGTTGAACTGAAATGCAAGTTCTGGCAATATCTTCTTATGTTCCACCCATCCAAATTGAACTTCGTGGAATGCGGTTTTGAACCTATTTTCATCGAAAGGGATACTCTTTGTCTGTTCTTTGCCCTTTCGCCTCTTGGAGCTTGAGGATGCCATGAGTGACCTTTGAACTAGAGAGTGTATAGGTATATGTATGGGTGTAACGATGGAGGGTGTAGCTAGAGGATTGGGTTAGTATGTTTTGTTTGGATGGAGGAAGGAGTGTTAAGTGTATGTCCCGAGAGGAAAAGGTGTGATGAAAGAGGAATTTGAAGTGGAAAGGGTGTGGAATGTAAGTTATTTATATAGGAGAGTGGTGGGCAATTGAAGGGTATGGATTGATGGTAAGAACCACTAGTGGACGGTTGGGGTTTGTCATGAAATGGGCACAAGGATCACCACTTTTATGAGGTGATTGGTTCGGTCTTGGTGCACAAAATTGTGATCATCAACAATGGCAACAACAACTTGGTCGCACAATTGTAATCTCACTTCTTTTTCACAACTTCGCACATCTAACCAGCAAGTTGATGAGCGAAATTGTTACTCATGCTTAAATTGTTGTTCGAAATTGATTGTCCCTGGTGATGGCGCCAAAACCTGGTGCCTAATACCATGGTCCAAACATAACTTCACAACTTCGCACAACTAACCAGCAAGTGTACTGGGTCGTCCAAGTAATACCTTACGTGAGTAAGGGTCGATCCTACAGAGATTGTTGGTATGAAGCAAGCTATGGTCATCTTGTAAATCCCAGTTAGGCGGATTCAAATATGATTGGATTAGATATTCAAAAGATAAATAAAAAAACAAGAAATAAAGATAAAGTTACTCATGTAATTCAATGGTGGAAATTTCAGATAGGTGCATGGAGGTGATGTGTTCCTTCCGAATCTCTACTTTCTTATTACATTCATCCAAGCCTTCCTACTCCTTTCCATGACAAGCTGTATGTAGGGCATCACCGTTGTCAATGGCTACATCCCATCCTCTCAGTGAAAATGGTCCAAATGCTCTGTCACAGCACGGCTAATCATCTGTCGGTTCTCAATCAGTTGGAGTAGAATCCCTTGATTCTTTTGCGTCTATCACTAACGCCCAGCCTTCAGGAGTTTGAAGCTCGTCACAGTCATTCAATCCCGGAATCCTACTCGGAATACCACAGACAAGGTTAGACTTTCCGGATTACCATGATTGCCGCCATCAATTCTAGCTTATACCACGAAGATTCTGATTAAGGAATCCAAGAGATATGCGCCCGGTCTAATGTAGAACGGAAGTGGTTGTCAGTCACGCGCGTTCATAGGTGAGAATAATAATGAGTGTCACGGATCATCACATTCATCAAGTTGAAGTGCAACGAATATCTTAGAACAGGAATAAATCGAATTGAATAGAAAATAATAGTAATTGCATTGAAACTTGAGGTACAGCAGAGCTCCACACCCTTAATCTATGGTGTGTAGAAACTCCACTGTTGAAAATACATAAGTGAAAGAGGTTTAGGCATGGCCTAATGGCCAGCCCCCATGAAGGTCTAAGGACTAGGCGTCCAAAGATGTCTAATACAATAGTAGACTATCCTATTTATACTAGACTAGCAACTAGGGTTTACAGGAGTAAGTAATTGATGCATAAATCCACTTCCAGGGCCCACTTGGTGTATGTTTGGGCTGAGCTTGATCTATCCACGAGTTGAGGCTTCTCTTGGAGTTGAACGCCAAGTTATAACGTGTTTTGGGCGTTCAACTCCGGTTCGTGACGTGTTTCTGGCGTTTGACTCCAGACAGCAACATGGAACTGGCATTGAGCACCAGTTTACGTCATCTAATCACGAATAAAGTATCGACTATTATATATTGCTGGAAAGCTCTGGATGTCTGCTTTCTAACGCCGTTGAGAGCATGCCATGTGGAGTTCTGTAGCTCCAGAAAATCCATTTCAAGTGCAGGGAGGTCAGATTCCAACAACATCAGCAGTCCTTTATCAGCCTCCTATCAGGGTTTTGCTCAGGTCCCTTAATTTCAGCCAGAAAATACACACAAACTCATAGTAAAGTCCAGAAATGTGAATTTAGCATAAAAACTAATGAAAACATCCCTAAAAGTAACTAGATTATATTAAAAACTACCAAGAAACAATGCTAAAAAGCGTATAAATTATCCGCTCATCACAACACTAAACTTAAATTGTTGCTTATCCCTAAGAAACTGAAAATCAATTAGGATAAAAAGAAGAGAATATACTATAAATTCCAAAATATCAATGAATATTAATTCTAATTAGATGAGCTGTGATGAGATATTTTGGTGGAAAAATGAATTTCTCCCAAAACACACAAATCTAACCGGCAAGTGCACCGGGTCGCATCAAGTAATAAAAACTCACGGGAGTGAGGTCGATCCCACAGGGATTGAAGGATTGAGCAATTTTAGTTTAGTGGTTGATTTAGTCAAGCGAATCAAGATTTGGTTGAGTGATTTGTGATTTGCAGAATTTAAAGTGCATTGAAAGTAAAGAGAACAAGAAATAAATTGCTGAATCTTAAAGAACAAGAAATTAAATGGCAGAAACTTAAAGAGCAAGAAATGTAAATTGCAAGAATCTTAAATGACAAGAAATGTAAATGGCTTGAAATGTAAAGGGGATTGGGACTTGGATTTGCAGGAATTAAACAAAGAGAAATTAATTTGCATCAAACAGAAGAGTAAATGGGAATTGGGATTGAATCGGATCTGAAGCAGAAGAGTAAATGAACATG
>NC_029773.3:45334277-45339414 GCF_000817695.3 Arachis duranensis | reverse complement strand
AGCTGGACTTGTAGCTTTTTGCTTCTGAACAGTTTTGGCATCTCACTTTTTCCTTTGAAGTTTAGAATGATTGGCTTCTCTAAGAACTTAGAATTTAGGATAGTGTTATTGATTCTCCTAGTTAAGTATGTTGATTCTTGAACACAGCTACTTTTATGAGTCTTGGCCGTGGCCCTAAGCATTTTGTTTTCCAGTATTACCACCGGATACATAAATTGTTTTCCAGTATTACCACTGGATACATCAATGCCACAGACACATAACTGGATGAACCTTTTTAGATTGTGACTCAGCTTTGCTAGAGTCCCCAGTTAGAGGTGTCCAGAGCTCTTAAGCACACTCTTTTTGCCTTGGATCACGACTTTAACCACTCAGTCTCAAGCTTTTCACTTGGGCCTTCATGACACAAGCACATGGTTAGGGACAGCTTGATTTAGCCGCTTAGGACTGGATTTTATTTCCTTGGGCCCTCCTATCTATTGATGCTCAAAGCCTTGGATCCTTTTTACCCTTGCCTTTTGGTTTTAAGGGTTATTGGCTTTTTCTGCTTGCTTTTTCTTTTTCTTTCTATTTTTTTTTGCCATTTTTTTCAAGCTTTTGCTTTTTCACTGCTTTTTCTTGCTTCAAGAATCAATTTTATAATTTTTCAGATCATCAATAACATTTCTCTTTGTTCATCATTCTTTCAAGAGCCACAATTTTAACATTCATAAACAATAAGATAAAAAATATGCACTGTTCAATCATTCATTCAGAAAACAAAAAGTATTGTCACCACATCAATATAATTAAACTAAATTCAAGGATAAATTCGAAAATTCATGTACTTCTTGTTCTTTTGAATTAGAAATATTTTTCATTTAAGAGAGGTGAAGGATTCATGGAATTATTCATAACTTTAAGACATAGTTACTACATACTAATGATCATGAAGTAGAGACATAAAACATAAATAGACATGAAGCATAAAAATCGAAAAACAGAGAAATAAGAACAAGGAATGAGTCCACTGGTGCACGAAATTGTGATCATCAATGGCGCCATCAACATGGTATGCTCAATTGCAATCTCAACTCTTTATCACAACTTTGCACAACTAACCAGCAAGTGCACTGGGTCGTCCAAGTAATAAACCTTACGCGAGTAAGGGTCGATCCCACGGAGATTGTTGGTATGAAGCAAGCTATGGTCATCTTGTAAATCTCAGTCAGGCGGATTCAAATGGTTATGGAGGATTGATGATTAAAAGATAAATAAAACATAAAATAAAGATAGAGATACTTATGTAATTCATTGGTGCTCAACGCGCTCTGTCACAGCACGGCTATTCATCTGTCAGTTCTCGATCATGTCGGAATAGAATCTAGTGATTCTTTTGCGTCTGTCACTAACGCCCCACAATCACGAGTTTGAAGCTCGTCACAATCATTCAATCCCTGAATCCTACTCAGAATACCACAGACAAGGTTTAGACCTTCCGGATTCTCAAGAATGGCCGCCAATGGATTGTAGCTTATACCACGAAGATTCTGATTAAGGAATCCAAGAGATACACATTCAAGCCTTGTTTGCTACCATGAAGATTCTGATTAAGGAATCCAAGAGATACACATTCAAGCCTTGTTTGCATGTAGAACGGAAGTGACTGTCAGGCACGCGTTCATAAGTGAGAATGATAATGAGCGTCACATAATCATCACATTCATCAAGTTCTTGAGTGCGAATGAATATCTTAGAACAAGAATAAGCTGAATTGAATGGAAAATAGTAGTAATTGCATTGATACTCGAGGTACAGCAGAGCTCCACACCTTAATCTATGGTGTGTAGAAACTCCACCGTTGAAAATGCATAAGTGATAATGGTGATCATTGGCTTCAGCCCCAGAGAGGGAACCAGAAGAACCAAGATCTGATCTAAGATAGCATAGGACTGATCAAAGATAAAAATACAATAGCAAAAGGTCCTATTTATAGAGAACTAGTAGCTTAGGGTTTACAAAAATGAGTAAATGACATAAAAATCTACTTCCGGGCCCACTTGTTGTGTGCTTGGGCTGAACATTGAAGCTTTCATGTGTAGAGACTTTTATTGGAGTTAAACGCCAGCTTTTGTGCCAGTTTGGGCGTTTAACTCCCACTTCTGTGCCAGTTCCGGCGTTAAACGCTGGGAATTCTTGAGCTGATTTGGAACGCCGGTTTGGGCCATTAAATCTCGAGCAAAATATGGACTATTATATATTTCTGGAAAGCCCAGGATGTCTACTTTCCAACGCAATTAAGAGCGCACCAATTGAGCTTTTGTAGCTCAAGAAAATCCACTTTGAGTGCAGGGAGGTCAGAATCCAACAGCATCTGCAGTCCTTTTCAGCCTCTGAATCAGATTTTTGCTCAGGTCCCTCAATTTCAGCCAGAAAATACCTGAAATCACAGAAAAATACACAAACTTATAGTAAAGTCCAGAAAAGTGAATTTTAAATAAAAACTAATAAAAATATAATAAAAACTAACTAAAATATACTAAAAACATACTAAAAACAATGCCAAAAAGCGTATAAATTATCCGCTCATCACAACACTAAACTTAAATTGTTGCTTGTCCTCAAGCAACTAAAAATCAATAGGATAAAAAGAAGAGAACATACTATAGACTCCAAAATATCAATGAAACTTAGCTCCAATTAGATGAGCGGTACTAGTAGCTTTTTGCCTCTGAACAGTTTTGGCATCTCACTTTATCCTTTGAAGTTCAGAATGATTGGCATCTATAGGAACTCAGAATTCAGATAGTGTTATTGATTCTCCTAGTTAAGTATGTTGATTCTTGAACACAGCTACTTTATGAGTCTTGGTCGTGGCCGAGAGCACTCTGTTCTCCAGTATTACCACCGGATACATACATGCCACAGACACATAACTGGGTGAACCTTTTCAGATTATGACTCAGCTTTGCTAAGGTCCCCAATTAGAGGTATCTAGGGTTCTTAAGCACACTCTTTTTTTTTTTGCTTTGGATCACGACTTTAACCGCTCAGTCTCAAGTTTTCACTTGACACCTTCACGCCACAAGCACATGGTTAGGGACAGCTTGGTTTAGCCGCTTTGGCCAGGATATTATTCCTGTACGCCCTCCTATCCACTGATGCTCAAAGCCTTGGATCCTTTTTATTACCCTTGCCTTTTGGTTTAAAGGGCTATTGGCTTTTTCTGCTTGTTTTTTTTAATTCACTACTTTTTGTTGCTTCAAGAATCATTTTTATGATTTTTCAGATCCTCAGTAACATTTCTCCTATTTCATCATTCTTTCAAGAGCCAACAATTTTAACATTCTTGAACAACAAATTCAAAAGACATATGCACTGTTCAAGCATACATTCGGAAAACAAAAAGTATTGTCACCACATCAAAATAATTGAACTAGTTTTAAGGATGAATTTGAAATCATGTACTTCTTGTTCTTTTGTAATAAAAATATTTTTCATTTAAGAAAGGTGATGGATTCATAGGACATTCATAACTTTAAGGCATAGACACTAAGACACTAATGATCATGTAATAAGACACAAACATAGATAAAAATAAGCATAAAAATTCGAAAAACAGAAAAATAAAGAACAAGGAGATTAAAGAATGGGTCCACCTTAGTGATGGCGGCTTGTTCTTCCTCTTGAAGATCTTATGGAGTGCTTGAGCTCCTCAATGTCTCTTCCTTGCCTTTGTTGCTCCTCTCTCATGGTTCTTTGGTCTTCTCTAATTTCATGGAGGAGGATGGAATGTTCTTGGTGCTCCACCCTTAGTTGTCCCATGTTGGAACTTAATTCTCCTAGGGAGGTGTTAATTTGCTCCCAATAGTTTTGTGGAGAAAAGTGCATCCCTTGAGGCATCTCAGGGATTTCATGATGAGGAATTTCCTCATGCTCATGTCTATGAGTGGGATCTCCTATTTGCATTGAGCTCCTTCCACACAAATATCCATGAGGACTTGGTCCAACCTTTGATTAAAGTTGACCTTTTTTTAGTTTGAAAAGGGACCTCGGGGATCACCTTCTTCTTGGCCACAACTTCATAGAAGTGGTCTTGATGCACCCTTGAGATGAATCTCTCCATCTCCCATGACTCGGAGGTGGAGGCTTTTGCCTTCCCTTTCCTCTTTCTAGAGGTTTCTCTGGCCTTAGGTGCCATAAATGGTTATGGAAAAATAAAAAGCAACGCTTTTACCACACCAAACTTAGAAGGTTTGCTAGTCCTCGAGCAAAAGAAGAAAGAAGGACGGAAAAGAAGAAGAAAATGGAGGAGATGGAGAAGTGGGAGTGATTCGGCTAAGGGGGAGAAGTATTGTGTATGATGTGTGAAAATGAGAGGGTGAAGATGGGTTTATATAGGGGTGGAGAGGGGTGGTATGGTTCGGCCATTATGGGTGGGTTTGGGAGGAAAAGTGGTTTGAATTTGAATGGTGGGATTTGATAGGTGAGGGGTTTTTGAGGTGATTGGTGAATGGGTGAAGAAGAGAGAGAGAGAGGTGGGGTAGGTGGGGATCCTGTGGGGTCCACAGATCCTGAGGTGTCAAGGATAGCTCATCCCTGCACCAAGTGGCATGTAAAATGCCCTTTCTACCAATCCTGGCATTAAACGCCGGGCTGCTGCCCTTTTCTGGTGTTAAACGCCAGTCTGGTGTCCCTTTCTGGCGTTAAACGCCAGTCTGGTGCCCCTTTCTGGCGTTAAACGCCCAGAATGGTGCCAGACTAGGCGTTAAACGCCCATTTGCTGCCCTTACTGGCGTTTAAACGCCAGCAAGCTTTTCCTCCAGGGTGTGCTATTTTTCTTTCTGTTTTTCATTCTGTTTTTGCTTTTTCAATTGTTTTTGTGACTTCACATGATCATCAACCTATAGAAAACATAAAATAACAATGGAACATAAATAAATATAACATTGGGTTGCCTCCCAACAAGTGCTTCTTTAATGTCAGTAGCTTGAAAGTGGGCCCTCATGGAGCCTCACAAATGTTCAGAGCAATGTTGGAACCTCCCAACACCAAACTTAGAGTTTGAACGTGGGGGTTCAACACCAAACTTAGAATTTGGTTGTGGCCTCCCAACACCAAACTTATAGTTTGACTGTGGGGGCTCTGTTTGACTCTG
>NC_029773.3:45331903-45334182 GCF_000817695.3 Arachis duranensis | reverse complement strand
TTGTCTGCCATCTCTAGTGAGATTCTTGCAGCTTGTACCTCAAAGATCCCTAGCTTCTCCATTACAGAGAGAGGCATGAGGTTTATGCTTGACCCTAGGTCTCACAGAGCTTTCCCGAAGGTCATGGTGCCTAATGCATAAGATATTGAGAACTTCCCAGGGTCCTGTCTCTTTTGAGGTAATCTCTACCTAGTCAAGTCATCCAGTTCTTTGGTGAGCAAAGGGGGTTCATCCTTCCAAGTCTCATTACCAAATAACTTGTCATTTAGCTTCATGATTGCTCCAAGGTACTTAGCAACTTGCTCTTCAGTGACATCTTCGTCCTCTTTAGAGGAAGAATATTCATCAGAGCTCATGAATGGCAGAAGTAAATCTAATGGAATCTCTATGGTCTCAGTGTGAGCCTCAGATTCCCATGGTTCCTTATTAGGGAACTCCATGGAGGCTAGTGGACGTCCATTGAGGTCTTCCTCAGTGGCAATCACTGCCTCTTCCTCCTCTCCATATTCGGCCATGTTGATGGCCTAGCACTCTCCTTTTGGATTCTCTTTTGTATTGCTTGGAAGAGTACTAGGAGGGAGTTCAGTAATTTTCTTGCTCAGCTGACCCACTTGTTCCTCCAAGTTTCTAATGGAGGACCTTGTTTCAGTCATGAAACTTTGAGTGGTTTTGATTGGATCAGAGACCATGGTTGCTAAGTCAGAGTGGCTCTGCTTAAAATTCTCTGTCTGTTGCTGAGAAGATGATGGAAAAGGCTTGCCATTGCTAAACCCGTTTCTTCCACCATTATTGTTGTTGAAACCTTGTTGAGGTCTCTGTTGATCCTTCCATGAGAGATTTGGATGATTTCTCCGTAAAGGATTATAGGTGTTTCCATAGGGTTCTCCTATGTAATTCAACTCTTCCATTGATGGGTTCTCAGGATCATAAGCTTCTTCTTCAAATGAAGCGTCCTTAGTACTGCCTGATGCAGCTTGCATTCCAGACAGACTTTGATAAATCATATTGACTTGCTGAGTCAATATTTTGTTCTGAGCCAATATGACATTCAGAGTATCAATCTCAAGAACTCCTTTCTTCTGATTCGTCCCATTGTTCACAGGATTCCTTTCAAAAGTGTACATGAATTGGTTATTTGCAACCATTTCAATGAGTCCTTGAACTTCTACAGGCATCTTCTTCAGATGAAGAGATCCTCCAGCAGAGCTGTCCAATGACATCTTGGACAGTTCAGACAGACCTTCATAGAAGATACCTATGATGCTCCATTCAGAAAGCATGTCAGAAGGACACTTTCTGATCAATTGTTTGTATCTTTTCCAAGCTTCATAGAGGGATTCACCTTCCTTCTGTCTGAAGGTTTGGACTTCCACTCTAAGCTTACTCAATTTTTGAGGTGGAAAGAACTTTTCCAGGAAGGCATTGACTAGCTTTTCCCAAGAGTTCAGGCTTTCTTTAGGTTGTGAGTCCAACCATATCCTAGCTCTGTCTCTTACAGCAAAAGGGAATAGCATAAGTCTGTAGACCTCAGGGTCAACCCCATTGGTCTTGACAGTGTCACAGATTTGCATGAATTTAGCTAAAAACTGATGAGGATCTTCTAATGGAAGTCCATGGAACTTGCAATTCTGTTGCATTAGAGAAACTAATTGAGGCTTAAGCTCAAAGTTGTTTACTCCAATGGCAGGGATAGAGATGCTTCTCCCATAGAAGTCGGGAGTAGGTGCTGTAAAGTCACCCAGCATCTTCCTTGCATTGTTGGCATTGTTGTTGTTTTCGGCTGCCATGTCTTCTTCTTGTTTGAAGATTTCTGTTAGGTCCTCTACAGAGAGTAGTGCTTTAGCTTCTCTTAGCTTTCGCTTTAAGGTCCTTTCAGGTTCAGGGTCAGCCTCAACAAGAATGCTTTTGTCTTTGTTCCTGCTCATATAAAAGAGAAGAAAACAAGAAAGTATGGAGTCCTCTATGTCACAGTATAGAGATTCCTTGAGGTGTCAGAGGAAAAGAAGAATAGAAGGAGGAGGCAGAAGAATTCAAACTTATTAAGAGGGATAGAGTTCGAATTGTGCATTGAGGAGGAGTGTTAGTCCATAAATAGAAGGATGTGAGAAGATGGGAAGAATTTTCGAAATTAAATTAAAATATTTTGAAGAAATTTTGAAAAATTAAAGAATGATTTTCAAAAAATTAAAGTTGGGAAAGAAATAAAGTGATTTTGAAAAAGATTTTGAAATTAGAAATCAAAAAGATATGATTGAAAACTATTTTGAAAAAGATGTGAT
>NC_029773.3:45330818-45331800 GCF_000817695.3 Arachis duranensis | reverse complement strand
ACATTAAACCTTTCTCAACAGAAAAGGCAACATACTTAAAATGTTGAATCAAATCATTAATTGTTAACAAGTATTTTTGAAAATGGAAAGAAATTGATTTTGAAAAGATATGATTGAAAAGATATGATTTGAAAAAGATTTGATTTTGAAAAATTTTTGGAGATTTGAAAAAAATCTGAATTAAAAACAAAATCTTCCCTCTTGTGCCATCCTGGCGTTAAACGCCCAGAATGGTATCCATTCTTGCGTTTAACGCCCAAAATGCTACCCTTTTGGGAATTAAACGCCTAGCCAGGTACCCTGGCTGGCGTTTAAACGCCAGTTTTCCTTCTTCACTGTGCGTTTTGAATGCCCAGCTTTTTCTGTGTAATTCCTCTGCTGCATGTTCTGAATCTTCAATTCTCTGTATTATTGACTTAAAAAGACACAAATTAAATTTTTTTTGAATTTTTTAATGATGAGGAATAATCAAAATGCAACTAAAATCAAATAAACAATGCATGCAAGACACCAAACTTAGAAGTTTGTATACTATTGACACTAACAATTTGAGAATGCATATGAGAAACAACAAAACACTCAAGAATTTAAAGATCAGAGCAAGGAAATCATCAAGAACAACTTGAAGATCAATGAAGAACATAATGCATGTAATTTTCGAAATTTAGAAGAATAAAGACATGCAATTGACACCAAACTTAAAATTAGACACTAGACTCAAACAAGAAACATAAAAATATTTTTGATTTTAAGATTTTTTAAATTTTTTTGATTTTTCGAAAATTGAGTGGAAAAGAAAATAAGGATATCAAAATTCTTAATAAGAATTTCCAGGAATCATGCAATGTTAGTCTAAAGCTGCAGTCTAAAAAATTAGACATGGCTAGCCAAGCTTCAGTAGGACATTACATTCAAGAGCTAAATTGATGAGAATCAATCAGCTTTGGTGATGATAAGAACATCACCTTGAAACTCTAGAATT
>NC_029773.3:45328719-45329550 GCF_000817695.3 Arachis duranensis | reverse complement strand
TTGATTTTCAGTTGCTTGGGGACAAGCAACAATTTAAGTTTGGTGTTGTGATGAGCGGATAATTTATACGCTTTTTGGCATTGTTTTTATATAGTTTTTAGTAAGTTTGAGCTACTTTTAGGGATGTTTTCATTAGTTTTTATGTTAAATTCACAATTCTGGACTTTACTATGAATTTGTGTGTTTTTCTGTGATTTCAGGTAAATTCTGGCTGAAATTGAGGGACTTGAGCAAAACTCTGAAGAAGGCTGACAAAAGGACTGCTGATGCTGTTGGAATCTGACCTCCCTGCACTCGAAATGGATTTTCTGGAGCTATAGAACTCCAATTGGCGCGCTCTCAATGGCGTTGGAAAGTAGACATCTAGAGCTTTCCAGCAATATATAATAGTCTATACTTTATTCGGAGATTAACGACGTAACTTGGCGTTGAAGGCCAAGTACAAGCTGCTGTCTGGAGTTAAACGCCAGAAAAACGTCATGATCCGGAGTTGAACGCCCAAAACACATCATAACTCGGAGTTCAACTCCAAAAGAAGCCTCAGCTCGTGGATTGATCAAGCTCAACCCAAACATACACCAAGTGGGCCCCGGAAGTGGATGTATGCATCAATTACTTACTCATGTAAACCCTAGGAGCTAGTTTATTATAAATAGAACATTTAACTATTGTATTAGAGATATCTTGGGATGATTAGTTCTCAGACCAGGGGGGCTGGCCATTCGGCCATGCCTGAACCTCTCTCACTTATGTATTTTCAACGGTGGAGTTTCTACACACCATAGATTAAGGGTGTGGAGCTCTGCTGTACCTCAAGTATTAATGCAATTC
>NC_029773.3:45328227-45328510 GCF_000817695.3 Arachis duranensis | reverse complement strand
CTCCCCAACAGAATCTTCGCGGTATAAGCTAGATAGATGGCGGCATTCATGAGGATCCGGAAAGTATAAACCTTGTCTGTGGTATTCCGAGTAGGATTCTGGGATTGAATGACTGTGACGAGCTTCAAACTCCTGAAGGTTGGGCGTGATGACAAGCGCAAAAGAATCAAAGGATTCTATTCCAACCTGATTGAGAACCGATAGATGATCAGCCGTGCTGTGACAGAGCATAGGAACGTTTTCACTGAGAGGATGGGATGTAGCCATTGACAACGGTGATGCC
>NC_029773.3:45326085-45327960 GCF_000817695.3 Arachis duranensis | reverse complement strand
CGTAAGGTTTATTACTTGGACGACCCAGTACACTTGCTGGTTAGTTGAACGGAGTTGTGTCCACGCGTGCCAATTTCAAATTCCATAATTTTACAATGAGTACTACTTAAAGAATAGTGACCACAATTTCGTCCACCAAGTTTTTGGCGCCGTTGCCGGGGATTGTTCGAGTATGGACAACTGACGGTTCATCTTGTTGCTCAGATTAGGTAATTTTCTTTTCAAAAACTTTTTCAAAAATTTTTTCTTTTCTATTTCGTTTTTCAAAAAATGTTTTTCGAAAAAAATTTAAATAAAAATACAAAAAAAAAAATTAGAAAATCATAAAAATCAAAAATATTTTGTGTTTCTTGTTTGAGTCTTGTGTTAATTTTTAAGTTTGGTGTAAATTGCATGCTTTTAAAATTTTTCTTGCATATTTTTCGAAAATCTCATGCATTCATAGTGTTCTTCATGATCTTCAAGTTGTTCTTGACAAGTCTTCTTGTTTGATCTTGATGATTTCTTGTTTTGTGTTCTTTGTTGTTTTTCATATGCATTTTTTGTTTGTTAGAGTCCATGCATTAAAGATTTCTAAGTTTGGTGTCTTGCATATTTTCTTTGCATCAAAAAATTTTCAAAAATTATGATCTTGATGTTCATCATGATCTTCAAAGTGTTCTTGGTGTTCATCTTGACATTCATAGCATTCTTGCATGCATTCATTGTTTTGATCTAAAAAATTTCATGCATTGAGTATTTTTGTTGTTTTTCTCTCTCATCATTAAAAATTCAAAAATAAAAAAAATATCTTTTCCTTATTTTTCTCCAAATTTTTGAAATTTTGGGTTGACTTGGTCAAAAATTTTTAAAATTAGTTGTTTCTTACAAGTCAAGTCAAACTTTCAATTTTAAAAATCTTATCTTTTCAAAATCTTTTTCAAAAATCATATCTTTTCCATTTTTTTTATTTTCGAAATTTTAAAAAATTATATTTTTCAAAATCTTTTTCTTATCTTTTATATCTAATTTTCGAAAATATGCTAACAATTAATGTGATTGGTTCAAAAATTTGAAGTTTGTTACTTTCTAGTTAAGAAAGGTTCAATCTTTAAGTTCTAGAATCTTATCTTGTAGTTTCTTGTTAGTTAAGTCATTTTAAATCTTTTTCAAATATACCTTTTTATCTTTTTATCTTTTATCTTATCTTTTTCAAAAATTTTATCTTTTTCAAAATTTGATTTTAAAATATCTTATCTAACTTCTTATCTTCTTATCTTTTTCAAATTTGATTTTAATTTCTTTTTCAACTAACTCTTTGACTTTTTGTTTACTTCTTATCTTTTTCAAAACCAACTAACTACTTTTTCCTCTCTAATTTTCGAAAATACCTCTCTCCTTTTCAAAAATTCTTTTTAATTAATTAAGTGTTTCATGTTTTAATTTTAATACCTTTTAATTTTCAAAAAATACTGACCCCTTTTTCAAATTATTTTCGAAATTCCCCTCTCTTTTCTTCTTCTATTTAATTAATTAATTACTAACACTTCTCTTCACCTCTCTTCATCTAAAAATCCGAACTTATTATATCCCTTGTGTTTGGATTCTTCTACCCCCTTCTTCTTCTACTCACATAAAGGAATCTCTATACTGTGACATAGAGGATTCCTCTTTCTTTTCTTGTTTTCTTCTCTTTCATATGAGCAGGAACAGGGAAAAAGGCACTCTTGTTGAAATTGATCCAGAACCTGAAAGGACTCTGAAGAGAAAATTAAGAGAAGCTAAATTACATTATTCTAAAGGTAACCTTTCAGAAATTTTCGAACAAGAGAAGGAGATGGCAGCCGAAAATAATAATAATGCAAGGAGAATGCTTGGTGACTTCACAAAGCCAAC
>NC_029773.3:45324483-45325045 GCF_000817695.3 Arachis duranensis | reverse complement strand
GTGGCCGAATGCACTAGGGAGGAGGAGGACGAAAATCCTAGTGAGGAAGACCTCCTGAGACGTCCCTCAAGCAAGAAGGAGTTTCCTATTAAGGATCCACAGGAATATGAGGCTCATATAGAGACCATAGAGATTCCATTAAATCTCCTTCTGCCATTCATGAGCTCTGAAGACTATTCTTCCTCTGAAGAGGATGAAGATGTGACTGGAGAGCAAATTGCTCAATATTTAGGAGCTATCATGAAGCTGAATGCCAAATTGTTTGGTAATGAGACTTGGGAAAATAAACCCCCCTTGCTCATTAGTGAACTGGATCCTTGGATTCAGAAAACTCTACCTCAAAAGAAACAAGATCCTGGCAAGTTCCTAATACCTTGTACCATAGGCACCATGAGCTTTGAAAAAGCTCTATGTGATCTGGGGTCAGGGATAAATCTTATACCACTCTCTGTAATGGAGAAGCTGGGGATCATTGAGGTATAACCTGCCTTGTTCTCATTACAATTGGCAGACAAGTCAGTGAGACAAGCTTATGGAATAGTGGAGGACGTGCTAGTAAAGG
>NC_029773.3:45323943-45324323 GCF_000817695.3 Arachis duranensis | reverse complement strand
TTAGTCCTTCAATTGAATGGGGACTACCTTGTGTTTAAGGCACATGGCCATCCCTCTGTGACAAAAGAGAGTAAGCAGGAAGAGCTTCTCTCAGTTTAGAGTCAAGAAGAGCCCACACAGTCAAACTCTAAGTTTGGTGTTGTGAGGCCACAACCAAACTCTAAGTTTGGTGTTAAGACCCCATATCCAAACTCTAAGTTTGGTGTTGGGACACAATAACATTGACCTGATCACCTTGTGGCTCCATGAGAGCCACTGTCAAGCTATTGACACTAAAGAAGCGCTTGTTGGGAGACAACCCAATTTTATTTATCTAATTTTTATTTTATTTTGTTTTATTGTTATTTTGTGTTTTATTAGGTACATGATCATGAGGAGTC
>NC_029773.3:45322533-45323902 GCF_000817695.3 Arachis duranensis | reverse complement strand
AAAAACAGCAGAAGAAAAAATTCACACCCTGGAGGACGCACAGACTGGCGTTCAACGCCGTAAGATGCATCTGGCCGGCGTTCAACGCCAGAACAGAGCACCATTCTGGCGCTGAACACCAGAAACAAGCAACATTCTGGCGCTGAACGCCAGGAATGTGCCCAGAGAAGAAAAGCTGGCGCTGAACGCCAGCAACAAGCATGAAACTGGCGTTCAACGCCAGAAACATGCATTACATGGGCATTGAACGCCCAGAATGTGCACCACACGGCGTTTAAACGCCAGGATGGTGTGCAAAGGCATTTTACATGCCTATTTGGTGCAGGGATGGAATTCCTTGACACCTCAGGATCTGTGGACCTCACATGATCCCCACCTACCTCGCCCTCTCTCTCTCTCCATTCATGGTCATCCCTTCTGTTTTTCATTCACCACTCACTTCTATCCACTCTTCCCCACTCACCTTCAAAATTCAAACCTCTTTCCCACCCAAACCCACCCATATAGCCGAATACACACATCCCTCCATCTCTTCTTCTTCTTCATCATCTTTTCTTTCTTCTCTTGCTCGAGGGCGAGCAATTTTCTAAGTTTGGTGTGGTAAAAGCATAGCTTTTTGCTTTTTCATTACCATTAATGGCACCTAAGGCCAGAGAAACCTCAAAGGGAAGACAAAAGCTTCCACCTCTGAGTCTTGGGAGATGAAAAAAATATAAGCCGTCATAGCTCAGTGGTAGAACATGTGGCTGCAAATCAAGAGATCCCTGAGATACCTCAGGGAATAAATGGTCCTCCACACAACTATTGGGAACAACTATGGATAGGAGTACCAAAATCACTAAAAATCATTCAACAGAAGCAAGGAAGAGACATAGAGGAGCTCAAAGAGCACCATTGGACCTTCAAGAAGGCGCCACCCTCACTCAGGTGGATTCATTCCTTGTTCTTTATTTCTTTCTGTTATATTTTTTATCTTGTTGTTTATGAGTGTTAAAATTGTTGGCTCTTGAAAGAATGATGAACAAGGAGAAATGTTATTGAGGATCTGAAAAATCATGAAATTGATTCTTGAAGCAAGAAAAAGCAGTGAAAAAGAAAGCTTGCGAAAAAAAATAAAATAAAATAAAGAAGGAGCAGTAGAAAAAGCCAATAGCCCTTAAAACCAAAAGGCAAGGGTAAAAAGGATCCAAGGCTTTGAGCATCAATGGATAAGAGGGCCCAAGGAAATAAACTCCAGGCCTAAGCGGCTAAATCAAGCTGTCCCTAACCATGTGCTTATGTCATGAAGGTCCAAGTGAAAAGCTTGAGACTGAGTGGTTAAAGACGTGATCCAAAGCAAAAAGAATGTGCTTAAGAACTCTGGACACAT
>NC_029773.3:45321839-45322242 GCF_000817695.3 Arachis duranensis | reverse complement strand
GCAACAAGCTACAAGTCCCGCTCATCTAATTATAATTAATATTCATTGATATTCTAAAATTTATAGTATATTCTCTTCTTTTATCCTATTTGATTTTCAGTTGCTTGGGGACAAGCAACAATTTAAGTTTGGTGTTGTGATGAGCGGATAATTTATACGCTTTTTGGCATTGTTTTTAGTAAGTTTGAGTTACTTTTAGGGATGTTTTCATTAGTTTTTATGTTAAATTCACAATTCTGGACTTTACTATGAGTTTGTGTGTTTTTCTGTTATTTCAGGTAAATTCTGGCTGAAATTGAGGGACTTGAGCAAAACTCTGAAGAAGGCTGACAAAAGGACTGCTGATGCTGTTGGAATCTGACCTCCCTGCACTCGAAATGGATTTTCTGGAGCTACAGAACTC
>NC_029773.3:45321156-45321654 GCF_000817695.3 Arachis duranensis | reverse complement strand
AACGTCATGATCCGGAGTTGAACGCCCAAAACACGTCATAACTCAGAGTTCAACTCCAAGAGAAGTCTCAGCTCGTGGATTGATCAAGCTCAGCCCAAACATACACCAAGTGGGCCCCGGAAGTAGATTTATGCATCAATTACTTACTCATGTAAACCCTAGGAGCTAGTCTAGTATATATAGGACATTTATCTATTGTATTAGACATCTTTTGAGATTAGTTCTCAGACCAGGGGGGCTGGCCATTCGGCCATGCCTGAACCTCTCTCACTTATGTATTTTCAACGGTGGAGTTTTCTACACACCATAGATTAAGGGTGTGGAGCTCTGCTGTACCTCAAGTTTCAATGCAATTACTATTATTTTCTATCCAAATCAATTTTATTCTTAATCCAAGATATACATTGCACTTCACCTTGATGAATGTGATGATCCGTGACACTCATCATCATTCTCACCTATGAACGCGCGTGACTGACAACCACTTCCGTTCTACTC
>NC_029773.3:45295629-45321135 GCF_000817695.3 Arachis duranensis | reverse complement strand
ACTGTGACGAGCTTCAAACTCCTGAAGACTGGGCGTTAGTGACAGACGCAAAAGAATCAAGGGATTCTATTCCAACCTGATTGAGAACCGACAGATGATTAGCCGTGCTGTGACAGAGCATAGGAACGTTTTCACTGAGAGGATGGGATGTAGCCATTGACAACGGTGATGCCCTACATACAGCTTGCCATGGAAGGGAGTAAGAAGGATAGGATGAATGTAATAAGAAAGTAGAGATTCAAGAGGAGCACAACATCTCCATACGCCTATCTGAAATTTCCACTATTGATTTACATAAGTATCTCTATCCATTTTATTTTCTGTTTATTTTTATTAATCATATTTGATTTTCTAAATTCCATAATTTTATCCTCCTGACTGGGATTTACAAGATGACCATAGCTTGCTTCATACCAACAATCTCTGTGGGATTGACCCTTACTCGCGTAAGGTTTATTACTTGGACGACCCAGTACACTTGCTGGTTAGTTGAACGGAGTTGTGTCCACTCGTGCCAATTTCAAATTCCATAATTTTACAATGAGTACAACTTAAAGAATAGTGACCACAATTTCGTCCACCAGTGGTGAAGGGGGTAATTGGGAAGAGAGATTGAGATGATTGGTGAGGGGTTTTGGGGAAGAGTGTTTATTGGAAAGAGAGAATGAATGTTGAGAAGAGGGGAGAATATGTTAGGTGGGGATCCTGTGGGGTCCACAGATCCTGAGGTGTCAAGGATTTACATCCCTGCACCAATTAGGCATGTAAAATGCCTTAGCATACCATTCTAGCGTTTAAACGCCGAAATGGTGCACGTTTTGGGCGTTCAACGCCCATGTGTAGCATGTTTCTTGCGTTAAACGCCAGTTCCATGCTTGTTACTGGCGTTCAGCACCAAATTCATGCTCTGTTCTGGCGTTGAACGCTAGCCAGATGCACCTTACTGGCGTTTAAACGCCAGTAAGTCCTTCCTCCAGGGTGTGATTTTTTCTCTGCTGTTTTTGATTCTGTTTTTAATTTTAATATTTTTTTTGTGACTCCTCATGATCATGATCATACTAAAACACAAAATAACAATAAAATAAAAATAAAATTAGATAAAAAAAATTGGGTTGCCTCCCAACAAGCGCTTCTTTAATGTCAATAGCTTGACAGTGGGCTCTCATGGAGCCACAAAGGTGATCAGGTCAATATTGTGGACTCCCAACACCAAACTTAGAGTTTGGATATGGAGGTTCAACACCAAACTTAGAGTTTGGTTGTGGCCTCCCAGCACCAAACTTAGAGTTTGATTGTGGGGGCTCTGTTTGACTCTGTATTGAGAGAAGCTCTGCATGCTTACTCTCCCTTTTTACAGAAGGATAGCCATGTGCCTTAAACACAAGGTGGTCCCCATTCAATTGAAGGACTAATTCTCCTATGTTAACACTAATCACAGCACCTGCTGTGGCTAGGAAAGGTCTTCCAAGGATGATGCATTCATCTCCTTCCTTCCTAGTATCTAAGATTATGAAATCAGCAGGGATGTAAAGGCCTTCAACCTTTACTAACACATCCTCTACTAATCCATAAGCATGTCTTACTGACTTTTCTGCCAATTGTAATGAGAATAAGGCAGGCTGTACCTCAATGATCCCTAGTTTCTCCATTACAGAGAGTTGCATAAGATTTATCCCTGACCCCAGGTCACATATAGCTTTTTCAAAGGTCATGGTGCCTATGGTACAGGGTATTGAGAATTTGCCAGGATCTTGTCTCTTTTGAGGTAAATCTTTCTGAACCCATATATCTAGTTCACTAATGAGCAAGGGAGGTTCACCTTCCCAAGTCTCATTACCAAACAACTAGGCATTCAGCTTCATGATGGCTCCTAGATATTGAGCAATTTGCTCTCCAGTCATATCTTCATCCTCTTCTGAGGAAGAATAGTCTTCAGAGCTCATGAATGGCAGAAGGAGATTTAGTGGAATCTCTATGGTCTATATATGAGCCTCAGATTCCTTTAGGTCCACAATAGGGAACTCCTTCTTGCTTGAGAGACGTCCCAGGAGGTCTTCCTCACTAGGATTTTCGTCCTTCTCCTCCCTTGTGCATTCGGCCATATTGATTACATCAATGGCCTTGCACTCTCCCTTTGGATTCTCTTCTGTATTGCTTGGGAGAATACTGGGAGGAGTTTCAATGATTTTTTTACTCAGCTGGTCCACTTGTGCCTCCAAATTTCTGATGGAAGACCTTGTTTAACTCATGAAACTTAAAGTAGCCTTAGACAGATCAGAGACTATGTTTGATAAGTTAGAGGGGCTCTATTCAAAATTCTCTGTCTGTTGCTGAGAAGATGATGGAAAAGGCTTGTTATTACTTAGCCTGTTTCTTCCACCATTATTAAAGCCTTGTTGAGGCTTTTGTTGATCCTTCCATGAGAAATTTGGATGATTTCTCTATGATGAATTATAGGTGTTCCCATAAGGTTCACCCATGTAATTAACCTCTGCCATTGCAGGATTCTCAGGATCATAAGCTTCTTCAGAAGCTGCCTCATTAGTACTGTTGGATGCATTTTGCTATGCATTCAGACTTTGAGAAATCATGTTGACTTGCTGAGTAAACACTTTGTTCTGAGCCAATATGGCATTCAGAGCATCAATTTCAATAACTCCCTTCCTCTGAGGCGTCCCACTATTCACGGAATTTCTCTCAGAAGTGTACATGAATTGGTTATTTGCAACCATGTCAATAAGTTCTTGAGCTTATGCAAGCATTTTCTTTAGATGAATGGATAAATGACATTTTTTCTGCTTGTATCTTTCCCAAGCTTCATAGAGGGATTCACCATCTTTTTGTGTGAAGGTCTGGACATCCACTCTAAGCTTGCTCAGCTTTTGAGGAGGAAAGAATTTATCTAAGAAAGCTGTGACCAGCTTGATAAACTACTATTTTATGGTTTATATTGTGTATAATTATGTGGTTTTATCATGATCCTTACCCACTTATTCATTAATTTAGCTTGCATTTATATTTCCTTCCTGGATTTATTACATGATTGAAAACTGCTTCCTAAAGACTTTTTTATTATGCATTTTTGTTCTCCTTTATCCCATTCGATGCCGTGATCTGTGTGTTAAGTGTTTCAGGTTTTATAGGGCATGAATGAGTTGGAGATTGGAAGGGAAGCTAGCAAAAATGGAAGGAACACAAGAAATTGAGGAGACAACCAGCGGGAAGTGACACGGCCACATGGCTCACGCGTTCGCGCGGAAGAGGAGAAATCACAGTGACGCAGCCGCATGGCTCACGCGACCACGCGAAAAGAAAAAGCACAAGTGACGCGGAGGCGTGGACGATGTGAACGCGTGGCACGGAAAAACGCGAATGACGCGTCCGCATGGACGACGCGATCGCGTGACATGCGCGATCTGCATAATCTGCAGATTTCACTAGGGTGATTTTGGGCCCTGTTTTGACCCAGTTCTCGGCCCAGAATAGCAGACTAGAGCCAGAGAACACGCAGAAACGAAAAGGAACATTCATTCTACACAGTTTTAAGTTTTTCAGATCTAGTTTTACTCCTCCTCTAGGTTTTCTCTCTACACAATTGATACTTTTAGGATATTATTTTTCTACTACTTTGGCATTGGGATATTGAGAAGAGTTATTTTCTCATCAAGACTTCGTCATTCTAGTTCGTTCTCTTAACTTGGTTTATTTCTTCCATGTTCCTTGCCTTGTTCAATTTTGTCATTGGAATACTTTTATGATTATTTAATACAAGAATTATTTCTTTCATTTTAATCCATTTTTATTTCCAATAATCATGTCTTCTTTTGATTCCCTTTCATATGTTATGGATTTATTATTTACAATGAGCGTGTAGTTCCCTAACATGATGTGGAGTTGATTGAAAAGAACCAATTGAGTTAGAAGGCTTAAGAGAAAGATTGTAATTGGGTTTACTGTTGGATTGCCTTCTAGTCACTAACATCAATCCCTTTTAATTAAGTGGGTTACAACTTGTGAACAGACGTAGCATTCCAACTTGTTTGACTTTCCTTTACCTAGTAAAGGATAACCAAACAGAATAACTTTTAATTATCAATTAATCTTGAGAGCATTCTAACTATAATAGGGACTCCAACTAATCAACTCCCAGTCAAGGATTTTATTTACATTGTTCAAATTCATCAATTTAATTTCCTGTCATTCAACTCAAACCTTTTTGAAAACATCTGATTAATAAAACAGCACACCTTTCTACAACTCGTTGGGAGACGACCTGGGATTCATACTCCCAGTATTTAAAATTTAAATTTCTGTGACATGTTTCTAAATTGATAAGTGGATTTCCGGTGAGTTACGAACTATACTCGCAACGTACACATTTTCATAATTTTTAATTCACCAAATTTCGCATCATCAATTTTTGGCGCCGTTGCCGGGGAGTTGCAACAGTGTGTTAATTTATTGATTGGTATTTATTTCTATTGCAATTTTTTTTCTTTTCATTCTATCACTATGAACTGCACGTTTCTTTCGTTAAATGACGCGTTCACTTCCTGATCCAAGCTTGCCAGCATTTGATCCTGAAATTGAAAGAACTTTTTCGCATATAAGGCGAGCTAGGCGTAGGCGACTCCTCTTTGAGGCCGAACCTGAACCGTCATTTAAGGAAGAAACAACCCCCCTTTCTACTGATCCAGTTCATTTACGTGCAGGTGACATGGCAGCACCCAGAAGAGTCACCATCCAGGAGGAAGGAGCCCCTGATTTTACGCTCCAACCATTCCAGGCGCACCTCCCAACAGTAGCTGTAGATTTTGAAATAAAATCCTCACTACTCAACTTGATGCCCATATTTCTTGGCTTACCTGCTCAAGAGCCTATCAAGCATCTCATGGATTTCCAGACCGCTTGCTCCACTGTTAAGCGTGATGGAGCTGATGTAATCTCTATTCTACTAAAAGCCTTTCCGTTTTCTCTGGAAGGAAAGGCAAGAGAGTGGTACTACACTCAGCCCAAAGAAACTATTTCCAACCGGGATACACTTAGGAGCGAATTTCTGGATAAATTTTTTCCAGCTGAAATTGTTGATAAGCTAAGGAAGGACATGTCTATGATCGTTCAGGACGAATCTGATACCTTCTATGAATACTTGGAATGCTTCAATACACTTCGAAATGCATGTCCCCATCATATGATTGACAAGATAGTCTTACTCAGTTACTTTACACAGGGTCTGAGACCTCAAGATAGGACCACACTGGAAGGTGCTTGCAATGGTTCTATGAAAAAGCACAAGACTACGGACGAAGCATGGCAATTGATCAGAGACTTAGCTGATTTTACTAAGAATCATAGGCAGAGACAAGGTCGGTCAAGAGCTGTTGCAAAGGTATCCACTAATACAGAGACTACCGCTATAGCCCAGAATCTATGTGAAATTACTAACTTGCTGAAGCAGATGCAACTGAATCAACAACAATCTCAGCAAGTTCAGCCTTCTCCATCACAGCACAGCCAGCCGTTAGTCCTACAAAGAATGTGTGGCATCTGTGCAGATTATAGTCACTATACCGATGAGTGTCTGCAGCTCCAACCAGAAGACAATACTGTAGCAGCCACTCACAACTTTTATGACCGCACCAATCAAGGGTACAATCAAAGTGGCAATTATAACCAAGGATGGCAGGATAATTCCAACCAAGGCTGGAGAGACAATTCTAACCTGGGTTGGAGGGACAATTCTAACAGAGAAGGCAGAGATAATAATTGAAATCAGAGGTGGAATAACAACAACAACAGGCAGCAGAATCAACCTTACAAAGCACCTCATTTAAGACAACCTCAAGCCCCTCAGCAAACCTCTCAGACCACTAGCATCTCTTCACCCCCTAATGCTGACTTACTACAAGCCATTGATCAGAGACATCAGGCTATGGAAGAAAATATTAAAGCAACTCTGAATACTTTCGCTTCTACTTTACAAACTCTTGTCTCACAAATGGGTTCAACGCGAAATTCCAGTAACCAGTCCTCAAGCTCTGGTGGACTCCCCTCTTAACCATTCCCCAACCTAAAGGGTGGTATTAATGCCATCACCCTAAGGTCTGGAACCACACTGCAGGAGAGAAGTCAGGAGGGGCCAAGCCCACCAGAACACGCCTCAGCTAAAGAGGTTGTGGAATTAGAAGATGTTGAAGAGGAAGAGGACATACATGACATAGCTGAGAGAGAAGAAGCTCAATCACAGGAGAGAGCACCAAAAGGTGCAGATACTACAGAAAACACCACTCCCATTCCATTTCCACAACTTGCAAGGAAGCCCAGGAAGCAGTTGGAACCTGACCCCAAGATCGTAGAAATCTTCAAAAAGGTTGAGGTAACTGTTCCCCTTTTTGATGTCATTCAACAGGTACCTAAATATGCAAAGTTTCTAAAAGATCTATGTATACATAAGGACAAAATTAATGAATTAGAAACTATTCCTTTAGGAAGTTCCATATCTGCTTTAATGGGAAGTTTACCTGAAAAATGTAGTGACCCAGGTCCTTGTATAGTTAGTTGCACTATTGGTGGTGTAGTAATTTATGATTGCATGTGTGATTTGGGAGCATGTGTTAGTATTATGCCTTTATCTGTATATGATGTTTTAAGGCTCCCTCCCTTAAAAAGGTCGGCAGCTCGTTTTGTGTTGGCAGATAAAAGCATTATTACAGTAGCTGGAATTGCTGAAGATGTTTTAGTAAACATTAAAGGGCTCACATTTCCCACTGATTTCTATATCTTGGAGATGCCCAATAATGACTCGGATAAGCCATCATCAATCCTACGTGGCAGACCATTCCTGAAGACATCAAGATTCAAGTTAGATGCTTTTTTAGGAACATATTCTTTTGAAGTAGATGGCCGAATAGTAATCTTCAATTTGAATGGAGTCACAAACAACCCTCCAGAAGATCATTCCATCTTCCAGTGTGATGTCATAGATGAAGCTGTAGCTGAAATTCACCAGGAAGAGTATGAAGAAAAGTACGCAGAACAAAGTCCAAGTGTGAGGGCTCTATTAACTAACAATAAGGACATTTCTGAACTTTCACAAGCTCCAGACAATCCAGAGCCTGCCCATGACCAGAAGATTGAGTTGAAACCTCTCCCTCCACATCTCAAATACGCTTATCTTGAAGAAGGGCAGAAGTTTCCAGTTATCGTTGCACAGGATCTCACTCCTGAACAGGAAGAGCAGCTACTTAATGTGCTAAGGAAGCACAAGAAAGCAATTGGGTGGAGTTTGGCAAACATCGTAGGCATCAACCCTCAAGTATGTGAGCACATAATATTTTTAGAGGAAGGAGCAAGACCTGTCCGCCAACCCCAGAGAAGACTGAATCCCACTATTTTGGAAGTTGTCAAAAAGGAAGTGACCAGACTATTGGAAGCAAGTATCATTTATCCCATTTCAGACAGTGAATGGGTTAGCCCAGTACAAGTGGTGCCCAAGAAGTCTGGAGTCACTACAGTGAAGAACGAGCATGGAGAGCTCATAGCGACCAGAGTATAGAATGCTTGGAGAGTCTGCATTGATTACAGGCGTCTCAACCAAGCTACTCGCAAGGATCACTACCCTCTTCCATTCATTGATCAAATGCTAGATCGCCTGTCAGGTAAATCACATTATTGCTTTTTAGATGGTTACACAGGTTATTTCCAGATTCATATAGCTCCTGAGGATCAGGAAAAGACTACTTTTACATGTCCTTTTGGGACTTATGCTTACAAGAGAATGCCCTTTGGCTTGTGCAATGCACCAGCTACTTTTCAGAGGTGCATGATGAGTCTTTTTTCTGATCTCATTGAAGACTGTATGGAAGTTTTTATGGATGATTTTAGCATTTATGGTGATTCTTTTAGCCTTTGCTTAGATGGATTATCTAGAGTATTAGATAGATGTGTCAATACAAACCTTGTATTAAATTTTGAAAAATGCCATTTTATGGTTAAACAAGGGATTGTATTAGGACACGTTATATCTAATACTGGTATTTCTGTAGACCCAGCAAAGGTGAATGTTATTTCCAGTTTATCTTACCCCTCCTCTGTGAGGGAAGTCCGTTCGTTCCTTGGCCATGCAGGTTTTTACAGGAGATTTATTAAGGACTTTAGTAAGGTAGCATTTTCCCTATCCAGATTGCTACAGAAGGATATTGAGTTCGAATTCAGTGAGAATTGTAAGCAAGCATTCGATAAGCTGAAGACCAACCTGACTCAAGCTCCCATTGTGAGAGGACCAAACTAGAGCCAGCCCTTTGAAATCTTGTGCGATGCTTCCAACCATGCAGTATGAGCAGCGCTGGCTCAGCGTGAAGGTAAGGATCCTTTTGTTATTGCTTATGCGTCTAAAACTTTAGACGCTGCCCAGTCCAATTATACTACTACTGAGAAAGAGCTTCTTGCTATTGTTTTTGCTCTGGATAAATTCCGAGCTTATCTACTTGGTACTAGAGTAGTAGTGTATTCGGACCATGCAGCTTTGAAGTATCTATTAACGAAAAAGGAGTCCAAACCAAGGCTCATATGTTGGATGTTGCTTTTACAAGAATTTGATTTAGAAATAAAGGATAGGAGTGGTAATCAGAATCTAGTGGCAGACTACTTGAGTCGCCTTGAGCACATTAAGGATGATTCTACTCTTATAAATGATAATTTTTCATTTGATAACCTGCAAGCAGTATCTGAAGTAGTGCATTGGTATGCACCTGTAGCTAATTATCTAGTTAGCCGCACATTTCCCCCACATTTTTCAAAACATCAAAGGGACAAGCTGAAAAGCGAGTCTAAATATTATATATGGGATGACCCATATTTGTGGAGATGTGGTGCTGATCAGGTAATTAGACGTTGTGTAACTCAATCAGAATTCCAGTCCATTTTGGAGGCCTGTCACTCATCTAAGAGTGGAGGACATTTTGGCCCTCAAAGAACGGCTAGAAAGATCTTAGACTGTGGATTTTGGTGGCCTACTCTTTTTTGAGATGCCGCTGAGTTTTGTAGATCTTGTCTTCCATGCCAAAAATTTGGTAATATATCTAGGAGGGATGAGATGCCCCAACAATTTATGCTTTTTTTGTGAAATTTTTGATGTTTGGGGCATTGACTTCATGGGTCCATTCCCAAATTCTAATGGTCAATTTTATATATTATTAGCTGTGGATTATGTTGAGATCTTCCTCTAGGAAGATCCCCACAGGCCAGAAGATTGAGCTACTGGAGCGTCCAACTTACGGACGTTAAAGCAAAGTGCTAGGTGGGAGACAACCCACCATGGTATGATCGTTCTTTTCTTTTTATCTTTAGTTTTTCCTAGTCAATAACTCTTCCCTTTATTAGCGCCTTCATACATCTGCATTCGCACTTTTTATAATAAAAAAAGAGAGAACTGCGCAACGCGACCGCATCAGTGACGCGTCTGCGTCGCAGGAAGAGGTGAGAAAATCAAAAGCATACAGAGAGTCACGCCAGAGCGTGGCTGGAGGCGTGCTAGTGGCACAAATCATCCCACGTGACCGCGTCACTGACGCGTCTGCGTCACATGGGATTCTTGGCCTTCCACGCGATCGCATGCCCCATGCGACCGCGTGCCCTGGATTTTGACGTAAAAGGGTGCACAACCAATTATTGTGCTGGAATGGTGCTGGAATGATGCTGAACGCACAATTCTACCCACGCGGCCGTGTGAACCACGCGACCGCGTTACATTCCTCTAAAAAGCCCACTCACGCGATCGCATGCCCCACGCGATCGCATCACCCCAATTTCAGCAAATTTATCAATTTGAAGAGAGAGTTGTGCAGCCGCGAGGCTGTACTCGCGCCAGAAGCACAATATGAGTCACGCGACCGCGTGACTGACGCGACCGCGTCACCTACCTTACAGCGCAATCACGCGAACGCGTGCTCCACGTGGCCGCGTCGCTTGCGCCGCACAGCTCCACCAAAACTGCCAAATTATCTTATCTTTCTCTCCTCCAAATCCTAATTTTTCTTTTCCCTCCTTATCTCCCCCTTCTCCCTTCTCCCTTCTACCCCACCCCTCACTCTATCTCTCTCTCACTTCCATTAACAAGGTTTTCTTTTCTTCCCTCCTTCTTCCATTTTTTTTATCATTATTCTTATTTTAGATGTTATTTTCTTTTCTTTTCTTTTTCTTTTCTTTATCATTATTTTCTTTCTTCTAATTTCCTTTTTACATCGTGCTAGAATATTTATTTGAGCCATCATTCCTCATTATTTTCTTGTGGATTATTGTAATTTGTTTGGCACTTATATCTTATTCTCAAAAAAGGGATTGCTCGCATGTTTACTTTAATACTTTCTATGCCTTATTTATCATGCATGCTATGTGTTTGTAAAAAAGCCCATATGGCATCATGCACTTTTCTACATTATCATATTCTACTATTCCATGCATGTTTTTCACTAAATCCCTTTACTATTTTATTAATCCAATTTAATTGCCAATACAAATTGTTAATTTGTTATGAAGTGATGCTTGATCTATGCTACTCATGCCCTTGTCGGCATGCCAATAATCATCTTGCATCTACTTCCCTTTATGTGCACCTATCCTATTTCCTTTCTTGATCTTTTCACATGTTGTCTAGACCATGTGTTTATTTCATTCATCTTCTCCGTGCACCGTTTATTACCCACTCCATCTCCTTCCTTGCTTTGTTTCTTTGGATCTGACTTACTTTCTCTTCCCTTTTCCAGAATGGCCACCAAGAAAGGCAAAGAGAAGGCTACCCCTAAACCCACAGCAAGGAAAGGAACGAAGAGAGCATTAGTGGCAGAACCTTCTTCAACTGCAGTCAAGCCCTCAACAAAGAGAATTAAAAGGATTATCAAGGTTGATGAAAAGGAACGAGCCTTCCCAGCCAAGGACACTGCATGATTCCCAAATTGCTACTGTGAGCAGATGTTTCCTATTCTGGCAGCTCGAAATTACAACAACGAACACCTTCTTATCCTTCCGCCTCATGTCGCTGAATTTGTTGAGCCACGAATTGCACATAGACATTGGGGATTTCTACTGAGACAGCCACGACAGGTTAATCTTTCTTGGGTTGTTGAGTTCTACTCCAACTTCCACCTGCCGACTCTGCAGTCCATCTATTTATGCCAGAAGCAAGTCCCCATTACAGAAGAAGCCATACAGTAGGCCTTAGATCTCCCACCTGCTCCAGAAGGATTGGACGCTTTTTAGAAAGCCGCAACCAAGCGCCAAGCATACACTTTTGACTGGGACGTTGTTCTCAGAGTTATTGCTCGCCCTAGCAGCAAATGGATCTTCGGATACCATCGTTACCGTCCTAAGGGAATCTCGATTTCTGCCCTTACCTTAGAGGCTCATGTATGGGCACAGATCATGTCCCATTACGTCTTCCCGAGTACTCATGAGTCCTCCTTCACCGCAGACATGGCCGTTCTACTATGGTGCATCCTCACAGACCAGCCTCTCAATTTACCGCGACATATCCGGAATGCTATGGAACATGTGCAGATCGCGGGCAACCTATCTTTTCCCGCATTGGTCTCTGATCTCATCTCAGCAGCCGGAGTATCCTACAGAGCTGGGGACACCAAAGCTATTCTTTCATAGGATGATCAATATGTTCTTAACGGGAAATATCTCAGGCCACCACTTGCCACTACCAGCCAGTCCACAGAGGATGCTGCAGCTCCTTCACCATCTACCAGTCAACTGCTACATCAAATACTAAAGCGGTTGGACCAACATGAAAAGAAAGCAAAGCTCCGTGAGCGTCGCAACCAACGCCGATTCAAACACCTCAGGGAGCTGCTTCGAGGAGATTGCAAAGACTCAGACACCCCGGACTCCACATCCTTCACCAGCACAGGGAGCCAGAACGACCCCGACTATGGAGACACTGCCACCAGCCCACCATTTTTCCTGACAGATGGCACCGAGGACGGTGCAAAGCCTTAAGTGTGGGGAGATCGGTCAGTACCTGACTTCCGGAGGTAAATTCTCTTTCCTAGCACCAATAAATTAGGATATTTTAGTTAGATTTTCTTTTTCTTAGAATAGATTAGTTGCATGAATGTTCCACTTGATTGAAAAGACAATAATTTTCTTCTAAAAAAAATCTTTAGAACAAAATTTCACTAATTTTGATCCTAATTTTTAGGATAAATCTGCTTGAAGTTGTATTTGGAACATGATTTTTGAGCTAAAGAACACACAACCTGTGAAAAATTTGAGCCTTTATGCATGGTTACATTATTTAACCATAAGTATTTTATTCTTGTGTGTTTACTTCTCTATGATTGTAATCTATATTTTGTCTCATCCTATATGTCCAATAGTTATTATGTTTATATGCTTGCATGTAATTGAGGCCATTATTTGTTTAAACTCACTTATCCAAATTAAGCCTACCCTTTTTAATTACCTTTGTCAACCACTTTGAGCCTTAAAATCCCATTTGTTTTGTATTCTACCACATTACTAGCCTTAAGCGGAAAAAAATAATTGTATATCCCAAATTGAATCTTTGGTTAGCTTAAAATAGAATTGTGTATGCTAGTTAAGTATGGGAATTTGTGGGAACAAAAGCATATTAACTATTGTTGATTGGTTAGGAGAAAAACAAAAGTTAGAGAGCATAATTAGAGAGGGATAGAGTGATCACCCTATACACTAGAGAGATTAGAGCGTACATACATCATCAGTGAGGGTTCAATGCTTGAATTTCCATGTTCCCTGCTTTCATGAGCTATCTTCTTGCACTTTTATCTGTCTTACTGTATAATGATAGAATTAGTGGAATTTGATTTGTAATTGTTTGAAGAGCTTATTTACTTTTAATCAAGTGAGCAAGAATCATATAGTTGCATTCATATATATAGGTTGCATTGCATTGCATGAGTTTCTACATGTTCATACTTATTTATCTTATCTCCTTCAATTAAGCATGAGGACATGCTAATATTTAAGTGTGGGGAGGTTGATAAACCACTATTTTATGGTTTATATTGTGTATAATTATGTGGTTTTATCATGATCCTTACCCACTTATTCATTAATTTAGCATGCATTTATATTTCCTTCCTGGATTTATTACATGATTGAAAACTGCTTCCTAAAGACTTTTTTATTATGCATTTTAGTTCTCCTTTATCCCATTCGATGCCGTGATCTATGTGTTAAGTGTTTCAGGCTTTATAGGGCATGGATGAGTTGGAGATTGATAGGGAAGCTAGCACAAATGGAAGGAACACAAGAAATTGAGGAGACAACCAGTGGAAAGTGATGCGACCGCATGGCTCATGCGTTCGCGCGGAAGAAGAGAAATCACAGTGACGCAGCCGCATGGCTCACGCGACCACGCGGAAAGAAAAAGCACAAGTGACGCGGAGGCGTGGACGACACGAACGCTTGGCACGGAAAAACGCGAATGACGCGTTCGCATGGACGACGCGACCGCGTGACATGCGTGATCTGGACAATCTGCAGATTTTGCTGGGGGCGATTTTGGGCCCTGTTTTGACCCAGTTCTCGGCCCAGAACAGCAGACTAGATCCAGAGAACACGCAGAAATGAAAAGGAACAGTCATTCTACACAATTTTAAGTTTTTCAGATCTAGTTTTACTCCTCCTCTAGGTTTTCTCTCTACACAATTTATACTTTTAGGATATTATTTTTCTACTACTTTGGCATTGGGATATTGAGAAGAGTTATTTCCTCATCAAGACTTTGTCATTCTAGTTCGTTCTCTTAACTTGGTTTATTTCTTCCATGTTCCTTGCCTTGTTCAATTTTGTCATTGGAATACTTTTATGATTATTTAATACAAGAATTATTTCTTTCATTTTAATCCATTTTTCTTTCCAATAATCATGTCTTCTTTTGATTCCCTTTCATATGTTATGGATTTATTATTTACAATGAGCGAGTAGTTCCCTAACTTGATGGGAAGTTGATTGAAAAGAACCAATTGAGTTGGAAGGCTTAAGAGAAAGATTGTAATTGGGTTTACTGTTGGATTGCCTTCTAGTCACTAACATCAATCCGTTTTAATTAAGTGGGTTACAACTTGTGAACAGACGTAGCATTCCAACTTGTTTTACTTTCCTTTACCTAGTAAAGGATAACCAAACAGAATAACTTTTAATTATCAATTAATCTTGAGAGCATTCCAACTATAATAGGGACTCCAGCTAATCAACTCCCAGTTAAGGCTTTTATTTACATTGTTCAAATTCATCAATTTAATTTCCTGTCATTCAACTCAAACCTTTTTGAAAACATCTGATTAATAAAACAGCACACCTTTCTGCAACTCGTTGGGAGACGACCTGGGATTCATACTCCCAGTATTTAAAATTTAAATTTCTGTGACATGTTTCTAAATTGATAAGTGGATTTCCGGTGAGTTAAGAACTATACTTGCAACGTACACATTTTCATAATTTTTAATTCACCAAATTCCGCATCATCAATTTTTGGCGCCGTTGCCGGGGAGTTGCAACAGTGTGTTAATTTATTGATTTGTATTTATTTCTATTGAAATTTTTTTCTTTTCATTCTATCACTATGAACTGCACGTTTCTCCATTCCGGCCATTGGAGCAAACAATTTTTAGCTGAAACCTCAATTAGTTGCTCTAATGCAACAGAACTGCAAGTTTTATGGACTTCCATTTGAAGATCCTTACCAGTTTTTAACTGAGTTCTTACAGATTTGTGAGACTGTTAAGACGAATGGAGTAGATCCTGAAGTATACATGCTCATGCTTTTCTCTTTTGCTGTAAGAGACAGAGCTAGGACATGGTTGGACTCACAACCTAAAGATAGCCTTCTTGGACAAATTCTTTCCTCCTCAAAAGCTGAGCAAGCTTAGAATGGATGTTCAGACCTTTAAGCAAAAAGATGGTGAATCCCTCTATGAAGCTTGGGAAAGATACAAGCAGATGACCAAAAAGTGTCCTTCTGACATGTTTTCAGAATGGACCATATTAGATATATTCTATTATGGTCTATCTGAGTTTTTCAAGATGTCATTGGACCATTCTGCAGGTGGATCCATTCACCTAAAGAAAATGCCTGCAGAAGCTCAAGAACTTATTGACATGGTTGCAAATAACCAATTCATGTACACTTCTTAGAGGAATTTCGTGAATAGTGGGACGCCTCAGAGGAAGGGAGTTCTTGAAATTGATGCTCTGAATGCCATATTGGCTCAGAACAAAGTGTTGACTCAATAAGTCAACATGATCTCTCAAAGTCTGAATGGATGGAAAAATGCATCCAACAGTACTAAAGAGGCAGCTTCTGAAGAAGTATATGATCCTGAGAATCCTGCATTGGCAGAGGTTAATTACATGGGTGAACCTTATGGGAACACCTATAATTCAACATGGAGAAATCATCCAAATTTCTCATGGAAGGAACCTTGCATTATGTTATTGAGTTGAATATTACATTGCAGGAATTCAGAGGACAAAGCATCTCCAAAACCCCAACATATTCTCCATTACTGCACAACAAGTAATTATTTCACGCTCTTTTATTTTTCTAATAATTCAAACTGATAGTTTCAATTGATATCCTGACTAAGAATAATAAAATAAACATAGCTTGCTTCAAACCAATAATCTCCGTGGGATCGACCCTTACTCACGTAAGGTATTACTCGGACGACCCAGTGCACTTGCTGGTTAGTGGTACAAGATCATAAGAAATCTTGATTTTGATATTGGGATTAAAATTTCGTGCACCAAGTTTTTGGCGCCGTTGCCGAGGACGATACAAACAGATAAATTGTTGAGTTAATAAATGCACATACCATGCTTGTTACTGGCGTTCAGCGCCAGAAACATGCTACACATGGGCGTTGAACGCCCAGAACGTGCACCATTTCAGCGTTTAAACGCCAGAATGGTATGCTAAGGCATTTTACATGCCTAATTGGTGTAGGGATGTAAATCCTTGACACCTCAGGATCTGTGGACCCCACAGGATCCCCACCTAACATATTCTCCCCTCTTCTTAACATTCATTCTCTCTTTCCAATAAACACTCTTCCCCAAAACCCTTCATCAATCACCTCAATCTCTCTTCCCAATTACCCCCTTCACCACTCACATCCATCCACTCTTCCCCATAAACCCCACTTACCTTCAAAATTAAAAAATCTTTCCCACCCAAACCCACCCTAAATGGCCGAACCTACCCTCTCCCCCATCCCTATATATACCCCTCCATTCTACTTCATTTTCACACAACACAACCCCTCTTCTATACCTTGGCCGAAACCTACACCTCCTTTCTCCTCCATCTTTTCTTTTTCTTCTTCTTCTCTTCTTTCTTCTCTTGCTCGAGGGCGAGCAATATTTTAAGTTTAGTGTCGTAAAAGCATAAGCTTTTTGTTTTTCCATAACCATTGATGGCATCCAAGGCCGGAGAATCCTCTAGAAAAGGGAAAGGGAAGACAAAAGCTTCCACCTCCGAGTCATGGGAGATGGAAAGATTCATCTCCAAAGCCCATCAAGACTACTTCTATGATGTTGTGGCCAAGAAGAAGGTGATCCCTGAGGTCCCTTTCAAGCTCAAGAAAAATGAGTATCCGGAGATCCGACATGAGATCCAAAGAAGAGGTTAGGAAGTTCTAACCAACCCCATTCAACAAGTCAGAATCTTAATGGTTCAAGAGTTCTATGCCAATGCATGGATCACTAGGAACCATGATCAAAGTATGAAGCCGAATCCAAAGAACTATCTTACAATGGTTCGGGGGAAATACTTAGATTTTAGTCCGGAAAATGTGAGATTGGCATTCCACTTGCCCATGATGCAAGGAGATGAACGCCCCAACACTAGAAGGGTCAACTTTAATCAAAGGTTGGACCAAGTTCTTATGGACATATATGTGGAATGAGCTCAATAGAAAAGAGACTCCAAAGGCAAGCCGGTTCAACTAAGAAGACTGGACCTCAAGCCTGTGGCTAGAAGGTGGTTAGAGTTCATTCAACGCTCCATCATCCCCACTAGCAACCGATCTAAAGTCACTGTGGATCGGGCCATCATGATTCATAGTATCATGATTGGAGAGGAAGTAGAAGTTCATGAAGTCATCTCCCATGAATTCTACAAAATAGCCGATAAGTCCTCTACTTTGGCAAGGCTAGCTTTTCCTCATCTTATTTGCCATCTATGTTACTCAGCTGGAGTTATTAGAAGGAGACATCCTTATTGAGGAAGATAAGCCCATCACTAAGAAAAGGATGGAGCAAACAAGAGAGCCCACTCATGGAGCCCAAGGGACGTATGAGGAAGCTCATCACCAAGAAATCCCGGAGATGCCTCAAGGGATGCACTTTCCTCCCAACAACTATTGGGAACAACTCAACACTTCCTTAGAAGATTTGAGTTACAATGTGAATCAATTAAGGGTGAAACATCAAGAGCACTCCATCATTCTCCATGAAATAAGAGAAGATCAAAGAGCAATGAGGGAGGAGCAAAAAGGCAAGGAAGGGATATAGAAGATCTTAAGGACATCATTGGTCCTTCAAGAAGATGACGCCACTAAGGTGGACTCATTCCTTGTTCTTATTTCTCTGTTTTTCAATTTTTATGCTTCATGTCTATTTATGTTTTGTGTCTCTACTTCATGATCATTAGTATGTAGTAACTATGTCTTAAAGTTATGAATAATTCCATGAATCCTTCACCTCTCTTAAATGAAAAATGTTTCTAATTCAAAAGAACAAGAAGTACATGAATTTTCGAATTTATCCTTGAATTTAGTTTAATTATATTGATGTGGTGACAATACTTTTTGTTTTCTGAATAAATGATTGAACAGTGCATATTTTTGATCTTGTTGTTTATGAATGTTAAAATTGTGGCTCTTGAAAGAATGATGAACAAAGAGAAATGTTATTGATGATCTAAAAAATCATAAAATTTATTCTTGAAGCAAGAAAAAGCAGTGAAAAAGCAAAAGCCTGAAAAAAAATGGCAAAAAAAAATAGAAAGAAAAAGAAAAAGCAAGCAGAAAAAGCCAATAGCCCTTAAAACCAAAAGGCAAGGGTAAAAAGGATCCAAGGCTTTGAGCATCAATGGATAGGAGGGCCCAAGAAAATAAAATCCAGGCCTAAGCGGCTAAATCAAGCTGTCCCTAACCATGTGCTTGTGTCATGAAGGCCCAACTGAAAAGCTTGAGACTGAGTGGTTAAAGTCGTGATCCAAAGCAAAAAGAGTGTGCTTAAGAGCTCTGGACACCTCTAACTGGGGACTCTAGCAAAGCTGAGTCATAATCTGAAAAGGTTCACCCAGTCATGTGTCTGTGGCATTTATGTATCCGGTGGTAATACTGGAAAAGAAAATGCTTAGGGCCACGGCCAAGACTCATAAAAGTAGCTGTGTTCAAGAATCAACATACTTAACTAGGAAAGTCAATAACACTATCCGAAATTCTAAAGTTCCTAGAGAAGCCAATCATTCTAAACTTCAAAGGAAAAAGTGAGATGCCAAAACTGTTCAGAAGCAAAAAGCTACAAGTCCCTCTCATCTAATTAGAATTAGTATTCATTGATATTTTAGAATTTATAGTATATTCTCTTCTTTTTATCCTAATCGATTTTCAGTTGCTTGGGGACAAGCAACAATTTAAGTTTGGTGTTGTGATGAGCGGATAATTTATACGCTTTTTGGCATTGTTTTTAGGTAGTTTTTAATATAATCTAGTTACTTTTAGGGATGTTTTCATTAGTTTTTATGCTAAATTCACATTTTTGGACTTTACTATGAGTTTGTGTGTTTTTCTGTGATTTCAGGTATTTTCTGGCTGAAATTAAGGGACCTGAGCAAAACTCTGATAGGAGGTTGACAAAGGACTGCTGATGCTGTTGGAATCTGACCTCCTTGCACTCGAAATGGATTTTCTGGAGCTACAGAACTTCAAATGGTGCGCTCTCAACGGCGTTGGAAAGTAGCCATCCAGAGCTTTCCAGCAATATATAATAGTCCATACTTTATTCGTGATTAGATGACGTAAACTGGCGCTCAATGCTAGTTCCATGTTGCTGTCTGGAGTCAAACGCCAGAAACACGTCACGAACCGGAGTTGAACGCCCAAAACACGTTACAACTTGGCGTTCAACTCCAAGAGAAGCCTCAACTCGTGGATAGATCAAGCTCAGCCCAAACATACACCAAGTGGGCCCTGGAGACCTTTCACTTATGTATTTTCAACGGTGGAGTTTCTACACACCATAGATTAAGGGTGTGGAGCTCTACTGTACCTCAAGTTTTAATGCAATTACTTCTCTTTTCCTTTAAATTTCATTTATTCCTATTCTAAGATATTCGTTGCACTTCAACTTGATGAATGTGATGATCCGTGACACTCATCATCATTCTCACCTATGAACACGCGTGATTGACAACCACATCCGTTCTACCTTAGGCCGGGCGCATATCTCTTGGATTCCTTAATCAGAATCTTTGTGGTATAAGCTAGAATTGATGGCGGCATTCATGGGAATCTGGAAAGTCTAACCTTGTCTGTGGTATTCCGAGTAGACTTTCCGGATTTCCATGAATGCCGCCATCAATTCTAGCTTATACCACGAAGATTCTGATTAAGGAATCCAAGAGATATGCGCCCGGTCTAATGTAAAGCGGAAGTGGTTGTCAGTCACGCGCGTTCATAGGTGAGAATGATGATGAGTGTCACGAATCATCACATTCATCAAGTTGAAGTGCAACGAATATCTTAGAACAGGAATAAATCGAATTGAATAGAAAATAATAGTAATTGCATTGAAACTTGAGGTACAGCAGAGCTCCACACCCTTAATTTATGGTGTGTAAAAACTCCACCGTTGAAAATACATAAGTGAAAGAGGTTCAGGCATGGCCGAATGGCCAGCCCCCAAATGTGATCAAAAGACTTAAAAGTCAAAAGATGTCTAATACAATAGAAAACTATCCTATTTATACTAGACTAGCTACTAGGGTTTACAAGAGTAAGTAATTGATGCATAAATTCACTTCCAGGGCCCACTTGGTGTATGTTTGGGCTGAGCTTGATCTATCCACGAGTTGAGGCTTCTCCTGGAGTTGAACGCCAAGTTGTAATGTGTTTTGGGCGTTCAACTCCGGTTCGTGACGTGTTTCTGGCGTTTGACTCCAGACAGCAACATAGAACTGGCGTTGAGCGCTCCTTTACGTCGTCTAATCACATATAATATATGGACTATTATATATTAATGGAAAGCTCTGGATGTCTACTTTCCAACGCCGTTGAGAGCGCTCCATTTGGAGTTCTGTAGCTCCAAAAAATCCATTTCGAGTGTAGGGAGGTCAGATTCCAACAGCATCAGCAGTCCTTTGTCAGCCTCCTATCAGAGTTTTGCTCAGGTCCCTTAATTTCAGCCAGAAAATACCTGAAATCACAGAAAAATGCATAAACTCATAGTAAAGTTCAGAAATATGAATTTAGCATAAAAACTAATAAAACATCCCTAAAAGTAACTAGATTATATTAAAAACTACCTAAAAACAATGCCAAAAAGCATATAAATTATCCGCTCATCACAAGTGCACTGGGTCGTCCAAGTAATACCTTACGTGAGTAAGGGGCGATCCCACGGAGATTGTCGGCTTGAAGCAAGCTATGGCCACCTTGTAAATCTCAGTCAGGCGGATTCAAATGGTTTATGGAGTTTTGATAATTAAAAGATAAATAAAACATAAAGTAAAGATAGAGATACTTATGTAAATCATTGGTGGGAATTTCAAATAAGCATATGGAGATGCTTCATCCCTTTTGAATCTCTGCTTTCCTACTGCCTTCATCCAATCCTTCATACTCCTTTCCATGGCAAGCTGTATGTTGGGTTTCACCGGCGTTAATGGTCCAAATGCGCTGTCACCGCACGGCAAATCATCTGTCGGTTCTCGATCATGTTGGAATAGAATCCAATGATCCTTTTGTGTCTGTCACTACGCCCAACACTCACAAATTTGAAGCTTATCATAGTCATCCCCTCCCAGATCCTACTCGAAATACCACATACAAGGTTTAGACTTCCCAGATCCCAGGAATGGCCGCCAATAGTTCTAGCTTATACCACGAAGACTTCGATCTTTCAGAATAGACGCTAAGAGATACACGCTCAATCTTAAGTAGAACGGAAGTGGTTGTCAGTCACGCGTTCATAGGTGAGAATGATGATGAGTGTCACGGATCATCACATTCATCAAGTTGAAGTGCGAGTGAATATCTTAGAAGAAGAATAAGCATGAATTGAATAGAAGAATAATAGTACTTTGAATTAATACTCGAGGAACAGCAGAGCTCCACACCTTAATCTATGGTGTGTAGAAACTCCACTGTTGAAAATACATAAGAACAAGATCCAGGCATGGCCATGAGGCCAGCCCCCAAAATGTGATCAAGAGATCAAAAGTTGATCAAAAGATGAAAATACAATAGTAAAAGGTCCTATTTATAAGAAAACTAGCTACTAGGGTTTACAGAAATAGGTAAATGATGCAGAAATCCACTTCCGGGCCCACTTGGTGTGTGCTTGGGCTGAGCATTGAGCTTTTCATGTGTAGAGACTTCTCTTGGAGTTAAACGCCAGCTTTTATGCCAGTTTGGGCGTTTAACTCCAACTTTTATGCCAGTTCTGGCGTTTTGACTTCAGAATAGGGCATAGAAGGGGCGTTTGAACGCCAGTTTGTGTCATCAAAACTCATACAAAGTATGGACTATTATATGTTGCTAGAAAGCTCTGAATGTCTAATTTCCAACGCAATTGAGGTCGTGCCATTTAGAGTTATGTAGCTCAAGAAAATCTACTTCGAATGCAGCAAGGTCAGAATCCAACAGCATCTGCAGTCCTTTGTCAGCCTCTGAATTAGATTTTTGCTCAGGTCCCTCAATTTCAGCCAGAAAATACCTGAAATCACAGAAAAACACACAAACTCATAGTAAAGTCCAGAAATGTGAATGTTTGCGTAAAAACTAATTAAAACATCCCAAAGAGTAGCTAGATGCTACTAAAAGTTACCTAAAAATAATGCCAAAAAGCGTATAAATTATCCGCTCATCACAACACCAAACTTAAATTGTTGCTTGTCCCCAAGCAACTGAAAACAAAATAGGATAAAAAGAAGAGAATATACAATGAATCCCACAGTATCAATGAAACTTAGTCCTAATTAGATGAGCGGGGCTTATAGCTTTTTACTTCTGAACAGTTTTGACATCTCACTTTCTCCTTTGAAATTCAGAATGATTGGCATCTATAGGAACTTAGAATTTTAGATAGTGTTATTGATTCTCCTAGTTCAGTACGTTGATTCTTAAACACAGCTACTTTATGAGTCTTGGCCGTGGCCCTAAGCACTTTGTTTTCCAGTATTACCACCGGATACAAAAATGCCACAAACACATAACTGGGTGAACCTTTCCAGATTGTGACTCAGCTTTGCTAAAGTCCCCATTAGCCGCTTAGGCTTGGATTTTATTTCCTTGGGCCCTCCTATCCATTAATGCTCAAAGCCTTGGATCCTTTTTACCCTTGCCTTTTGGTTTAAAGGGATATTGACTTTTTCTACTTGCTTTTTCTTATTCTATTTTTTTCGCCATTTTTTTTCTCTTTTCTCTCTTTGTTTTTCATTGCTTTTTCTTGCTTCAAGAACCAATTTCATGATTTTTTAGATTATCAATAACATTTCTCTTTGCTCATCATTCTTTCAAGAGCCAACAACTTTAGCATTCATAAACAACAAGATAAAAAATATGCACTGTTCAAGCATTCATTCAGAGAACAAAAAGTATTGCCACCATATGAAAATAATTAAACTAGTTTCAAGATAAAATTTGAAATCCAAGTACTTCTTGTTCTTTTATAATTAAGCACATTTTTCATGTAAGAGAGGTGAAGGATTCATGGAGTTATTCATAGCTTTAAGACATAGACACTAGACACTAATGATCATGTAGTGAAGACACAAACATAGATAGAACATACAACATAAAACAGAAAAATAGATAGGCAAGGAGATTAAGGAATGAGTCCACCTTAGTGAGGGGTGTGTCTTCCTCTTGAAAATCCTATAGAGTGCTTGAGCTCCTCAATGTCTCTTCCTTGCCTTTGTTGCTCCATCCTTAGTTGCTCCCAACGGTTGTGTGGAGGAAAATGTATCCCTTGAGGCATCTCAGGGAGTTCTTGATTGAGAAACTTCCTCATGCTCTTGTTGAGTGCCATGAATGGGCTCTCTAGTTTGGCAGTCAAATGCACTATTACTAAGCTATGGACCCTTGAGATGAATCTCTCCATTTCCCATTACTCGGAGGTTGAAGCTTTTGCCTTCCCTTTCCTCTTTCTAGAGGTTTCTCCGGCCTTAGGTGCCATAAATGGTTATGGAAAAATAAAAAGCAATGCTTTTACCACACCAAATTTAAAATATTTACTCGTCCTCGAGCAAAAGAAGAAGGAAAGATGTAGAAGAAGAAGAAAATAGAGGAGATGGAGGGTGTATAGGGTTCGGCCAAGAGGGGAAGAAGGTGTTTGTGATGTGTGAAAATGAAGGTGTGAAGGGGGGTATTTATAGGGAGAATGGCCGAATGGTTTGGGCGAGTTTGGGAGGGAAATGCAGGTGATCGGTGAAGGGTATTTGGGGAAGAGTGTTGTAGAAAGGTGTGAAGAGGAGATAGAGTGAGTTGAGGTTGGTGGGGATCTTGTGGGGTCCACAGATCCTGAAGGGTCAAGGAATTCTTCATCCCTACTCTAATTGGGCATTCACAACGCCTTAGAGTGCAATTCTGGCGTTTAAACGCCAGTCTGCTGCCCTGTTCTGGCATTTAAATGCCAGCTTTTATTCCTATTCTAGCGTTTAAATGCCACACTGCTGCATGTTTTTGGCGTTTAACACCAAATTGTTGCCCTATTTTGGCTTTTAAACGCCAGTCTGGTGCCTTGTTCTGGCGTTTAAACGCCCAAAAAGGTGCCAGATTGGGCGTTTAAACGCCCATTTTGCTCCCCTTACTGGCGTTTAAACGCCTGTAAGTCCTTCCTCCAAGGTGTGCTATTTTCAATGCTGTTTTTGATTTTTTCTTTATTTTTGTAATTGTCTTTGTGACTTCACATGATCATCAACCTAAAGGAAAACAAAATAACATAGATAAAATTAAAATAAAATTGGGTTGCTGACGTTAGGATTTTTGCTAGTAAAGAATTTTATAAAATTGCGTTGTAAGTATAGATTCTAAACCAACAAGAATCCCTTCGTACAAACGTTTTGGTTGTCACAAGTAACAAACCCCTTTTTAAAATTGATAACCGAGTATTTAAACCTTGGGTCGTCTTCTCAAGGAATTGCATGGAGGTATGTTCTTATTATTGGTTATGGAAAAGTGCGTTTTGGGGTTTTGGATTAAGGTAAAAGGTTAGTTGAATGACAAGTAAAATAAAATAATAATAGCTGTAAAATAAACTCTTGGCAAGGTATGAGAAATTAGAAGTCCTATCCTAGTTATCCTTATCAATTGTGATGAGAATTGGATTTTTCCTCCACTTTGTTAACCTCTAACTATGAAGGTAAGTTAAGTAAATGAATTAATTCGAATCCTCAAGTCCCAGTCTTTCCTTGGGAAAAGTTAGAGTTATTGGATCTCGAATTAATTCTTGAAGAATTCCAATTTTCAGTCAACAATGAGTTTGATAACTCAAGAGTTACCAATTAATCAACCAAAGCCAAAAATATAGAAAGCTAAACTGAAATCATAAATATCTGGAATACCTCAAATTATATTGAATGAAAATGTCAATTCTAACACGGACAATATCCATAAGCCAATTGGGCAACATAAACCAAACACAAATAAAAGCTTCAGAGTAAAAAAAAATAGAAGAGAAATTAAATAGTAAAAAAATATTGAACCTGTAATGAAGAAGTTGAAATCCTAATCCTAATCCTAATCCTAAGAGAGAGGAGAGAACCTCTCTCTCTAAAAACTACATCTAATCCTAAAATTATGAATTATGAGAGCATGATCATGAATGGATGCATTCCCCCACTTTATAGCCTCTAATCTGTATTCTCTGGGCCGAAAACTGGGTCAGAAACAGCCCAGAAGTCACTTCCAGCGCTTTCTAGTCCGTACAGGTCGCGGCCAAGTGACGCGGAGGCGTCATCCACTCGTCCGCGCGGATTGTAGTTTGCAGATGCGATACGGGAACGTCATTCACGCGTTTGTGTCGCTTAACTTCAAGGCAACTATGGCAAATTATATATCAAATCGAAGCCCCGGATGTTAGATTTATAACGCAACTAGAACCGCGTCATTTGGACCCTTGTAGCTAAAGTTATAGCCATTTGAGTGTGAAGAGGTCAGGCTGGACAGCTTAACAACTTCTTCAACTTCTTGTATTCCTTCCACTTTTGCATGCTTCCTTTCCATCCTC
>NC_029773.3:45290830-45293470 GCF_000817695.3 Arachis duranensis | reverse complement strand
TGATCTGCTAAGGCTTGGCTGGCCATTGGCCATGTCTAGTGTTTTGGACCGAAGCTTTCTTTGAAAGCTTGGCTGGCTGTGAAGCCATGTCTAATTCCTGGACCGGAGTCTTAGACTAAACATTGCATGATTCCTGGAATTCTCATTAAGAATTTTGATACCTTTTTCCACTTTATTTTCGAAAAATCCAAAAAAAAATTACAAAATAAAAAAAAACCAAAAATATTTTTCCTATTGAGACACTAGTCTCATTTTAAGTTTGGTGTCAATTGCATGCATTCATTCATGTGTCTTAAAGATCTTCAAGTAATTCTTGATGATTTTCTTGCTCTGATCTTTGAATTCTCTTGACTTGAGTGTTTATGTGTCTCATATGCATTCTCATTGTTAGTGTCAGTAGTATACAAACTGCTAAGTTTGGTGTCTTGCATGCATTGTTATTTGATTTTAGTTGCATTTTGATTATTCCTCACTATTTTGCATGCATTGTTATTTGATTTTAGTTGCATTTTGATTATTCTTCATTATTAAAAATCCAAAAATATTTTTAATTTGTGTCTTTTCAAGTCAATAATACAGAGAATTGAAGATTCAGAACATACAGCAGAGGAATTACACTGAAAAAGCTGGGCATTCAAAATGCCCAGTGAAGAAGGACAGACTGGCGTTTAAATGCCAGCCAGGGTACCTGGTTGGGTGTTTAACGCCCAAAAAGGTAGTATTTTGGGCGTTAAACGCCAGAATGTGCACCATTCTGGGCGTTTAACGCCAGGATGGCACAAGAGGGAAGATTTTGTTTTCAAAATCAAATTTTTTCAAGTTTTCAAAGCTTTTCAAAATCAAATCTTTTTCAAATCAAATATTTTGAATCAAATCTTTTTCAAAATCAATTTCTTTCCTTTTTCAAAGATACTTGCTATCAATTAATGATTTGATTCAACATTTCAAGTATGTTGCCTTTTCTGTTGAGAAAGGTTTAATGTTTGAATCATATCTTTTCTTGATAGCCAAGTCATTAATTTTCAAAATCAAATCTTTTTTTTTAAATGTTTTTCAAATCATATCTTCTCAATCACATCTTTCTAAAACTAATCATATTTTCTTAACCACATCTTTTTCAAAATAGTTTTCAATCAAATCTTTTTGATCTCCAATTTTAAAATCTTTTTCAAAAATCACTTGATTTCTTTTCCACTTTCATTTTCGAAAATCAAGTAGTGTTTTCAAAAATGTTTCCAAAATCTTTTACTTAATTTTCGAAAATTACTTCCCTCCTTCTCACATCCTTCTATTTATGGACTAACACTATCCCTTAATGCAAAATTCGAACTCCATTTTCTCTGTTAAGTTCGAATTTTCCACTTCTATCTTCTACTCTTCTTTTCCTCCTCTTTGATAAGTTCGAATTTTCTACTTCTGCCTTCCATTTTTCTTTTCCTCTGACACCTCAAGGAATCTCTATACTGAGACATAGAGGATTCCATATTTTATTGTTTTCTTCTCTTTCTTATGAGCAGGAGCAAAGACAAAAGCATTCTTGTTGAGGCTGATCCTGAACCTGAAAGGACCTTGAAGTGAAAGATAAGAGAAGCTAAGGCACAACTCTCTGTAGAGGACCTAACCGAATTCTTCAAAGAAGAAGAACTCATGGCAGCCGAAAACAACAATGCCAACAATGCAAGGAAGGTGCTGGGTGACTTTACTGCACCTACTCCCGACTTCTATGGGAGAAGCATCTCTATCCCTGCCATTTTAGCAAACAACTTTGAGCTTAAGCCTCAATTAGTTTCTCTAATGCAACAGAATTGCAAGTTCCATGGACTTCCATTGGAAGATCCTCATCAGTTCTTAGCTGAATTCTTGCAAATCTGTGACACTGTCAAGACTAATGGGGTTGACCCTGAGGTCTACAGACTTATGCTATTCCCTTTTGCTGTAAGAGACAGAGCTAGAACATGGTTGGACTCTCAACCTAAAGAAAGCCTGGACTCTTGGGAAAAGCTAGTCAATGCCTTCTTGGCAAAGTTCTTTCCACCTCAAAAAATTGAGTAAGCTTAGAGTGGAAGTCCAAACCTTCAGACAGAAGGAAGGAGAATCCCTCTATGAAGCTTGGGAAAGATACAAACAATTGATCAGAAAGTGTCCCACTGATATGCTTTCTGAATGGAGCATCATAGGTATTTTCTATGATGGTCTGTCTGAACTATCCAAAATGTCTTTGGATAGCTCTCCTGGAGGATCTCTTCATCTGAAGAAGACGCCTATAGAAGCTCAAGAGCTGATTGAAATGGTTGCAAATAACCAATTCATGTACACTTCTAAAAGGAATCCTGTGAACAATGGGACTAGTCAGAAGAAAGGAGTTCTTGAGATTGACACTCTGAACGCCATATTGGCTCAGAACAAAATATTGACTCAACAAGTCAATATGATTTCTCAAAGTCTGTCTGGAATGCAACATGCACCAAGCAGTACTAAGGAAGCTTCATCTGAAGAAGAAGCTTATGATCCTGAGAACCCTTCAATGGAAGAGGTGAATTACATGGGAGAACCCTATGGAAACACCTATAATCCTTCATGGAGAAATCATCCAAATTTCTCATGGAAGGATCAACAGAGACCTCAACAAGGTTTCAACAA
>NC_029773.3:45287492-45287759 GCF_000817695.3 Arachis duranensis | reverse complement strand
ACCCAATTATGTGTCTGTGGCATGTATGTATCCGGTGGTAATACTGGAAGACAGAGTGCTTTGGGCCACGGCCAAGACTCAATAAGTAGCTGTGTTCAAGAATCATCATACTTAACTAGGAGAATTAATAATACTATCTGGATTCTGAGTTCCTAAAGAAGCCAATCATTCTGAATTTCAAAGGATAGAGTGAGATGCCAAAACTGTTCAGAGGCAAAAAGCTAAAAGCCCCGCTCATCTAATTAATACTGATCTTCATAGATGTTT
>NC_029773.3:45287077-45287205 GCF_000817695.3 Arachis duranensis | reverse complement strand
AATTTCAGGTATTTTCTGGCTGAAATTGAGGGACTTGAGCAAAAATTTGAATCAGAGACTAAAAAGGACTGCAGATGCTGTTGGATTCTGACCTCCCTGCACTCGAAGTGGATTTTCTGGAGCTACAG
>NC_029773.3:45286508-45286775 GCF_000817695.3 Arachis duranensis | reverse complement strand
ACAGGTGGGCCCGGAAGTGGATTTTTATGTCATTTACTCATCTCTGTACACCCTAGGCTACTGGTTTTCTATAAGTAGGACCTTTGACTATTGTATTTAGGAGATCTTTCAATCTTTGGATCTTTTGATCAAGTTTTGATGATTGAACCCTCATTGGGAGGCTGGCCATTCGGCCATGCCTAGACCTTGTTCTTATGTATTGTCAACGGTGGAGTTTCTACACACCATAGATTAAGGTGTGGAGCTCTGCTGTACCTCGAGTATTAA
>NC_029773.3:45285497-45286226 GCF_000817695.3 Arachis duranensis | reverse complement strand
CCAGAGTCTTCGTGGTATAGGCTAGAACTGATGGCGGCATTCAAGAGAATCCGGAAGGTCTAACCTTGTCTGTGGTATTCTGAGTAGGATTCAATGATTGAATGACTGTGACGTGCTTCAAACTCCTGAAGGCGGGGAGTTAGTGACAGACGCAAAAGAATCACTGGATTCTATTCCGGCCTGATCGAGAACCGACAGATGGATAGCCGTGCCATGCAAATAGTATGAATAAGTGGGTAAAGAGTTGATAAAATCCACTCAATTAAGCACAAGATAAACCATAAAATAGTGGTTTATCAATCTCCCCACACTTAAACAATAGCATGTCCTCATGCTAAGCTCAAGAGAAACTATAAAGAGATGAAGATGAATGATAGAATGTATGAGATGCAACCTATGAAGGTAACTAAATGCAAAATGTTTCTACCTACTTGGTTAAAAATAAATAAGTTCTCCAAGACAAACATAAATCAGATTTCACTAATTCAAATCATATAAAATAAAGACAAGTAAACTTGTAAGAAGATAGCTCATGAAAGCAAGGAACATAGAATTAAGCACTAAACCTTCACTAGTAGTGTATATCACTCTAATCTCTCTAGTGTATAGGGTAATCACTCTACTCTTCCCTAGTCATGCTTTCTAAGTATTGTTCTTCATCTAACTAATCAACAAATATTTAATGTACCAATGCACACATCATGAGGTCTTTTCAAGGTTGTAATGGGG
>NC_029773.3:45262736-45285360 GCF_000817695.3 Arachis duranensis | reverse complement strand
TAACTTCTAAAATCATGCCTAGCTACCCATAATTCCCACTTTTGTATAATTTCCATACTCATGTACCAAATTTTTTTTTATATTTCTTTACTTTTATCACATGTGCATTGATCTTTATTAAGGCTTAACATTGGGGTAATTTTATCCCCTTATTCACTTACTTATTTATTGATTTTTTTTGTCTGAAACATTAACCCATGTTCCCACAGTTTCTCCACACTTAGTTGATACATAATCTCTATCTTAAGCTAACCAAAGATTCAATTTGGGATTTTTACTTTTGTTTTTCTGCTTAACGCTAGTGATGTGGTTATTAGAACAGAAGGGGGTTAAAAGGCTCAAAGTGGCTAACAAGGGTGATGTAAAGGGTAGGCTTATTTGGGATAAGTGAGCTAAAATCAAATAATGGCCTCAATCATATGTAAACATGTAAATACACTAAATATTGGACATATAGAATGAAACAAAGCAAAGATTACAATTATAGAGAAGAAAACACACAAGAATAAAAAGTTATGGTTAAATAATGTAACCATGTAAATAAGCTTAAAATCTCACAGGTTGTGTGTTCTTTAGCTCAAAAACCATGTTCCCAATGCAACTTCAAACAAGTGTAACAAAAATTTTATTCAAATTAGTGAAATGCTATAAAAAGTTTCTTGCAAAAGATATTATTACTTTAACCAAGTGGTAAAATATACAAAAATCAAACGAATATGCAAATGCAACAATGAACTATCAAATAAAATAAAATATTGGTGTTGAAATAGGAAATAACTAACCCATGGAGATCGGTATCGACCTCCCCACACTTAAAGATTGCATCGTCCTCGGTGCATGCTGAGATGTGCAAGTGGACGGGTTTTTCCAACTGACGCTTTTCTCCAAAGATTGTACAGATGGACTTGTTTGTCTCCCTTTTAGAAGTTTTTCTTTTTCCCTTCCTCGGTGGCCATCCTGAAAGAAGAGGAAAAAGAAGAAAAAGTAACCAAGAAATAAAGATAAGAAAATAAATAAAGTATGGGTGTTAATGCCAGATAATAAGGGTCTCAATTACATGGTAGCTACAACATGCAAGTGAGAAAATAATAGAAGCCATGGCATGACAGTGGTGCAAGATTTGAAACATAGGGGAGGAGAGTGTGGGTAATGAAAGACAGTATAAGCTCATGTCAATGCAAAAAAGGAATACAAACATCATAAAAGAATAGCATTGATTTAAATATGACCCAACAGTGTAAACAAGTCACTAAGCACTAGATAATACCAGAAAAGTTATAACAGTTGAATAAGAAAATTTAACACCAATGGAAAAATATTAAAGTTAGAAAAAAATAAAAATATGCACAAAATTAAGATGCAATGAATGAGATATGCAAATAAATTAAGTAAAATAAAATAAAAGATAAGAAGAATGAGAAGGGAAAGGAGGGAAGAAGGAGTAAGTAAGAAAGGACGAAGATAGAATAAGAAAAGATAGAAAAATTAGGGTTAGAGAAGAAACGATAAGAAAATTGGCACTGATCTGGATAGGTTGTGCGACGCGGGCGACACGGTCGCATGGGTGACGCGGCCGCGTGGGGCGCAATAAGTTCAGGCGATGCGGACGCGTGGGACATGCGGACGCGTGGCCTGATTTGTGCGATTGGTGCGAGTGCAGCCTCGCGTTCACGCAACTCTCTGTTTGAAACTCATTTTGCCAAATCTTAGGATGACGCAGTCGTGTGGGTGACGCGATCGCATGGATGGCCTGATTTCCAATATGACGCAGACGCGTGGGGCACACGTTCGCGTGAGTGGGCTTGTGCTGCTAGCACGAGTCCAGCCCAATTCCAGCTCAACCTTCGGCCATACACCCTTTTACGTCGATTTACAGGGACACGCGATCGCGTGAGTGACACGATCACGTGGTAGGCCAAAGTTCCACATGACGCGGTCGCGTGAGCAATGCGGTCGCGTGGGTCGATTTGTGCCAAAGGCACGCCTCCAGCCACGCTTTCGCGTGACTCTCTGTCCAACTTTCTTTTCTTCATAACGCACTGGTGCCGCGTCGCGTGCGTGTTTTCATTTTTTTTTAACTGAATGCAGAATGCAATGCTTAATGTGAATGCTATGCAAAAATTCCAGGTTCAAATAAAAGTCAAAAATAGAGTAAAATAGAGAAGGAACGATTATACCATGGTAGGTTGTCTCCCACCTAGCACTTTTAGTTAAAGTCCTTAAGTTGGACATTTGATGAGCTTCCTGCTATGGTGGCTTGTGCTTGAATTCGTCCAGAAATCTCCACCTGTGTTTGGAATGCCAGCATCCTCTGGGGTCCCAAACAAGATATGTAAAGCCCTTACATGAGTTCAAAAAGGCTTCAAGGCTCCCGGAGTGTTAAATGTCGGGATATATTGCAAGATCCCAAACTCTACTTTACACCCATCTTTGTCTTGATCTGCATTTTTTCAGCCGGGTGGTGAGTAGTCTGAATTCTCACTGCACTGACCAATCAGCTTCCGAGATCTTTGCAATTGAGCTTGACACCATTCCTTGCACCTCAAATTAAAGTGTGAAACCTTATTGAACCTTGCATACTAGCTCTGAGTGCGAGTCATTTCCCTTTTGCTCTTAAAGCCGCAAAGAGCTCTAAGCTGGCCATCTGTTTCAAGTAAACCATATTCAAGTAGAAAAGTAAAGATAAAAGCTAAGGATTTTACCCACTTGAGGTTTGTATTGGGTGGTAGTGGCCTTGGGATAGGTGTTTTTAGTGGTTCTGCAAGCTCTACTCCCTTGTGGTCTTCAGTGAATTCCTCCACTTCCTTGCAAACTTTTTCCATTCCAGCCATGTCCTGGTCAAAGTCTTCCATATCTTCCTTATCACTTGAGTCATAAACAGGAGGTTGAGAAAAGTCGACCTCTACATCATCTCCATATTCACTTAGGGAAGATTCTTCCATCTCAAAGAATTTACTTGCGGATGCAAGTTCATTACTAAGAGGACTTGACTTGTGATCATCATCATCAAGGAAACATGTGTCTTGGGTAATTCCGTCTAGTTCTTCATAAGATATCTGCATTGGAGGCTGTGCAACATCCTCTTTAGCATCAATTGTGACATCCTTGATGGAATTCTCCACAACTCTAGATTCAGGTAGCGGTTCGGCATCTCCTAAATCTTTAACCAACTCTTCTTCTTCTACAATGACAGCGTCCTTTACTTGTTCCAGTACGAAGTTATGCTCTATGCTGTCCACTGGAGTCTCTAGTGTCTTCTTCGTGCTGCGTTCTTCATTAGATTCTCCACATGAAGCCATGGGAGTCTGTTGAGTGTCTGAACGTCTGGAAGATAATTGATTTATTGCTTGCTCCAGTTGATGAAGGGTTGCATTGAACTTGTTTACTGATTCCTCGAAGCGAACCTGTGATTCTTGGCTTGATAGATATGGACATGGTGTGTAGGAGAATGGTGGTTCTTGGGAGTAATTGGATTGGCGTTGGGGCGGATAAGGATCATATGGTGGCGAATGGTGAAAGGAAGCTTGTGAGTGTGGTGGTTCAAAATTATGTCGAGAGGATGGTCTCTGAGCATAGGGTGGGGCTTGTTGGTAGTTACAAGGTTGTCCACCATATCTTTCAGCTGGGTATGCATTGTAGAATGGTCGTTGTCCATGATATCTTGGAGGGTGTTGTTGCCTAAAGGGTTGATTAGATCCTCTTGGCTCCATCCATCCTTGATTGGTCTGACCGTGATGCATATTCCTTCTGTGGTTTCTATTTCCTTCAACAAAGTTAGAACCAAACTCAAAGCGAGAGGTGTGAGAATTCATAGTAGTTATCAGAAATAAGGGGAAAAAATGAGAAACAAAAAAACAAGTAAAAGAAAAATATTTTTTTTGAAAAATATTTACAATAACCAATAATAAGGCACGCGTTTGCAATTCCCTGGCAACGGCGCCATTTTGACGTTAGGATTTTTGCTAGTAAAGAATTTTATAAAATTGCGTTGTAAGTATAGATTCTAAACCAACAAGAATCCCTTCGTACAAACGTTTTGGTTGTCACAAGTAACAAACCCCTTTTTAAAATTGATAACGAGTATTTAAACCTCGGGTCGTATTCTCAAGGAATTGCAGGGAGGTATGTTCTTATTATTGGTTATGAAAAAGTGAGTTTTGGGGTTTTGGATTAAGGTAAAAGGTTAGTTGACTGACAAGTAAAATAAAATAATAATAGCTGTAAAATAAACTCTTGGTAAGGTATGAGAAATTAGAAGTCCTATCCTAGTTATCCTTATCAACTGTGATGAGAATTGGATTTTTCCCCCACTTTGTTAACCTCTAACTATGAAGGTAAGTTAAGTAAATGAATTAATTCGAATCCTCAAGTCCCAATCTTTCCTTGGGAAAAGTTAGAGTTATTGGATCTCGAATTAATTCTTGAAGAATTCCAATTTTCAGTCAATAATGAGTTTAATAACTCAAGAGTTACTAATTAATCAACCAAAGCCAAAAATATAGAAAGCTAAACTGAAATCATAAATATCTGGAATACCTCAAATTATATTGAATGAAAATGTTAATTCTAACACGGACAATATCCATAAGCCAATTGGGCAACATAAACCAAACACAAATAAAAGCTTCAGAGTAAACAAAAATAGAAGAGAAATTAAATAGTAAAAGGAATATTGAACCTGTAATGAAGAAGTTGAAATCCTAATCCTAATCCTAATCCTAAGAGAGAGGAGAGAACCTCTCTCTCTAAAAACTACATCTAGTCCTAAAATTATGAATTATGAGAGCATGATCATGAATGGATGCATTCCCCCACTTTATAGCCTCTAATCTGTGTTCTCTGGGCCGAAAACTGGGTCAGAAACAGCCCAGAAGTCACTTCCAGCGCTTTCTGGTCCGTACAGGTCGTGGCCAAGTGACGCGGAGGCGTCATCCACGCGTCCGCGCGGATTGTAGTTCGCAGATGCGATACGGGCACGTCATTCACGCGTTCGTGTCACCTAACTTCAAGGCAACTCTGGCAAATTATATATCAAATCGAAGCCCCAGACGTTAGCTTTATAACGCAACTGGAACCGCGTCATTTGGACCTCTGTAGCTATTGTTATAGCCATTTGAGTGCGTAGAGGTCAGGCTGGACAGCTTAACAACTTCTTCAACTTCTTGTATTCCTTCCACTTTTGCATGCTTCCTTTCCATCCTCCAAGCCATTCCAGCCCTATAATATCTGAAAACACTTAACACACATATCAAGGCATCTAATGGTAATAAGAGAGGATTAATAATAAGCAAATATAAGATCAAAGAAGCATGTTTTCAATCATAGCACAAAATTAGGAAGGAAAATGTAAAAATGCGAATTGTATGAATAAGTGAGTAAAGAGTTGATAAAAACCACTCAATTGAGCATAAGATAAACCATAAAATAGTGGTTTATCAGTTGCCTCCCAATAAGCGCTTCTTTAATGTCAATAGCTTGAGAATAAGCTCTCATGGAGTCTCACAGATGATCAGAGTATGGTTGAGATCTCTCAACACCAAACTTAGAGTTTGGCTGTGGCCTCCTAACACCAAACTTAGAGTTTGAATGTGGGGGCTCTGTTTGACTCTGTATTGGGAGAAGCTCTTGATGCTTACTCTCCATGGTTACAGATGGAGAACCTTGAGTCTTTACTATAAGGCATTCTTCATTCACATGAAGGATCAACTCTCCTTTGTCAACATCAATCACAGCTCTTGCTGTGGCTAGGAAGGGTCTTCCAAGGATGATAGACTCATCCTCATCCCTTTTAGTGTCTAGGATTATGAAATCAGCAGGGAAGTAAAGGCCTTCAACCTTCACTAGCACGTCCTCTACTAGTCCATAAGCCTTTTTCATAGACTTATCTGCCATCTCTATTGAGAATTTAGCAGCTTGTACCTCAAAGATTTCCATTTTCTCTATTGCAGAGAGTGGCATCATATTTATCCCTAACCCCAGGTCACACAGAGATTTCTCAAAGGTCATGGTGCCTATGGTACAGGGTATTAAGAATTTACCAGGATCCTGTTTCTTTTGAGGTAAATTTTGCTGAACCAATGTATTCAGTTCATTGATGAGCAAGGGAGGCTCTTCCTCCCAAGTCTCATTACCAAATAGCTTGGCATTCAGCTTCATGATTGCTCCTAAATATTGGGCAACTTGCCCTTCAATAATGTCTTCATCCTCTTCAGAAGATGAATAGTTATCAGAGCTCATGAATGGTAAAAGGAGGTTGAAGGGAATCTCTATGGTCTCTATATAAGCCTCAGATTCCTTTGGTTCCTCATTAGGGTTTCCTTACTGGCCACTGGACGTTCCCAGAGGTTTTCCTCATTGGGATTCACGTCCTCCTCCTCCTCTAAGGTTTCGGCCATGTTGATTATATCAATGGCCTTGCACTCTCCTTTGGGATTCTCTTCTGTATTGCTTGGGAGAGTGCTAGGAGGAGTTTCAGTAACCCTTTTACTTAGCTGGTCCACTTGTGCCTCCAAATTTCTAATGGAGGATCTTGTTTCAATCATGAAACTAAGAGTGACCTTAGATAGATCAGAAACTATGTTTGCTAAGCTAGAAGGATTCTGCTCAGAATGCTCTGTCTGTTGCTGAGATGGTGATGGGGAAGGTTTGCTATTGCTAAACCTGTTTCTTCCACCATTGTTATTATTGAAGCTTTGCTTCTGTTGATCCTTCCATAAAAAATTTGGATGATTTTTCCATAAAGGATTATAGGTGTTGCCAAAGGCTTCACCAATGTAATTCACCTCTGCCATTGCAGGGTTCTCATGATCATAAGCTTCTTCTTCAGAAGATGCTTCTTTAGTACTGTTGGATGCATTTTGCAATCCACTCAGACTCTGAGAGATCATATTGACTTATTGGGTCAATATTTTGTTCTGAGCCAGTATTGCATTCAGAGCATCAATTTCAAGAACTTTTCTCTTTTGAGGCATCCCATTACTCACAGGATTCCTCTCAGAGGTATACATGAACTAGTTATTTGCAACCATTTCAATAAGTTCTTGAGCTTCTGTAGGCGTTTTCTTTAGGTGAATGGATCCACTTGTAGAGTGGTCCAGTGATATCTTGGAAAATTCAGACAGACCATCATAGAATATATCTAATGTGGTCCATTCTGAAAGCATGTTAGAAGGACACTTTTTAGTCAGTTGCTTGTATCTTTCCCAAGCTTCATAGAGGGACTCGCCATCTTTTTGTCTGAAGGTCTGAACATCCACTCTAAGCTTGCTCAGCTTTTGAGGAGGAAAGAACTTGGCTAAGAAAGCCGTGACCAGCTTATCCTAAGAGTCTAGGCTATCTCTGGGTTATGAGTCCAACCATATTCTAGCTCTGTCTCTTACAGCAAAAGGGAAAAGCATGAGCTTGTAGACTTCAGAATAAAATCCATTGGTCTTAACAGTATCACAGATCTACAAGAACTCAGTTAAAAATTGATAAGGATCTTCTGATGAAAGTCCATGAAACTTGCAGTTCTGTTGCAGTAGAGAAACTAATTGAGGCTTTAGCTCAAAATTGTTTGCTCCAATGGCAGGGATTGAGATGCTTCTTCTATAGAAGTTGGAAGTTGGTGTAGTAAAATCACCAAGCATCTTCCTTGCATTGTTGTTTGGTTCGGCCATAATTGTTTCTTTGGCTGCCTCCTTTTCGAAAATTTCAGTGAGGTCCTCTTCAGAGTTTTGTGCTTTAGCTTCTCTTAGCTTCCTCTTCAGAGTCCTTAGGTTCAGGATCAGCTTCAACAAGTATGCCTTTATCTTGTTTCATGCTCATATGAAAGAGAAGAAAACAAAAAAAATATGGAATCCTCTATGTCACAGTATAGAGATTCCTTGAGGTGTCAGAGGAAAATAAAAATAGAAGAAGGAGGTAGGTAAAATTTTGAACACACAAAGAGAGATGGAGTTCGAATTGACAATGGAGGAGGAATGTTAGTGTTTAAATAGAAAAAGATAAAATTGATATAATTTTCGAAAATTAAAATTCAAAATAAGTAGTTAATTAAAAAGAATTTTTTAAAAAAATGGTTAATATTTTTTTTCAAAAATTAAGAGTGAAAATGTGATTTTGAAAAGGATTAGAAGTTAGAAAAATATTTTGAAATTAGAATTTTAAAAAGATATGATTTGAAAAAGATATTTTTGAAAAGATATGATTGAAATTTATTTTGAAAAAGATTTGAAAAAGAAATTTTAAAAAGATTTGATTTTTTTTAAAAAAAGATATGTTTGAAAAGATATGATTTTGAAAAAGATATGATTGAAAATATTTGATTTGAAAAAGATTTGATTTTGAAAAATTTTGAAGATTTGAAAAAGATTTGATTTGAAAACAAGATTCCTCCCCTAGTGTCATCCTGGCATTAAACGCTCAGGAGCTGCATGTTTTGGGCGTTTAACGCCCAATTGCTGCATGGTTTGGGCATTTAAACGCCCAGTCAGGTACCCTGGCTAGCGTTTAAATGCCAGTTTTCCTTCCTTATTGGGCGTTTAAACGCCCAACCAGGTACCCTAGCTGGCGTTTAAACGCCAGTTTTCCTTCTTCACTAGGCGTTTTGAACGCGCAGCTTTTTCTCTGTAAATCCTCTGCTTTATGTTCTTGGATCTTCATTTTGCTATATCCTTTATTCAAGAAGATATATTTTCAATTTTGAAAAACAACAAAATGAGTCAAAACATATAATTCTTGGATCAAAACACAAGATATATGCAAGAACATTATGAGCATCAAGATGAACACCAAGAACAATCTTGAAGATCAAGATGAACATCAAGAACTCAGTTTTCTTAATGAAAGAAAACATGGAGGACACCAAACTTAGAACTTTCTCATGTTTGGGCCATATGAATGCAAGAATGCATATGTAGAACATCATGCAGTGCAATCAATAAATCATGAAGATCAAACAAGGCAATTCATCAAGAACAACTTGAAGATCATCAAGAACACAATGAATGTGTTTCAAAAATTGCAAGACAATCAAAATCATGCAATTAACACCAAACTTAAAATTTGGCAGTAGATTCATACAAGAATCATGAAATATTTTTTTTGGTTTTATGATTTTTATTAATTTTTTTGGATTTTTTTTCGAAAATTACTTTGGAAAAATGAAAACAAATAAAAAAAACTTTTGAAACATTTTTGAAAATTTTTTGAAAAGAAAATAAAAATTACCTAATCTGAGCAACAAGATGAACCGTCAGTTGTCCAAACTCAAACAATCCCCGGAAATGGCGCCAAAAACTTGGTGCACGAAATTGTGATCATCAACAATGGCGCCAACAACTTAGTCGCACAATTGTAATCTCACTTCTTTTTCACAACTTCGCACATCTAACCGGCAAGTGTACTGGGTCGTCCAAGTAATACCTTACGTGAGTAAGGGTCGATCCCACGGAGATTGTTGGCCTGAAGCAAGCTATGACCACCTTGTAAATCTCAGTCAAGCGGATTCAAATGGTTTATGGAGTTTTGATAATTAAATGATAAATAAAATATAAAGTAAAGATAGAGATACTTATGTAAATCATTGGTGGGAATTTCAGATAAGTGTATCGAGATGCTTCATCCTTCTTGAATCTCTGCTTTCCTATTGCCTTCATCCAATCCTTCATACTCCTTTCCATAGCAAGCTGTATGTTAGGTTTCACCGGCGTCAATGGCTACCTCCCGTCCTCAGTGAAAAAGGTCCAAATGCACTGTCACCGCACGGCTAATCATCTGTCGGTTCTCGATCATGTTGGAATAGAATCCAGTGATCCTTTTGCGTCTGTCACTACGCCTAACACTCGCGAGTTTGAAGCTCGTCACAGTCATCCCCTCCCAGATCCTACTCAGAATACCACAGACAAGGTTTAGACTTTCCGGATCCCAGGAATGGCCGCCAATAATTCTAGCTTATATCACGAACACTCCAATCTTTCGGAATGGAGGCTAAGAGATACACGCTCAATCTTAAGTAGAACGGAAGTGGTTGTCAGTCACGCGTTCATAGGTGAGAATGATGATGAGTGTCACGGATTATCACATTCATCAAGTTGACGTGCGAGTGTATATCTTAGAAGAAGAATAAGCATGAATTGAATAGAAGAACAATAGTACTTTGAATTAATACTCGAGGAACAACAGAGCTCCACACCTTAATCTATGGTGTGTAGAAACTCCACCGTTGAAAATACATAAGAACAAGGTCCAGGCATGGCCGTGAGACCAGCCCGCAAAATGTGATCAAGAGATCAAAAGATGATCAAAAGATGAAAATACAATAGTAAAAGGTCCTATTTATAAGAAGACTAGCTACTAGGGTTTACAGAAATAGGTAAATGATGCAGAAATCCATTTCCGGGCCTACTTGGTGTGTGCTTGGGCTGAGCATTGAGCTTTCCACGTGTAGAGACTTCTCTTGGAGTTAAACGCCAGCTTTTATGCCAGTTTGGGCATTCAACTCTAACTTTTATGCAAGTTCTGGCGTTTTGACTTCAGAATAAGGCAGAGAAGAGGCGTTTGAACGCCAGTTTGCATCGTCAAAACTTGCGCAAAGTGTAAACTATTATATATTGCTGGAAAGCCCTGGATGTCTACTTTCCAACGCAATTGAGAGCGTGCCATTTAGAGTTCTTTAGCTCCAGAAAATCCACTTCGAGTTTAAGGAGGTCAGAATCCAACAGCATCTGCAGTCCTTTGTCAGCCTCTGAATCAGATTTTTGCTCAGGTCTCTCAATTTCACAGAAAAACACAGAAACTCATAGTAAAGTTCAGAAATGTGAATTTTGCATAAAAAACTAATAAAAACATCCCAAAAAATAGCTAGATCCTACTAAAAACTACCTAAAAACAATGCCAAAAAGCGTATAAATTATCCGCTCATCAGGTCTCCAAGGATCTCTCTCTTCAATGTTGCATGGCAACATTTCCCAAGGCATTCCTTTTAAAGACGTGTGTCTAGTCCCCCTTGTGATGTGGCCGAACCCCCCTTTCTTAATTTGTTCCATCAATTCCATCCAATCCTTCCTTAATTTTCCTGCAAGACAAAAGGAAATCAAAAGTTAGTTTGAATTGTGGCGGCAAGAATGAAAGAGTGGAGTAACTAATTTTTAAATTTTTCAATTTAGACAAACCAAATGCTTTTCATGAATACAAACCAAATGACTTCATTAGTAATTATGTATGCATCATTGGTGACACTAAACTTAGTTTGTGACCATGTAGTGTAAAGAGAGTTGATTAAGGGTCCAAGGTTGGCATGATATGATTTGTGTACATGCCCTCTTAGTGTGCCTTGAACACTAAACTTGTTGTTCACTATATGTTGCATACAAAGATTCACCTAAGTGTCTATCAAAATGGATTTGAAATTCATGACCCTTGCTTTATTAACTACTATTAAAGACTTAAAGGAAAGGATATAAAACATGGGTTGTCTCGCAAGAAGCACTTCTTTAGCGTCATTAGCTTGATGGTTCGCCTTCGTCAGGGAGGTTGGTAGTGCCTCAAGTCTTCCCCTCTCGCAGTGAACCTATCTCCAGTTGCTTCCTTAAGAATCTCCACATGTTCTAAGGAGAGGTCTTACTGATGGTATACACCTGAGGTAGCTGAGATGGAATGGTGGGGAGATGAGGTGGGATTATTGGATGATGGGCAGATATCACTTTATCTCTTAGAGAGAAACCTTTTGTGGGGATCTTTTTGTTCCTCCATCCCCTTGGCAACTTTTTCCTTTCTTCCTTTGGTGATTCCTTACTCCTGGTTGCTTCTCTTCTAAGGAACACTCGTTGCTGGTCTCAGATAGCTCCTGTGGGTTTAGCTCCCACTGGGTTTTCCTTGGCTGTTGTAGCATCTAACTTTCTTGCTTTTCAACCCTTGGGGTTTTCAGATGCCTCGTTTGTGTTTCCTTGCTTGTTTCTTCGAGAGATGTCTTGTTATGATCATCCTTTAGTTCATGGTTTTCTTGCTCTGCTTCTTGTGAGGGTTTGAAGAAATTGAAGGTAAGTTGTTCATCATGTATCCTCAATATTAGCTCTCCTCACTCCACATCTACAAGTGCTTTGGCTGTGGCTAGGAACGGTCTCCCGAGGATGATTGGATAGATGTGACTCTCTTCCATTTCCAGGACAACAAAATCTATGTGGAGGAAGTAGTTCCCAACCTTCACCAACACGTTTTTAACAACTCCTATTGCTTGCCTTTGAATTTTGTCAGCCAATTATATGATTACATCTGTGGGTGTCAGCTCATTGATTTGGAGCTTCTTCATGAGGGATAAGGGCATTAAGTTGATGCTTGCTCCTAGATCACAAAGTCTTCTATCAATCCTTGTTTCCCCTATAGCGCAGGGAATGTGAAAACTCCCTGGGTCCTTCTTTTTTGTAAGCAACTCTGTTTGAATGAGGGCACTGCACTCCTTATTCATCACTATCATTTGCCCACCCTTTAGTGAATTCTTCTTGGTTAGCAGCTCCTTTATACACTTAATGTATTAGGGCATTTGTTGGAAAGTCTTGATGAATGGTATGTTTACATGGAAAGATGCAAATATATCTAGGAATCTTGAGTATACTTTCCCTTCTCCTCCCCCTTTGAGTCTTTGGGGAAATGGTGCCCTAGGTGCATAGGGGTTCAAGATTTCCTTTTCCTCTGGCTGTTTTCTTTGTGTAGGCTCACTTTCTTGGTCTTTCTCGTCTAGATGCACTCTTGAACTACCTTGGGGGTGCCCTGATGGTTTATTCACTTCTTCCAAATTCTCTTCATCACTTATAGTGACCATCTATCTTACATTCTTCCCATCTCACCTTCTTTGCTTCTCCTCTCGAATTTTTCTCAGTGTCACTTAGGAAGCTATCCGTGGGCTTAGGGATATGCTGAGAGAGATATCCTACTTGAGATTTGAGCCTCTTGATGGTGTCCCCCTGACTCTTCATATTAGCCCGTACTTCATCCTTGAACACTCTATTGTCTTGAACTTCCTTGCATATATCTTCAAGAAGAACCTCAATTTTGGAGAGTCTATCTTCATATGGTGGTGGTGAGATGAGGTTAGAGTGTTGAGAATGGCCATTTTGGTTTTGATATGGTCTCTGTATGGAATGTTGGTAGGCTGCATTATTATTGGGGTTATGGCGTCTCTGATCTTGGCCTTGATCTTGTTGGTTTCCCCACCCAAAGTTTGGATGGTTCTTCCAACCAGGGTTGTAGGTTTTGGAGTATGGATCATAGGATTGCCTGGGTGAGTTTCCAACATAGTTGGCCTGTTCCCAGTTACCTCCTTCCTCTGTATTTACTCCTTCTTGAGCTGATGATGAGGTGGTGACTGCTGTGACTTGGTTCCTTTCCATCTATTTGGTAAGGTCAGCCAATTACTTGGTAATCATCTTGTTTTGAGCTAGCAATGCATCCATATAGTTCAACTCCATTACTCCTCGAATGTTGCTCTTTTCAGAAGCATAGAAGTAGTCATTCTCAGCTATAGTCTCAATGACATCTATGGCTTCTTCAATTGTCTTCTTCTTGTTTAGAGATCCCCCGGAAGAGTGGTCTACTGCCTTCTTTGATTTGTAAGACAACCCTTCATAGAAGATGTGTAGTTACATCCATTCATTGACCATGTCTGATGACCACCTTCTTGTTAAGTCCTTAAACCTCTTTCATACCTCACAGAGAGTTTCACCATCTTGTTGCCTGAAGGTTTGTACTTCAGCTCTCAACCTGTTGATCCTTTGGAAAGGATAGAATCTCGCCAAGAACTTGTTTACCACATCTTCCCATGCTGTTAAACTCTTCTTCGGGAAGGATTTCAGCCATTTAGATGCTTTGTCCCTAAGAGAGAAGGGGAACAAAAGCAATCTATAGGTGTCAGGATGAACACCATTAGACTTCACAGTATCGCATATTCTTAGGAAGGTGGTCAAGTGTTGATTGGGGTCTTCTAGGGCGCTTCCTCCGAATTAGCAGTTGTTCTAAACAAGGGTGATAAGCTGGGGCTTCAGTTCAAAGTTATTGGCATGTACGATTGGTTTTTGGATGCTATTTGCATAGTTTCCTAGATTTGGATTAATATAAGAGCCTAGAACTCTTCTCGCCTGCCCAGCATGACCTGTTGGACCTTCTCTGGCATAGTTGTGTGTCTCCTCCTCATGGTGGTTTTTCATGTTTTCCTCCATGTCTGTCTCAAAATCCTCCTCTTCTTCCTCAGTACCAATGACCCTCTTCCCTCTTGCTTCCCAACTTAATTTAAGGAAGGTCCTCTCAGGTTCAGATTCAAAGGAGGTTGAAGCTCCTCTTCTTCTACCTGTCATACAATCAGCTGATTACATAGGCAAGAGAAAAGTGAAGAAATTACTCTTGTTGAGGTTACTGTTAGTGTGAGTGAAGCAATTTATCAAACAGTTAGTGGATTAGTTGATAGAGTTGTGAATTAACTGAGAAAATAAAACAAAAGAAAATAATAAATGAAAATGGTTGAGACTGAAAGTAAATGATAGAAACAAAATAAATGAAACAAAAGAAAATTGTTCAATCTAGTTATCCCCTAATTTAATTATTGTCGATAAAAAATCAATCCCCGACAATGGCGCCATAAACTTGATGCACGAAAACTTGTCTCTCAACAAATTTCCCTCGGCAAGTATACCGAATTGTCGTCAAGTAAAAACTCACAATAGAGTGAGGTCGAATTCCACAGGGATTGATTGGTCGAGCAATTTTAATTAGAGGAGTGTTCTAGTCAAGCTAAGACAGAATAAGTGAGAATTGCAGAAACTTAAATGCGGGAAAGATAAATGACATGAAATATAAATTTGCAGAATCTTAAATGGGGAATTGGGGAGATGAGCATGAAAGTAAATAACAGAAAGTAAAGAGAATGGGTAAGATCAGAGATCGGGAATTCATTGGGCTTAGGAGATGTTGCTCTGGATCAAGTTCATCTTCACCTCTTTCTCAATCAATGCGTTCATTGATCTCCTTGGCAATCTTAGGTAATTGGATCCCAATTCCTTGGCAACCCAATCTCTCTAAGCTTGAACAATTTCCCAATTCCTTAATTTAATTGCTCATGAGAGAGATGAGGTTTGGTCACTGATTATACCACACACTTTCATAGATTAAAGTATTGGTTGGATTACATGTCACGATATCCATCCAACCCCCAACCTAATCCAATGTGAGAAAGCAATTCTAGCATGATCTCCTCATTCCTCTTCCAAGGCTCAGAGGAGATCCAACTATGGAGAGTTTCTTTTCCAAGATAACTAACCAATTGGTTGAAGATCGAAAGCTTTCTAGCAAAATCAAGAGAAAAGAAAGAAGAAGAAGAATGAAAACTATAATTGATCCATCATATTACAACAGAGCTCCCTAACCCAATGAAAGGGGTTTAGTTGTTCATAGCTCTAGGAATGGAATGGGTAAAAGAAATGTAAAGTAACTAGAAATTGCAGAAAAAGTAAATATACAGAATGTAGCTCCTAATAATGCCAAGCTCCCTTCTTGTTCAAAACTACTCCTATATATACTACTCTTCTGATCTTCTAGTTAGCTCTTCAAGTCTTGGATATGGGCCTTTAATCTTTAGTTGAAGTAGTTACAGTCCTCAGTGGGCTCAGCTTTGCTTGCAGAAAGAGAGTGAGTCAGGCATGGTATGCAGTCAGTCAGGACGTTAGTGGTGTTGACGTTAAGTGTGAATTCTGGTTCGAAGACATTAGTGATACTAACTTTGTCATTAACATCCCAACCTACTTGACCCACGTTAACCCCAACATTAGTGGCTCTAACGTGACCACTAACGTAGCCTTTCCATCCTTCGCTAGCATTATTGGCGTTAACTTTGCCAATAACGCCGCTCCTTGTCCCTTTCTCCCACGTTAATGGTCCACGTTAGTGTAACTAACGTGGCCCTTAACACAGGCATGCCAAGACTCGAGGGCATTAGTGACACTAACTTTGTCACTAACACTACAAAATTCCTCCTCTTCCACGTTAGTGCTCACGTTAATTGCATTAACGTGGCCAATAACGTGGGTATGTTGCCATCTCCAACGTTAGTGACAAAGTTAGTGTCACTAACGTTCGCTCGTCATTCCTTGCTCCATGTTAACTCCTATGTTAATGGCATTAACCTGGCCACTAACGTTGGTGAACTTGGCCTGATCCAACGTTAGTGAAAAGTTAGTGTCACTAACGTTGGCATTCCTCTATTGCTCCACGTTAGAGCTCACGTTAATGGCATTAACGTGGCTCTTAACGTGAATGTTTTTGGCTTTTGCACATTAGTGGTGTTAACTTCACTACTAACATTGGAGCTTCCTTCTCCTTCCATGTTAGTTCCCACGTTAATGTAACTAACGTAGCAACTAACATGAGCTGTGATGGCTTTCGAGGGCGTTAGCGGTGATAACTATACCATTAACGTTGCAAGCTTGCTCCCTTTCCACGTTAGTGGTCACGTTAGTGATACTGACTTGGCTACTAACGTGGTTCTTCCATGCTTCCTTTGTCCTGAAATCAAACAACCAAGGTGCATCAAAGCTTTATTCCAGGTCATGAGATCCTGTATTTTATAAATTGGCCTTCAATTCATGCATTATTCTCATGAAATCATGTAAAGTTCACAATGTTTTCTTGAATCAAGATGTAAGTGTATATTCATCCAAAACTTGCTTATTACCTAAGAAAATGCATGAAACCATCTAAAAAGAGTAAAGAAAAGGCTAGTAAAACTGGCCAAGATGCTCTGGCATCACCCTCATACTAGAAGAGTCAATTTTGATCAGAGACTGGATCAAGTCCTTTTAGATATTTGTGTGGAAGGAGCTTAGTGGAAAAGGTATTCTCATGGCAAACTTGTCCAACTAAGAAGGCTTAACCTGAAGCCTGTGGCTAGAGAATGGTTGGAATTCATCTAACGCTCTATCATCCCTACTAGCAATCGGTCAGAAGTGACCATTGACCGAGCCATCATGATTCATTGCATCATACTTAGGAGTGTGGTGGAGGTACATGAGGTAATACCTCAAGAATTGTACAAGGCGGCAGAAAAAAGCCCTCTGCCAAGGCAAGGTTGGTTTTTTCCCACCTTATCTGTCACTTATGCAATTCAGCTAGATTTGTCATAGAAGGAGACATCCCCATGAGGAGGACAAGCCCATCATTAAAAGAAGGATGGAGCATGTTAGAGAGCCGGCTCATGAACCACAGCACGGGCATGTGGAGCCTCCTCAACAAGAAATACCTGAGATAACTCAAGGGATGCATTTTCTCCCCAAGGCTATTGGGACCAATTGCATACTTCTCTAGGAGAATTGAGCTCCAACATGGATCAGTTGAGGATAGGACACCAAGAGCACTCCACCTTTCTCCATGAAATAAGAGAAGATCAAAGAGTCATGAGGGAAGAACAGCAGAGGCAAGGACGAGACATAGAAGAAATCAAGCGCTCCATTGGATTCTCTAGAGGGAGTAGTAGCCGCCGTCACTAAGGTGGTCCTGTTTCCTTAGTTCCCTTGCCTATGTTATTTTCTGTTTTCTATTATGTTCTATGTCTGTTTCCTGTTTTTAGTGCATGATCATTTTTATTTATATCACGGCCAAGACTAAAAAATAGCTGTGTTCAAGAATAAAAAAGAATTAAACTAGGAGAATTAATAGTATCATCTGGATTCTGAGTGTCTAAAGATGCTAATTATTCTGAGCTTTAAAGGAAAGTGAGATGTCAAAACTATTCAGAAGTGAATAGACACTAGTCCCGCTCATCTTGTTGAAACTGAGCTTCATTGAAAACTATGAGATTTATTGTATCCTTCTCTTCTTTTTAATCCTACTTTGCTTTTGGTTGCTTGGGGACAGGCAACAGTTTAAGTTTGGTGCTCTGATGAGCGGATATTTTATACGCTCTTTGGCATCATTTTCATATAGTTTTTGTTATGTTTTGTTTATGTTTTATTATATTTTCATAGATTTTAGTGCAAAATTCACATTTTTGGATTCTACTTTGAGTTTGTGTGTTTTATGATAATTTTAGGTATTTTTTGTCTGAAATTAAGGGGTCTTGGCAAAGTCTGATTCAGAGACAGAGAAAGGACTGCAGGTGTTGTTAGATTCTGACCTTCATGCACTCGATGAAGAATATCTGAAGCTACAGAGGTCCAAATGGCATGCTCTCAACAACTATAGAAAGATAACATTCAGGGCTTTCCAGCAATATATAATAGTCTATACTTGGTAGTGCGCGTATGCAAACCCCACACATCCGTATGGCAGTACCAGTAAGTGCACTTGGTCGTCCAAGTAAGACCTGAGTGAGTCAGGGTCGATCCCACGAGGATTGTGGTTTGAAGCAAGTTATGGTTATCTTGCAGGTCTTAGTCAAGCGGATCAGAAGGTTGTTGGAATGAAAAAAGATAATCATGAAACTATGAAAGGAAAAGGGATAAAACTAATTGGATTAAATAATGGGAATAAAGTTGAGAGTAGGTGTGTTACTTTGCCTTTTTGAATTAACTCTGGTACTACTGTCTTCTCTGCTTGTGAATGATTTTCTTCTATGGCCGGTTGTATGTGATAATGATCAATGCCATGGGCCGTGGTCATTGATCACATCTGCTACAGATTGAATGCCATTGGTCGTGGTCATCCAATTTGACGAAGGGTGAAGCGCTTAGCAGTTCATTCACTTGGCGATCCTACTCAAAATGCCACAGATAAGGTCGAATCTTCTGGATCAGAGGATGCTGCTTCTTAGGATTCTAGCCTATACCACGGAGACCCTAATCTCCCTAAAAATTGACTGAACTCGTGTCTCGAGAAGTCCCCAACGAAGTTGTGGATTAATCATCTGAGAGATGTATAAAAATAGCTGTTGGCTCGTGCTTTCCAGTCAGGTATTCAAACGAACCCAAGTAGACGCGGGTGTTTGTCAGGGTTCATACACTGGTCCGAGCTATAGAGTCAGGTTGGCTGAAGACAAAGGGACCAACTGTAACAGTCTAGACCACCCGCTAGCCCTCCCCAACCAATGTGGGAGCATACAATCCACCCCCCTAAGGGAACTCAGCGCCCTCGCTGGCACATCGATCTGGGCTCTGGCTCTGATACCATCTGTAATAGTCTAGACCACCCGCTAGCACGATATTGTCTGCTTTGGCACACAAGGCCTCACGGCTTTGCCTTTGACAATATGGATGATAGCCGAAGCCCCCCACACTCACTCGTCAAAACGCGACATGCTAGGGAGACGTATCCACGCCCTTATAAGGCATGCTTTGTTCCCCTCCCCAACCGATGTGGGACCTTATAATCTACCCCCTAAGGGAGCCAGCACCCTCGCTGGTACCACGATCTGGGCTCCGACTCTGATACCATCTGTAACAGCCCAGACCACCCGCTAGCACGATATTGTCTGCTTTGGCACACAAGGTCTCACGGTTTTGACTTTGACGATAGGGATGATAGCCGAAGCCCCCCACACTCACTCATCAAAACGCGTCATGCTAGGGAGAGGTATCCATACCCTTAAAGGGCATGCTTCGTTCCCCTCGCCAACCGATGTGGGATCGGAGCCCGGATCGATGTGCCAGCGAGGGCGCTGGGCTCCCTTAGGGGGGTTGACGATCAGATTTCCTGTTGGTAAAAAAATACAAAAATATAATCGCATTGTGAGTAGAGCTTCTAAACCAACAGAAAATCCTTTCGTACAAATGTTTGGTTGTCACAGTAACAAACCCGATATAATTTATAAACCGAAGTATTCAAACCTCGGGTTGTCTTCTCAAGGAATTGCAGGGAGATGTGTTTTATTATTGGTTATGGAAAATAGTATTTTTGGGTTTTTGAAAAAGGTTTGAACAAGTGAAATAAATTGCAGGAATTAATAAATCAATAGCTAATAAAACTTTTGACAAGATATGAAAACTGGAAGTCCTGTCCTAGTTATCCTTATCAATGGTGATGAAAATTATATTTTTGCTCCCACTAAGTCAACCTCTAACTATGAAGGTAAGTCAAGTGGACAAATCAATTTAACACCTAAAGTCCTAGTCAACTCCTGAGGAAAGACTAGAGTTATACGAATCTAAATCAATGAGCAAAGATACAATTATCAATCACGATGAGTTTGATAACTCAAGAGTCACCAATTAATCAACTAGAGCCAAGATTATAAGAAACTAAATAAAAATCATATGTCTAAAATACCTCAATTATCAATAAAAGAAATCACATCCAACATAAAGAGTTCATAAACCAAATTTGGGAAATAAATAAAAAGAACATTGAACCTGGAAATTGAGGAAGATGAAATCCTAATTCCTTTAGGAGGAATCCTAATCCTAAATCCTAAGAGAGAAGGGAGACCTCTCTCTCTAAAAACTACATCTAAACCTAAAATTGTGTGTATGATCTCCTCCTGAGTCTCTGCATGTTTCCTGACTTTAATCTGTGTTTCTGGGCCAAAATCTGGGTCAAAATGCAGCCCAAAATTGTCTCCAGCATTTCCTGAACTTTCTGCAGATCGCGCATGTCACGCGTACGCGTCAGTCATGCGTACGTGTCATTTGACTATTTTCCCCTCCACGCGCGTGCGTCATGCACACGCTCGCGTCATTTGCGCGAACTCCAGTCCACGCGTACGTCAGGTACGCGTACACGTCGCTGTGATTTTGTCCAAATCGCGCGCACGCGCCAGTCATGCGTGCACGTCACTGTCTGCTGGTTGTCTCCTTTATTTCTTGTGCTCCTTCCCTTTTTGCAAGCTTCCTCTCTATTCTCTAAGCCATTCCTACCTTATGAATCCTGAAACACTTAACACACCGATCACGGCATCGAATGGTATAAAGGAGAATAAAAATACACAATAAAAAGATCTCTAGGAAGCAAGTTTTCAATCATGGAACAGTTTTGGGAAGGAATTGTAAATTCATGCAAATCATATGAATAAGTGGGCAAGAATTTGATAAAAACCACTCAATTAAACACAATATAAATCATAAAATAGTGGTTTATGAGGGGTGGATTTTAAGGTCCCACATCGGTTGGGGAGGAGAACGAAGCATGCCTTATAAGGGTGTGGATACCTCTCCCTAGCATGACGCGTTTTGACGAGTAAGTGTGGGGGGGCTTCGACTATCATCCTTATCGTCAAAGGCAAAACCGTGAAGCCTTGTGTGCCGAAACGAACAATATCGTGCTAGCGGGTGGTCTGGGCTGTTACAGATGGTATCAGAGCCGGAGCCCGAATTGATGTGGCAGCGAGGGCGTTGGGCTCCCTTAGGGGGTGGATTGTAAGGTCCTACATCGGTTGGGGAGGGGAACGATGCATGCCTTATAAGGGTGTGGATACCTCTCCCTAGCATGACGCATTTTGACGAGTGAGTGTGGGGGGCTTTGGCTATCATCCCTTTCGTCAAAGGCAAAACCGTGAGGCCTTGTGTGCCAAGCTCGGTCTATGAATGCCAACCCGACACATTCTTTCAGATGTCGCCTTTCTTCCACTTTCGAGGATATAATGCCTGGCCCGCTCTTGTTCCGAGGATACAGTGCTTGGCTCACTATTGTTCCGAGGATATAGTGCCTGGCTCACTTGCATGCTCAATGGTGGACGAAATTGTGATTCCTATTTTCTTGTAATTGGATTTTAGAAATTGGCACTAGTGGACACAACTCCGTTCAACTAACCAGCAAGTGTACTGGGTCGTCCAAGTAATAAACCTTACGTGAGTAAGGGTCGAATCCACAGAGATTGTTGGTATGAAGCAAGCTATGGTCACCTTGCAAATCTCAGTTAGGCAGATTAAAAATGGTTTATGGGTTTTCGAATAATTAATAATAAAAAGAAGAAATAATAAAAGGGATAGAACACTTATGCAGATTTATTGGTGGGAATTTCAGATAAGCGGATGGAGATGCTGTAGAGCTCTTGGACGCCTGTTCTCCTACTCCTTCTACTCAGTCCTTCTTACTCCTTTCCATGGCAAGCTTTGTATAGGGGTTCACCATCAACTGTGGCTACTTTCATTCCTCACGGGGAAATATCCTGTGCGGCTGTCACTCGCACAGCTAACCAGTCTGGAGGCATCACCCATGGCTGATGGCTACATCCCATCCTCGCAGTGAAAACTATGCTAACGCACTCTGTCACAGTACGACTAATCACCGGTTGGTTCCCGCTCCTACTGGAATAGAATCCCTCTTTTGCGTCTGTCACTAACGCCCAGCAGGTTAAAGTTTGAAGCACGTCACGGTCATTCATTACCGGAATCCTACTCGGAACACCACAGACAAGGTTGGACTTTCCGGATTCCCAGGATCCTACTCGGAATACCACAGACAAGGTGAGACTTTCCGGATCCTCATAAATGCCGCCATCTATATAGCTTATACCACGAAGATTCTGTTGGAGAATCTAAGAGATACACATTCAAGCTCGGTTGCATGTAGAACGAAAGTGGTTGTCAATCACGCGCGTTCATAAGTGAGAATAATAATGAGGGTAATCTGACTCATCACATTCATCATGTTCTTGGGTACGAATAAATATCTTGGAATAAGAATAAGAGAGATTTGAATAAAAGAAAATAGAACTTCATTAATACTTGAGGTA
>NC_029773.3:45258260-45258868 GCF_000817695.3 Arachis duranensis | reverse complement strand
GTTTGAACACCAAACTTAGAGTTTGGTTGTGGCTTCACAACACCAAACTTAGAGTTTGACTGTGTGGGCTCTTCTTGACCTTGAACTGAGAGAATCTCTTCATGCTTACTCTCTTTTGTCACAGAGGGATTACCATGTGCTTGAAACACAAGGTATTCCCCATTCAATTGAAGGACTAACTCTCCTCTGTTGACATCTATCACAGCTTCTGCTGTGGCTAGGAAAGGTCTTCCTAGGATGATGCATTCATCATTTTCCTTCCTAGTATCTAGGATTATGAAATCAGTAGGGATGTAAAGGCCTTCAACCTTTACTAGCACGTCCTCTACTATCCCATGAGCTTCTCTCATGGACTTGTCTGCCAATTATAATGAGAACAAGGCAGGTTGTACCTCAATGATCCCTAGCTTCTCCATTACAGAGAGTGGCATAAGGTTTATTCCTGACCCAAGATCACACAGAGCTTTCTCAAAGCTCATGGTGCCAATGGTGCAAGGTATTAAGAACTTGCCAGGATCTTATTTCTTTTGAGGTAGAGTTTCCTGAATCCAAGTATCCAAATCACCAATGAACAAGGGAGGTTCACTTTCCCAAGTCTCATTACCAAA
>NC_029773.3:45255839-45257015 GCF_000817695.3 Arachis duranensis | reverse complement strand
GAAGTCCATAAAACTTGCAGTTTTGTTGCATTAATGCAACTAGTTGAGGCTTAAGCTCAAAGTTATTGGCTCCAATGGCAGGAATGGAGATGCTTCTTCCATCAAACTTGGACGTTGGCTTTGTGAAGTCACCAAGCATTCTCCTTGCATTATTATTATTATTATTTTCGGCTGCCATGTCCTTCTCTTGTTAGAAAATTTCTGAAAGGTTGTTTCTGGATTGTTGTAATTTAGCTTCTCTTAATTTTCTCTTCAGAGTCCTTTCAGGTTCTGGATCTAATTCAACAAGAGTGCCTTTTTCCCTGTTCCTGCTCATATGAAAGAGAAGAAAACAAGAAAAGAAAGAGGAATATTCTATGTCACAGTATAGAGATTCCTTTATGTTAGTAGAAAAAGAAGGGGGTAGAGGAAAGAAGAAGGATGGATTCGGATTTTTAGATGAAGAGAGGTGAAGAGAAGTGTTAGTAATTAATTAATTAAATAGAATAAGAGAAGGGAAGAGAAATTTTCGAAAATAATTTTGAAAAAGAGGTTAGAAATCAAAGACAGAATGTAATTAAAATTAAAATTTAGAACAAAAAGAATTTTTGAAAAAGAGAGAGAGAGTTTTCGAAAATTAGAGAGGAAAAAGTAGTTAGGTGGTTTTGAAAAAGATAAGAAACAAACAAAAAGTTAGTTAGTTGATTGAAAAAGATTTGAAATCAACATTTGAAAAAGATAAGAAGATAAGAAGTTAGATAAGATATTTTGAAATCAAATTTTGAAAAAGATAAAATTTTTGAAAAAGATAAGATAAGAGATAAAAAGATTTTAATTTTAAAAATTTGAAATTATTTATTTCACTAACAAGAAACTACAAGATAAGATTCTAGAACTTCTTACTTAACTAACAAGAAACTACAAGATAAGATTCTAGAATTTAAAGATTGAACCTTTCTTAACAAGAAAGTAACAAACTTCATATTTTTGAACCAATCACATTAATTGTTAGCTTAATTTTCGAAAATTTGATAAAAAGATAAGAAAAAAGATTTTGAAAATATTTTGAAAAATAATTTTGAAATTTTCGAAAATGATAAAAAAAATGAAAAAGATATGATTTTTGAAAAAGATTTTAAAAAGATAAGATTTTTAAAATTGAAATTTTGACTTGACTTGTAAGAAACAACTAATTTT
>NC_029773.3:45241630-45254226 GCF_000817695.3 Arachis duranensis | reverse complement strand
TGTTTGGGCTGAGCTTGATCATTCCACGAGCTAAGGCATTTCTTGGCGTCAAACTCCAGGTTATGACGTGTTTTGGGCGTTCAACTCCAGATCATGACGTTTTTCTGGCGTTTAACTCCAGACAGCAGCGTGTACTTGGCGTTTAACGCCAAGTTACGTCATCAATCTTCGAATAAAGTATGGACTATTATATATTGCTGGAAAGCCCTGGATGTCTACTTTCCAACGCCGTTGAGAGCGCGCCAATTGGAGTTCTATAGCTCCAGAAAATCCATTTCGAGTGCAGGGAGGTCAGAATCCAACAGCATCAGCAGTCCTTTTGTCAGCCTTCTTCAGAGTTTTGCTCAAATCCCTCAATTTCAGTCAGAATTTACTTGAAATCACAGAAAAACACACAAACTCATAGTAAAGTCCAGAAATGTGAATTTAACATAAAAAATAATGAAAACATCCCTAAAAGTAGCTCAAACTTACTAAAAATTATATGAAAACAATGCCAAAAAGCGTATAAATTATCCGCTCATCACTCAATCCGAGGATATAGTGCCTGGCACACTCTTGTGGCAGAGAAGGAAAAGAACAACACATATAACTCATCACAAATCATTCCAAGGATATAGTGCCTGGCTCACTATCCACATCCACAATTCCATCAACCTCAAATCATCATCATTCCTCATCTCAAATCACTTCCAATTTTCAACTCTCAACATTCCAAGGATATAGTGCCTGGCACACTCTCTTTCAAACATTATCATTCCAAGGATATAGTGCCTGGCACACTTTCCACATTCAACAAGATCATCATTCTCTTTAAATCATCAACTCATCATAACCATCATCATTCCCATTAACATCCTTAAACAATCATATTCTCAAGTTCATCAGTTTCCACTTCGTTGTCAACAATCACCAAATTCACCAATCCTCCTTCCCTCTCAAACAAACTCATCCTCAATCCACCAGAAACCTAAACCTCCGTTTGCTAACTTTTCAGAATAAAACAAAACAAAACCTCCTAGGACCTTTCCCATGTTTTAATGCCCAAAACTAAGCTCAAGAATTATAAAATGGCGTTATAGAGGCTTACAACCTTGTCGGGAAGGTGAAATAGTTGAAAACAAAGTTAAATTTGTGAAACAGGGCGCGTGCGTCCACACAGGGGCGTGCGTGCGCACACCCAGGAAGATTTTGAAAGTGTGCGTACACACAGGTACTAAAATTTATAAGCCTGTTCACTCGCACATGCTGTGCGAGCGCCCCCAACAGACAACCCTTCCCGACTTGTGCGTGCACACAGGGCTGTGCGTCCGCACAGGTCATAATCCTTTATTGATGTACGCGCGCACAACCTATGCTAGCGCTGCTACCAGAGCCCTTTTCTCTGCTTGTGCGTATGCACAAGTCTGTCTATCTGCATAGAATAGAATTTTCACAGGGTTGTGCGTGCGCACAAGGCTGTGTGTTCACACATATCAGAAAATCCTGAAATTCCGCAACTTTGCAGAATTTCATATTTTTAACACCAACTTGGAATGATCATAACTTCCTCTATAAAATTACAATTTTCACAAACTTTATATTGATTTAAAGAGTTTTCAAAGATCTTTAATTCTAGATAAATTTAATCAGATTTTGAAAATCGAGGAAAAAGTTATGATCAGACAACGTTTAGCAAAAATCCATTTTTACCAAAGGCCTCAAAACTCCAATTTTTCCAAAACTCACAGTTCAAAACCAAACCAACCACAACCCAAACATTACCAAAACAACATGAAAGCCCATACCCTTCCTTTTCCAACTCAACCATCCATAATTCCAATTACGCTACTCAATACCATCAAATTCCTTACTCATCAACATCCAAAACCATCATAAATAATCTTTAACCAACATCAAACATCAACCACTACTTCAAATTCTCATAACTTAACCTCAACATTATCAGTTATTGTCCACATTCATATTACCACACTCAACATATACACTCACCAACATCAACCAACATCACAATTTATAATTAGCACCAACAACACCAATATTCTTCATCAACCTTTATAATCATTAAGTACCAACAAAATTATTAATCATTCATCAATCCTTAAACACCAAAAATCTCATCAACAACACTAATTATCAATACTCAGCAACACCACAATTCCCAATAATCACCCTCAATCACAATAATCCAATACAACTCACAATTATCATCAATTCACATATACTTATTCATACACCAACAACATTCAATCCTATCTTAGGGTCAACTAGCCTAAGTGTCAATGAACATTATATATTACATAAAGGAAACCGAAACCATACCTTGACCGATTCCCAAACGTATTAAACACCAAAACAAAATCACCAAACTTAATCCAAAGCCTCAACTAACACCCACAAGCACCAAGGCTCACACTAACAACACATATATCATCAAAATCAAAACCTAAGATACACAAAACAACTAAACACAAGAGTTTAGTGGATCTTTACCTTATCAAATGAGAGTAGGGGTAAAATTCATCAATTACCCACTACTAGAGATCACCTAAACAAGAAAAACCACAAAATCTACTCAAAACTTATAACCAAAATCGTGCAGAAATTAGGGCAGAGAACTAGGAAGTGATATGCGAGTTATTACCAGATTTCTTTGGATAGAAATGTAGAGCTTGACAAGAGCTTTGTGTGGTGGTAAACGGCTCGTCAATCGAAGCTCCGGATCAAAAGTTATGGCTTCCGGAAGGTGGAGGTGAAAAGAGCACTCTCTTCTTCCTCTCCTCTCTAAAAACCGAGACCCTCTCTCTCCTAGGGCTTGAAAAATGATCTCAAAGCTCATTAAATGAGCTTATATATGTTGGATCTTTGGCCCGGTTTGGGCCCGGTCCAACCAGTTAGCATTTTGGGTCCATTTGACCAACTTTGGGTAAAAACCTTTAAGATTAGTGCCTGGTTTTCAATTCAAAAATTATTTTTCTAAAAACACAGCACCGGATAGACTTAAACCAGTTCAATCAGTTCAGCTGCCGGTCCACGGCTTTTCTCAGCTTTTCTTAGAAAATACATTTTCGAACTCTGAAAAATTCATTGAAATCAAATTTTACATTTTTATTTTCAAATTAAAACTTCTAAATTTTGAATCTATTTCAAGAACTAAAATTATTTTATTAGAACAGTTTTACGTGAAAATACGGGTTCTGATGGGTTGGAAAACGAATTCCAACACAAAACTCACCGGCAAGTGTACCGGGTCGCATCAAGTAGTAATAACTCACTTAGAGTGAGGTCAATTCCACAAGGATTGATGGATCAAACAACTTTAGTGGGTGATTAGTTTAGTCAAGCTAACATTAAGTGAATTGTGTGAAGTGTAACCAACAGAAAGGAAATTACAAGGAATTTAAATTGCAGTAAGTAAATTACAGTAAAAGTAAAGAGCAGAATGTAAATTGTAGAAACTTAAATGACAAGAAATGTAAATTGCAGTGAATTTGAAGGGGAGTGGATGCTGGAAATTATAGAAAGCAATAGATCAAGCAACTGAAAGGAATTTAAGAACAAGCAACTGGAAATTTAACTTGCAGGAAAAATAAAACTCAGATCACAGCAAGAATTATAAAATGCAAAACAATTGCAGAAGAATTAAATTGCCTGAAAGTAAATTGGGAGCAATGAAAACAGAAAGCATTAAGAACAAAAGATCAAAATCATGCTCAATATAAATTGAATTGTAAACTTGCAGCAAAGGAAATTGTAGCAGAGGAATGTAGAAGTTGAAATTGCAGAAGAGAATTGTAGAGATTGAAAGTGAAATTACAAAATAGATGAAATGAAACAGAAAGCAGAACTCAGATTTGATCTTTCAATTCTCAAATTCAAAAAGGAAAAACTAAAAAGAGCTCTCTATTCTACTTGCTCCCTAGTGGAGCCAGCCTTCTTACAAAAATGAAAATGATGCCTTATATAGGCTTTTTACAAAAAAAAATGAAATTGAAATTAAAAACAAATTACAAAATGAAATTCCTAATCTAACTATTTCTTGAGCCTTTGGGTTATGTTGATGGGCTTTGCTTGCTTTGGATTTGAGAAAGAGTGGATCCGGATGGCCTTGGTTCAATTGGTTTGGAGGCATGGTTCAAGGTTGCTTGGTTCAAGTTGGTTTGGTGTGTGGGACACCTCCCAGGGTAGCGCTCGGTTGACAAGGAGAGCGCATCACTCCCCTTTTGTTTCCTTGGCCCAGCCTCGATAATGCTCGGTTAACAAGGAGAGCACAACGCTTAATATTGCTCTTGGCTTTACCAATTTGGTACATGACAACCCTTGTTGGTGCTGCCTTCTAGCGCTCGGTGAATGGAGTGAGTGCAACTCACTTTGCCTTGCGAGTGAAGCATATGTGTTCGAGCCTTGAGGGAAGTATTTCGGCCAATTTTCCTTGCAGGAAGTGTAGTGCTCCTTGCTTTTGATATGTGAAGCTCCATGTTCGAATCCTTGTGAAGCCAAATGTGCCTATTTCCTTAGTTCACTCTAGCGCTGCTGGCCTTGCTTTCCTTGTGTCTCCCTCTTCGAATCTTGGTGAAGCCACTTTGGTCTATTTTTTCTTGTTTTTGGTCTTTAAAGATGCCTTTTAGTTGTGCCCCAATATCATTCAAAATATGGATTGCTATATATCATTGGAAAGCTCTGAATGTCAGCTTTCCAATGCAATTGGAAGCACATTAATTGAACGTCTGTATCTCAAGTTATGGCCCTTTAAAAAATGCATGGTCATGATGTGAACGCCCAAGTTTAACATAGCGAAAAATCTTGCTTCCAAGCTAAATTTTCTTCATGATAAAGCTGCGCTCACTTAGTTAACCGAGCTTTGTGAGTGCTGATTGTCAAGCTTCCTTGATTTGGTCATGGGCCACGCTTTTAAAAGCGTGGCCTAAGGCTCCAAAGTGTGCTCCAACTTCAAAGTGTGCCCCCAAAACTCTTTTTTTTTTCTTTTTTTAGCTTATTTTGTGCTTCTTTGCTTCTTTTTCTTCTTATTTCCTACAAAGTTTATCAAATCAAAAGATCAAAGAAATATACTGATGCACGGAAACTTGTCTCTCAACAAATCTCCCTCAGCAAGTATACCGAATTGTCGTCAAGTAAAAACTCACAATAGAGTGAGGTCGAATCCCACAGGGATTGATTGGTCAAGCAACTTTAATTGGAGGAATGTTCTAGTTGAGCTAAGCAGAAGTTGAGTTGATAATTGCAGAAAATTAAATGGCGGAAAAGTAAATTGCAGAAAGTAAATTGCAGAATCTTAAATGGGGATTTGGGGAGATGAACATAAAAATAAATGGCAGAAAGTAAAGAGAATGGGTAAGATTAGAAATGGGGAATTCATTGGGCTTAGGAGATGTTGCATTCTCCGGATCAAGTTTATTCTCATCTCTTCCTCAATAAATGCATTCATTGATCTCCTTGGCAATCTTAGATGATTGGATCCCAATTTCTTGGCAACCCAATCTCTTTAAGCTTGAACAATTTTCCAATTCTTGATTTAATTTCTCATGGGAAGAGATGAAGTATGGTCACTGATTATACCACATGTATTTCCAAATCAAAGTGTTGGGAGGATTATATGTCACTATATCCGTCCAAATCTAAATTTGGTCCAACATGAGAAAGCATTTCTAGCATGATCTCCTCATCCCTTTTCCAAGGCTTAGAGGAGATCCAATTATGGAGAGTTTCTTTTCCAAGACAACTAACCAATTGATTTAAGATTGAAAGATTTCTAGTAAATCAAGAGAAAAGAAAGAAGAAGAAGAATGAAAACTATAATTGATCCATCAAATTACAACAAAGCTCTATAACACAATGAAAAGGGGTTTAGTTGATCATAGCTCTGGAAATGGAAGATGATAGAGAAGAGTACATTCTAAAGTAAACTAGAAATTGCAGGAAAAGTAAATATACAGAGTGTAGTTCTCCAAAATGCCAAGATCCTTTCTAGTTCAAAACTACTCCTATATATACTACTTTCTTGATCTTCTAGTCAGCTCTTTAAGTTTTGGATATGGGCCTTTGATCTTGAGTTGAAGTAGTTACAATCTTCAGTGGGCTCAGCTTTACTTGCAGAAAAAGTGAGTCAGGCATGGGTGGACGTTAGTTAGGACGTTAGTGGTGTTAATGTTAAGTGAAAATGTGGGTTTGGGAACGTTAGTGACGATAACCTTTTTTCACTAACGCTCCAAACCAAATTGATCCACGTTAACTTCAACGTTAGTGGCACTAACGTGACTACTAACGTTGTCTCTTAGTCCTTCCCAAAAGTTATTAGCATTCACCTTTACCAATAACGTTGCCTCTCAGTCCTTTGCAAACGTTATTGGCATTCACCTTTACCAATAATGTTGCTCTTTGCTTCTTTTTCCCACATTAGTGATCCACGTTAGTGTAACTAATGTGGCCCTTAACGTGGGCATGCCCAAGCTTCGAAAGCATTAGTGACACTTACCTTTGTCACTAACGCTTCAAATGCCCCTTCTTTCCACGTTAGTGCCTCACGTTAATTGCATTAACGTGACCACTAACGTGGTGGTGATTGCCATCTCCAACGTTAGTGACAAAGGTGAGTGTCACTAACGTTGGCCTATCATTCCTTGCTCCACGTTACCCTTCACGTTAGTGGTCTTAACATGACCACTAACGTGGGCACTATTGGCTTAGTCCAACATTAGTGACAAAGGTGAGTGTCACTAACGTTGGTGATTGCTTTCTCCTCCCATGTTAGAGTTCACGTTAATTGGATTAACGTGACTCTTAACGTGGCTAAGTGTGCCCTTTTGGAACGTTAGTGGTATTCACTTTTACCACTAACGTTGGAGCTCCCCTTTTCCTCCACATTAGCTTCCACGTTAATGTAATTAACATGGCAACTAACGTGGGCTATGATGGCTTCAAAGGCGTTATTGGCGATCACTTTTTCCATTAACACTACAAGCTTATTCCCATTCCACGTTAGTGGTCACGTTAATTAGACTAATGTGGCTGCTAATGTGGCTCTTCCTTGCTTCCTTTATCGTGAAATCAAGCAAATAAAGTGCATCAAAGCTCTGTTCCAAGTCATGAGATCATGCATTATCCATTTTATCATTCAATTCCTGCATAATTCTCATGAAATCATGTAAAGTTTACAATGTTTGCTTGAATCAAGGTGTAAGTGTATTTTTATCCAAAACTTGCTTATTTACTAAGAAAATGCATGAAACTACCCTAAAACAGTAAATAAAAGGTCAGTGAAACTGGCCAAGATGCCTTGGCATCACAAAACCAAACTTAAAGCTTACTTGCTGGTGCACGAAATTATGATCATCAATGGCGCCATCAACATGGTACGCTCAATTGCAATCTCAACTCTTTATCACAACTTCGCACAACTAACCAACAAGTGCACTGGGTCGTCCAAGTAATAAACCTTACGCGAGTAAGGGTCGATCCCACGAAGATTGTTGGTATGAAGCAAGCTATGGTCATCTTGTAAATCTCAGTCAGGCGGATTCAAATGGTTATGGATGATTTATGAATAAAGCATAAAATAAAGATAGAGATACTTATGTAATTCATTGGTGAGAATTTCAGATAAGCGTATGGAGATGCTTTGTCCCTTCCGTCTCTCTGCTTTCCTACTGTCTTCATCCAATCCTTCTTACTCCTTTCCATGGCAAGCTGTATGTTGGGCATCACCATTGTTAGTGGCTATAGTCCCGTCCTCTCAGTGAAAATGTTCAACGCGCTCTGTCACAGCACGGCTAATCATCTATCGGTTCTCAATCAGGTTGGAATAGAATCCAGTGATTCTTTTGCGTCTGTCACTAACGCCCAACCTTTAGGAGTTTGAAGCTCGTTACAGTCATTCAATCCTTGAATCCTACTCAGCATACCACAGACAAGGTTTAGACCTTCCGGATTCTCTTGAATGCCGCCATCAATCCTAGCTTATACCACGAAGATTCTGATTAAGGGATCCAAGAGATATCCACTCAATCTAAGGTAGAACGGAGGTGGTTGTCAGGCACACGTTCATAGGTGAGAATGATGATGAGTGTCACGGATCATCACATTCATCAATTTGAGGAACAAGTGATATCTTAGAACAAGAAAAAGCCGAATTGAATAGAAGAACAATAGTAATTGCATTGATACTCGAGGTACAGCAGAGCTCCACACCTTAATCTATGGTGTGTAGAAACTCCACCGTTGAAAATACATAAGTGATAATGGTGATCATTGGCTTCGGCCCCAGAGAGGGAACCCAGATTGAAAATACAATAGCAAAATGTCTTATTTGTAGAGAACTAGTAGCTTAAGGTTTACAAAGATGAGTAAATAACATGAAAATCCACTTCCGGGCCCACTTGGTGTGTGCTTGGGCTGAGCATTGAAGCTTTCATGTGTAGAGACTTTTCTTGGAGTTAAACACCAGCTTTTGTGCCAGTTTGGGCGTTTAACTCCCATTCTTGTGCCAGTTCCGGCATTAAATGCCAAAATTCTTGAGCTGACTTGGAACGCCTGTTTGGGCCATCAAATCTCAGGAAAAGTATAGACTATTATACATTGCTGGAAATCCCAGGATGTCTACTTTCCAACGCAATTGAGAGCCCGCCAATTGGGCTTCTGTAGCTCCAGAAAATCCACTTCGAGTGCAGGGAGATCAGAATCCAACAGCATCTGCAATCCTTTTCAGCCTCTGAATCAGATTTTTGCTTAGGTCCCTCAATTTCAGCCAGAAAATACCTGAAATCACAGAAAAACACACAAACTCATAGTAAAGTCCAGAAAAGTGAATTTTAACTAAAAAATAATAAAAATATAATGAAAACTAACTAAAACATACTAAAAACATACTAAAAACAATGCCAAAAAGCGTATAAATTATCCGCTCATCACTTGTCCCTAAGCAAGTACTGCAACATAGGAAAGATGAATGAAAGAACAAGATAAACAAATCATTATTATAGAAGTCAAGTTCTTGGTTTATGGGGTTTTATGCATAGCAACTTAGGTTCATTCCTTTACTGGTTTTCAGGTCCTTATCATGCCCTTGAACACTCACTTGATTGCACCCTATGAGACTTCCTATTTATTGATCCTCCCTTATTTTCCAGGGTTTATTTCATTCTTGGGCTAAGTGCTCTGTGAGGGGGCGACTCTTTAAGATAAGCTTTCAGCCAACACTCCCGAGCTAGTTGGTTCAAGGTGCTAGGTGTTAAGACACACCTAAGGACTTACTCCCTCAAGCCTCTTTCCCCCATACATACATACCACAGGCACATGGTTTGTTATTTTCTTTCTTGAGACTTTGGTGTCCAGCACCTCTTTGGGTCACTAAGTGTTTTGTAGCAAAGATTACCCTTGATAGTGGACTTTTAGCTGATAATCCCGGGTTAGTTAACCCAAGTTACCAAGTGATAAGGCACCCCTGAGAGCTTATTCATCCAAGCATATCCCTTGCATAGGGGCACCACAGACACATGCCTCAAGACTCAAACCCTTAGTGCCTAGCCTTATTTCTTATTATCTTTCTTTCCTTTTCAAACTCTTATTGTTCTTTCTCTTTTTCTTATTAGGATCTTGTTGTTTGGCTAATCTCAATAGGATGTGCTTCAAGCATGTGATTTAGAGCATATAGTTATCTATATACCTTGTTGGTGAACCAACTTAGCTAATCAATTACCATACCACAAACATTGAGAACTTACTTCACAAGATAAACCTACTCTTGTTTTTCATAACATTTTCTTTTATTTGACTTAAAGGACAAGCATACATGTAAGCAAGATGAAAATGAAAGCCAGGGACTTAGACCAACACACTTAGACCTAAGCAATGAAATCTTAAAGGTAGAATTGAAAATTCCTAAGCTACTATGGAAGCATGTCCTATTTCATACATGATTTTCCTTATTTAAAACTTAAAAAAGATAGAACGAAGAGGGAACTCCACCACCTTTTACTTCTGGGGATGTTCATGCTCTTTCTTTTGCTTGTCCTCTTTGTGTCCACTTGCACTTTCCTGCATCCGTGTCATTCTGGCTCTTTTCCAATCTTCTAGTGCCTTCCTCATTGATTCATGACTCTTTTCGGCTCTTTCTCGTTCTTCTCGTGCTAATTCATCCTTTACGTCTTCATATCTTGTGATCCCAGGGTGCAATACAGGCAGTTGTCCGACTAAGTATCCGAGCCTAGTGATGAGCGGATATTTTATACGCTTTTGGGGGTAATTTCATGTAGATTTTAGCATGTTTTAATTAGTTTTTAGTATAATATTATTAGTTTTTAGGCAAAAATCATATTTCTGGACTTTAATATGAGTTTGTGTGTTTTTCTATGATTTCAGGTATTTTCTGGCTGAAATTGAAGGAGCTGAGCAAAAATCTGAGTTAGGCTGAAAAAGGACTGCTGATGTTGTTGGATCTTGACCTCCCTGCACTCGGAATGGATTTTTTGGAGCTATAGAAGTCCAATTGACGCGCTCTCAATTGGGTTGGAAAGTAGACATCCAGGGCTTTCCAGCAATATATAATAGTCCATACATTGCGCGAAGATAGACGATGTCAACGCCAGTTTCATGCTGCTGTCTGGCGTCCAGCGCCAGAAACAGGTTACAAGTTGGAGTTCAGCGCCCAAAACACGTCACAACCTGGCGTTCAACTCCAGAAATAGCCCAAGCATGTGAGAAACTTTAGTCTCAGCCCCAGCACACACCAAGTGGGCCCCAGAAGTGGATTTCTGCACCAATTATCTTAGTTTACTCATATTCTGTAAACCTAGGTTACTAGTTTACTATTTAAACAACTTTTAGAGACTTATCTTGTACCTCATGACGTCTATAGAACTGGATTTTATATTCCTTGGCAGCATGAGTCTCTAAACTCCATTGTTGGGGGTGAGGAGTTCTGCAGCGTCTCAATGAATTAATGCACTTGTTTCTATTTCATTCAAATGTGTGTGTGTTCCTATCTAAGATGTTCATTCGCGCTTAATTGTGAAGGAGGTGATGATCCGTGACACTCATCACCTTCCTCAATCCATGAACGTGTGCCTGACAAACACCTCCGTTCTACATTAGATTGAATGAGCATCTCTTAGATTCTTTAATCAGAATCTTCGTGGTATAAGCTAGAACTGATGGCGGCCATTCTTGAGGATCCGGAAAGTCTAAACCTTGTCTGTGGTATTCCAAGTAGGATTCAAGGATTGAATGGCTGTGACGAGCTTCAAACTCGCGATTGCTGGGCGTGATGACAAACGCAAAAGGATCAATGGATCCTATTCCAACATGATCGAGAACCGACAGCTGATTAGCCGTGCTGTGACAGAGCATCTGGACCGTTTTCACTAAGAGGATGGGAAGTAGCCACTGACAATGGTGACACCCTACATACAGCTTGCCATGGATGGAACTTTACAAACAATTGAGTTGAATATTACATTGCAGAAATTCAGAGGACAAAGCATCTCCAAAACTCCAACAGATTTTTCATTAATAAAGTAACAATTCCTTATTCCAAATACTTTGACTTTTTACAATTAAATCCAATTAATCTTATTGGCATCCTGACTAAGACTAATAAAATAAACATAGTCTGCTTCAAACCAATAATCTCCGTGGGATCGACCCTTACTCACGTAAGGTATTACTTGGACGACCCAGTGCACTTGCTGGTTAGTTGTACGGATCACAAATTCGTGCACCAAGTTTTTGGCGCCGTTGTCGGGGATTGTTCGAGTTTGAACAACTAAAGGTTTATTTTATTTCTTAGATTAGGAATAGTTTATTTTTGTTGTTATAGAGTCATTAAATTCTGATAGGATAAATTCTTTTTAAAAAAATCTTTCAAAAATATTAATTTTCTTTACCAATTTTAATCTTTTTCGTGAGTTTAGTGTCTTGTTCTAAGTTTGGTGTCAATTGCATATTTTATATTTTTCCTTTAAATTTTCAAATTTGTGTTTTTTTTTGTTCTTCATTGATCTTTAAGTTGTTCTTGTTTATTTTTCTTGTTTGATCTTGAGTTTTTCTTGTTCTGTGTCTTTTCTTGTTTTTCTTGTGCTAATCCAAAGCATTAGTCTTCCAAAAGAAATATATCTTTTCAGAACAATTGTTACATTTTCTGCCCAATTGGCTAGAGCGTTGGTCTATGTTCTTGGAAATTGGGTATCTTTATTTCAAAACTTCTTTTAAAAATAATTTTTCTTGATTTAATCTTGTGCCAAACTTTAAGTTTGGTGTTTTATTGTTAATTTTTCTTCAATTTTCAAAAATTTAGTGAAGTTTTCTAAAAATTTTAAGTTTGGTGTTCTTTCTTTTGTTCTTGTGTTCTTGAGTTTTTCTTGTATTTTGATCTTAAAATTTTTAAGTTTGGTGTTCCTTGGTGTTTTCCCTCCAAAATTTTCGAAAATAAGGAGCATTAGATCTAAAAATTTTAAGTCTTGTGTCTTCTGTGTGTTTTTCTCTTTCATCATAAAATTCAAAATTCAAAAAAATATCTTTTCTAACTAATTTTGAACTATATTTTTGAAATTTTTATATAAAAATTCAGATTTCAATTTCAAAAT
>NC_029773.3:45241001-45241330 GCF_000817695.3 Arachis duranensis | reverse complement strand
TATTGATACAGTTGCCAGAAATCAGCATCTGTACCTAAGCAGTGAATCTTCCATGAAAGAAGAAGCTAAAACAGTAACTGCTGAACTGAGTCCTGTGGATCAGGCTAATGAATTCAATCAGCAATTAGACTTTCTAACTCAGCAGCTAGCCGAATTCAAGGAAATACTACAGGAAACAAGAATGGCTAACAGGAATATGGAAGTACAGTTAAAGCAAACAGAAAAGCAACTGTCAAAACAGATAACAGAAGAATGCCAAGCAGTTCAATTAAGAAGTGGAAAAACATTAAATACCTCACTTCAAAGTAGCAGGAAGCCAAGAAATGAAC
>NC_029773.3:45240083-45240923 GCF_000817695.3 Arachis duranensis | reverse complement strand
GAGGAATGATGCTGGCGCTGAACGCCCAGACCATGCTCATTCCTGGCGTTCAACGCCAGAAACAAGCATGAATCCGGCGTTGAACGCCCAAAGGGAGCACAGTTCTAGCATTCAGACGCCAGTAACAAATAAGGAGTTGGCGTCTAACGCCACTCCAGCTTCCACCCCTGGCATTCAAACGCCAGTGGGGGATCTGTCACATACAAGTGCTGATAACAACCCTTCTAAAAAGGCTTCCCAACCCACTTCTGTAGGTAATAAACCTGCAGCAACTAAAATTGAGGAATACAAAGCCAAGATGCCTTATCCTCAAAAACTCCGCCAAGCGGAACAGGATAAGCAATTTGCCCGCTTTGCAGACTATCTCAGGACTCTAGAGATCAAGATCCCTTTTGAAGAGGCTCTTGAACAGATACCTTCCTATGCTAAATTTATGAAGGACATATTAAGTCATAAGAAGGATTAGAGAGAGGTAGAAACAATCTTCCTCACTGAAGAATGCAGTGCAGTAATCCAGAAGAGCTTACCAGAGAAGCTTCGGGATCTTGGGAGCTTTTTGATACCATGCACCCTAGGGGATGCCTGCACAAGGATAGCCCTGTGTGCTCTTGGAGCAAGCATCAATCTAATACCTGCATCCACTATCAGAAAGCTTGGGTTGACTGGAGAAGTCAAACCAACCCGGATATGCCTCCAACTTGCTGATGGCTCCATTAAATATCCATCAGGCATAATAGAGGATATGATTGTCAAAGTTGGGCCATTCGCCTTTCCAACTGACTTTGTGGTGCTGGAAATGGAGGAGCACAAGAGTGCAACTCTCATTCTGGGAAGACCTTT
>NC_029773.3:45239434-45240008 GCF_000817695.3 Arachis duranensis | reverse complement strand
CCTGATTTGGAGGAATCAGAGAGAATAATAGAACCTCTAAAAATCCCTCAGGAAGAGGAGAAACCTCCTAAACCCGAGCTCAAACCATTACCACCATCCCTAAAATATGCATTCCTGGGAGAAGGTGATACCTTTCCTGTAATCATAAGCTCTACCTTAGAGCCACAGGAAGAGGAAGCACTAATTCAAGTGCTAAGGACACACAAGACAGCTCTTGGGTGGTCCATCAGTGATCTTATGGGCATTAGCTCAGCCAGATGCATGCACAAGATCTTACTGGAGGGTGACGCCAAGCCAGTGGTTCAACCACAAAGGCGGCTGAATCCAGCCATGAAGGAGGTGGTGCAGAAAGAGGTCACTAAGTTACTAGAGGCTGAGATTATTTATCCTATTTCTGATAGCCCCTGGGTAAGCCCTGTCCAAGTCGTCCCTAAGAAAGGTGGCATGACAGTGGTTCATAATGAAAAAAATGAGCTGGTTCCAACAACAACAGTTACTGGGTGGCGTATGTGTATTGATTATAGAAGGCTCAATACAGCCACCAGAAAGGATCATTTTCCTTTACCATTCATAG
>NC_029773.3:45234474-45239039 GCF_000817695.3 Arachis duranensis | reverse complement strand
GAAGTAATTGAAAAATTGCCACCACCTGCTAATGTTAAGGCAATCAGAAGCTTTCTGGGGCATGCAGGATTCTATAGGAGGTTTATAAAGGATTTTTCAAAAATCGCCAAACCTCTGAGCAACCTGCTAGCTGCTGACACGCCATTTGTCTTTGATAAGGACTGTCTGCAGGCATTTGAGACTCTGAAAGCTAAGTTGGTTATAGCACCAATCATCTCTGCACCAAACTGGACATTGCCATTTGAACTGATGTGTGATGCCAGTGACCATGCCATTGGTGCAGTGTTGGGACAAAGGCACGACAAGCTTCTGCACGTCATTTACTATGCCAGCCGTGTTCTAAATGATGCACAGAAGAATTACACAACCACAGAAAAAGAGCTACTTGCAGTGGTTTACGCCATTGACAAGTTCAGATCCTATTTTGGTAGGATCAAAAGTGATTGTGTACACTGATCATGCTGCTCTTAAATATCTACTCACAAAGCAGGATTTAAAACACAGACTCATCAGATGGGTGTTGCTTCTGCAAGAGTTTGATATAAAAATAAGAGACAGAAAAGGGACAGAAAACCAAGTAGCAGATCACCTGTCCCGAATAGAACTAGTAGAAGGGGCGTCCCTCCCTCTCACTGAGATCTCTGAGACCTTTCCGGATGAGCAACTCTTTGCCATCCAAGAAGTGCCATGGTTTGTAGACATTGCAAACTACAAGGCAGTAAGATTCATACCCAAAGAGTATAGTAGGCAGCAATCAAAAAAGTTGATCACAGATGCAAAGTACTATCTTTGGAATGAACCATATCTCTTTAAGAGATGTGCAGACGGAGTAATCCGTAGATGTGTGCCTAAAGAAGAAGCACAGAGAATCCTTTGGCATTGCCATGGATCACAGTATGGAGGACATTTTGGAAGTGAGCGAACAGCCACAAGAGTCCTCCAATGTGGCTTCTACTGGCCTACACTCTATAAAGATTCCCGAGCGTTTGTGCTTAATTGTGATAGTTGCCAAAGATCTGGCAATCTGCCTCACAGTTATGCCATGCCTCAATAAGGGATCTTGGAGATTGAGTTGTTTGATGTATAGGGCATTGACTTCATGGGACCTTTCCCATCATCATACTCAAACACTTATATTCTGGTGGCAGTGGATTATGTATCCAAATGGGTGGAAGCTATTGCAACACCTACTAATGACACTAAAACAGTGTTAAAATTCCTCCAGAAACACATCTTCAGCAGATTTGGTACCCCTAGAGTATTAATCAGTGATGGAGGCACTCATTTCTGCAATAAATAGCTTTACTCTGCTTTGGTTCGTTATGGAGTTAGCCATAGGGTAGCCACTCCATATCATCCACAGACAAATAGGCAAGCTGAAGTCTCTAACAGAGAACTTAAAAGAATCCTGGAACGGACTGTAATTAACCGTAGAAAGGATTGGCAAGAAGCTTAGATGATGCTCTGTGGGCATACAGAACAGCATTCAAGACCCCTATAGGGACCTCTCCATACCAGCTTGTGTATGGAAAGGCATGTCACTTGCCAGTGGAACTAGAACACAAGGCCTACTGGACAACCAGATTCCTAAACCTTGATGCCAAGTTAGCTGGAGAAAAAACGTTTACTCCAGCTAAATGAGCTAGAGGAATTTAGACTCAATGCTTTCGAGAATGCAAAAATTTATAAAGAGAAAGCAAAAAGATGGTATGATAAGAAATTGTCATCCAGAGTCTTTGAGCCGGGGCAGAAAGTTCTGCTATTTAATTCTAGGCTCAAATTATTTCCCGGGAAATTAAAATCCCGGTGGAGAGGTCCATATGTAATTACAAGTGTATCACCATATGGATACGTAGAGCTTCAGGATAATGACTCTAACAAAAAGTTCATTGTTAATGGACAGGGAGTCAACATTATCTTGAAAGCAATTTTGAGCAAGAATGCTCAAAACTGAGACTTGATTAAAGCTCAGTAATAGTCCAGCTAACGACAGTAAAGAAGCGCTTGCTGGGAGGCAACCCAGCCAATCACAAAATTTAATTTTATTCGTTTTGATTAATTAATTGATTTTTACAGGTATATGTCAAAGTATCTTCAAGGTAAAATAGCAATTGCTTGGATTCACAGAGTTACAGGGGAATTTGGAAGCTCACTGGCGTGAAAAAGCCAGTAAGAAACATTTTGGGCATTGAACGCCCAAAAGAAGCACCCACTGGGTGTTCAACGCCAGTAAGGGTAGCCATCTGGGCGTTAAACGCCAGAAAGGAGCATCTTCTGGGCGTTGAACGCCAGAAAGAAGCACCTTCTGGGCGTTTAACGCCAGAACTACAACATCCTGGGCGTTCAGAAAAACACCCAGTGACAAAGGACTTCCTGGCGTTCAACGCCAGAAAGAAGCAACAGTTGGGCGTTGAACGCCCAGGAGAAGCATCAATTGGGCGTTAAACGCCCAAAACATGCAGTGTTTGGGCGTTTAACGCCAGGATGGTGGGGAGGAGGTAAAATTCGTTTTCCTTCACAAATTTTCTAATTTTTTATGTTTCAAATCATAATTTCTTGCATAAACATATTTCAAAATGTCATCCTTCAAATCCAAAAATTTTAATCCTAATTTCTAAAAACCCTAATTTCTAAAATCCCTTTTTTTTAAAAAAAAATCTCAAATATATCTTAATTCATAAACACCCTTTTTTTAAAAAAAATCTCAAATATATCTTAATTCATAAACACAAATCTTTTTCCAATCCAAATCTTTCTCAGATCTTTTTCAACTCATCATATCTTCTGGATTTCGAAATTGGCTCTCCCTCTATTCCTCTCCTATCCTTTCTTTTGCTTGAGGACAAGCAAACCTCTAAGTTTGGTGTGATTTGCCATGATTACTGAGCTAAAACTCATTAAGATCATGGCACCTAAGGGAACAGGAAGAGCAAGGATGTGAACTGAAGGAACTGAAGTGTCAGAAATTAATTCTTGAAGGACCAAGCATCCCACAGACTAGAGGAACATCCACTTCCCAAAATACAGGTTGTTAAGTCCTAATTCTAGCTTTAACTCTGTGATAGTATTATCATAGGATTTTACCTTAGAAGTTATATAGGAGTAGTAGTAATTAGCATATCTATTTTGATTTTATTTTCAATTAAGTTATAATTTATTTTTCTCATCATCATCAAACATGAATAAAATAGTAGATTTTTAGAAAAAAGAGGCAATAATTTTTTCGAGTTCTTAATAAGAAAAATTCTAATTATTTATATGTGGTGGCAATACTTTTTGTATTCTGAATGAATGCTTGAACAGTGCATATTTTTGATCTTGTTGTTTATGAATGTTAAAATTGTTGGCTCTTGAAAGAATGATGAAAAAGAGAAATGTTATTGATGATCTGAAAAATCATGAATTTGATTCTTGAAGCAAAAAAAAACAGTGAAAAAAAAAACTTTTACAAGAAATCATTGGATCAAGAAAAAGAAAAAGCCAATAGCCCTTAAAACCAAAAGGCAAGGGTGAAAAGGATCCAAGGCTTTGAGCATCAGTGGATAGGAGGGCCCAAGGAAGTAATTCCAGGCCTAAGCGGCTAAATGAAGCTGTCCCTAACCATGTGCTTGTGGCATGCAGGTCCAAGTGAAAAGCTTGAGACTGAGTGGTTAAAGTCGTGATCCAAAGCAAAAAGAGTGTGCTTAAGAGCTCTGGACACCTCTAACTGGGGACTTTAGCAAAGCTGAGTCACAATCTGAAAAGGTTCACCCAGTCATGTGGCTGTGGCATTTATGTATCCAGTGGTAATATTGGAAAAACAAAGTGCTTAGGGCCACGTCTAAGACTCATAAAGTAACTGTGTTCAAGAATCAACATACTACACTAGGAGAATCAATAATACTATCTGAATTCTGAGTTCCTATGGATGGCAATCATTCTGAATTTCAAAGGATAAAGGGAGATGCCAAAACTGTTCAGAAACAAAAAGCTACTAGCCCCGCTCATCTAAATTAGAATATGAGCTTCACTTAAAACCCGGAGATTTTATTACTCCTTAAATTCTTTTTATCCTATTTTTGTTCATCTAGTTGCTTGGGGACAAGCAACAGTTTAAGTTTGGTGTTGTGATGAGCGGATATTTTATACGCTTTTTGGGGGTAATTTCATGTAGATTTTAGCATGTTTTAATTAGTTTTTAGTATAATATTATTAGTTTTTAGGCAAAAATCATATTTCTGGACTTTAATATGAGTTTGTGTGTTTTTCTGTGATTTAAGGTATTTTCTGGCTGAAATTGAGGGAGCTGAGCAAAAATCAGAGTTAGGCTGAAAAAGGACCGCTGATGCTGTTGGATCCTGACCTCCCTGCACTCGGAATGGATTTTTTGGAGCTACAGGAGTTCAATTGACGCGCTCTCAATTGGGTTGGAAAGTAGACATCCAGGGCTTTCCAGAAATATATAATAGTCTATACTTTGCGCGATGATAGACGACATAAACTGACGTTCAACGCCAGTTTCATGCTGCTGTCTGGCGTCCAGCGCTAGAAACAGGTTACAAGTTGGAGTTCAGCGCCCAAAACAC
>NC_029773.3:45224093-45234453 GCF_000817695.3 Arachis duranensis | reverse complement strand
CCGGAGTTGAACGCCCAAAACACGTTATAACTTGGAGTTCAACTCCAAGAAAGGCCTCTACTCGTGGATAGCTTTAGTCTCAGCCCCAGCACACACCAAGTGGGCCCCAGAAGTGGATTTCTGCACCAATTATCTTAGTTTACTCATACTCTGTAAACCTAGGTTACTAGTTTACTATTTAAACAACTTTTAGAGACTTATCTTATACCTCATGACGTCTATAGAACTGGATTTTATATTCCTTGGCAGCATGAGTCTCTAAACTCCATTGTTGGGGGTGAGGAGCTCTACAGCGTCTCAATGAATTAATGCAATTGTTTCTATTTCATTCAAACGTGTGTGTGTTCCTATCTAAGATGTTCATTCGCGCTTAATTGTGAAGGAGGTGATGATCCGTGACACTCATCACCTTCCTCAATCCATGAACGTGTGCCTGACAAACACCTCCATTCTACATCAGACTGAATGGGCATCTCAACACCTCCGTTCTACATTAGATTGAATGAGCATCTCTTAGCTTCTTTAATCAGAATCTTCGTGGTATAAGCTAGAACTGATGGCGGCCATTCTTGAGGATCTGGAAAGTCTCCGAGTAGGATTCAAGGATTGAATGGCTGTGACGAGCTTCAAACTCGCGATTGCTGGGCATGATGACAAACGCAAAAGGATCAATGGATCCTATTCCAACATGATCGAGAACCGACAGCTGATTCGCCGTGCTGTGACAGAGCATCTGGACCGTTTTCACTAAGAGGATGGGAAGTAGCCACTGACAATGGTGACACCCTACATACAGCTTGCCATGGATGGAACTTTACAAACAATTGAGTTGAATATTACATTGCAGAAATTCAGAGGACAAAGCATCTCCAAAACTCCAACAGATTCTTCATTAATAAAGTAACAATTCCTTATTCCAAATACTTTGACTTCTTACAATTAAATCCAATTAATCTTATTGGCATCCTGACTAAGACTAATAAAATAAACATAGTCTGCTTCAAACCAATAATCTCCGTGGGATCGACCCTTACTCACGTAAGGTATTACTTGGACGACCCGGTGCACTTGCTGGTTAGTTGTACGGATCACAAATTCGTGCACCACCTGGCTTGAGTGTTTACATGATATCCAATCTCACTCATATAGACTCCTTCCGAGAATGCTCTATGTTCATCGAAAAGATCTGCCTGTGCTCTTTGTTTCTGATGCATCTCATGAATGTGTGCACCTTGATGTGCTTGGATGTTGATTAGCTTTTGGATGGCTCCTTGTTGTTGATCTTGCTTTTGGTTCAACCTGTGGAAGGATTCAACCCACTGTCTCCCTTGTTCCAGTTGCTGCTCCATCAATTGTTTTTGCTACTCCCCTTATTGATTCATCCATCTAGAGAATGATTCTTCTTGGCGATCCATCATTTGCAGTTGAAGCTCCTTCTGTGCCCCTTGATTCTCCATGTATTGCCTAGACAAGCCATCAATAGCTTCTTGTAATTGGTGCATGTCTAAAGTGGTTGGGGCTTGCTCCTCCGAATTTTGTCCTTCTTCAACTTGATGGGCTGGCCTCTTTCTTAGTCTTCGTTGAGGTAGGGGAGATGAAACGGCATGCATCCGTCGAAGAGTAATTGGGATGCTGACTTTTATCCACTCGAGGTTTCCATCTTCGAACACCACCCCATCCTTTGTGCACAGACGGAAAATGGTACTGGGGTAGCCTAACCTTCCTCCAGAATCACTTTTCTCAGCGAACTTCCAAATTCCCTGAGCTATGAGTTCATGAACCTTGATCTCTCCCCCTTTGAGTATACATTGTACCATTGTTGCTCTCTTACGGTTTACCTCTGAGTTGTTTCCGGCGGGAAGGATAGATCTCCTTACAATTTTGAACCACCCCTTTGCTTCAGGGGTGAGATCCCCTCTCTTAATAAATTTGGGCTTCTTATGGGAATCTCTTACCCAATCTGCTCCTGATAAGCAGATATCTTCCACAATCTAGTCATAATTGGGACTGCTATCTATTATGGATTGATAGCTCTCTTCTGCAAATGGTATGGTTCGTAGCTTTAACACCCTCATGATGTTCATGGGACTAAAATCCACCGTCATCCCTCTTACGAAGCTTATATAAGATTCATCTGCCCTATCATACTTGACCACGTTTGCATAAAACTCTCTTACAAGAGTTGCGTTTACTCTTGTAATCGGATCAGTGAGGAGCTCCCATCTTCTCTTTTCCACCTTCTCTGTGATTTCGGGGCACTCAGTTTTCGTGACTTGAAAGCCTAGCTCATATATAATCTCTTTATCAGCCATCCACCCAAATTGTAATGCATGGTGAAAAGTTCTAAATTTCTTCTCATCAAAAGGGGGTTGCTCCATAGGCTCCTTCCCTTTTCTCCTTTTAGAGCTCGACGATGCCATGAGTAACCTTTGATTTCGAATTTGTAGAAGTATGGATGATTGCAGCTTAAAAGATGTAGCTATGAGAGTGTGTGAGAAAGCTTTTGATGGGAGAAGAAGTATTGCATGTGTATTCTGAAAGTGAGGAATTGGATTGGAAGGGTGTAAAGTGAAGTTGTATTTATATATAGGAGAATGGTGGGTGATTGCAGGGTGTATATTGATGGTACGGCTTAATAGTGGACGGTTGGGGTTTGGCATTGTGATAAACCATTATTTTATGGTTTATCTTGTGCTTAATTGAGTGGATTTATCGATCTTTCATACACTTATTCATACTAAATGCATGAGTTTACATTCTCCTTCCTGATTTTGTGCTATGATTGAAAACATGCTTCTTTGGCCTTATATTTGCTAATATTAATCCTCTTTTGTTACCATTAGATGTCGTGATATGTGTGTTAAATGATTTTAGGGATTACAAGGCATGAATGGCTCAGAGGATGGAAAGGAAGCATGCAAAAGTGGAAGGAATACAAGAAGTTGAAGGAATTGCAAAGCTGTCAACCTGACCCTCTCGCACTAAAACGATTATAACTTGAGCTACAGAGGTCCAAACGATGCGGTTCTACTTACGTTGGAAAGCTAACATCCGGGGCTTCGATTTGATATATAATTCGTCATAGTGGCCATAAAGATAAGCAACGCGAATGCGTGCTTCACGCGAACGCGTCGCATTTGCAAATCTCATTCCACGCAAACACATGGACGATGCTTCTGCGTCACTTTTCCGCGACCTGTACGTACCAGATTTCAAAATTAGCAATTTTTGGGTTGTTTCTGACCCAGTTTTCGGCTCGGAAAGCACAGATTAGAGGCTATAAAGTGGGGGAATGCATCCATTCATAATCATTCATTCATAATTCATTTTTCATAATTTAGATGTAGTTTTTAGAGAGAGAGGTCTCTCCTCTCTCTTAGGATTTAGGATTAGGATTCCTCTTAAAGAATTTAGGATTTCTTATTATTTCAACTTACAATTTCCTTTGAGTTCCAGGTTCAATGTTCCTTTTATTTATTTTTCCAATTTAATTTATGAACTTTTCCATGTTAGATTTGAATATTCTATTTAATATAATTTGAGGTATTTTCAGATCTATGATTTGTTTCTTTTATTTATGATATAAATAATTTAGAATTTTCCCTTTTGGCTTTGGTTAAGTAATTGGTGACGCTTGAGTTATCAAACTCGAGGTGTTGACTGAAAATTGGAATTCTTTGCTGATTAATTTGGATTCCACTAAATTTAGTCTTTCCCTTAGGACTTGAGGACTCATATTGATTTATCCACCTGACTTACTTCGTAGTTAGAGTGGGAGCAAAATCCAATTCTCATCACAATTGATAAGGATAACTAGGATAGAACTTCCAGTTCTCATACCTTGCCAAGAGCTTTTCTAGTTATTAGTTTATTCCATTTGCCATTTACTATTCTTGCTTTTTATCTTATACATTAAAAAACCCCAAAAACATATCTTTTTCCATAACCAATAATAAATCATACCTCCCTGCAATTCCTTGAGAAGACAACCTGAGGTTTAAATACTTCGGTTATCAATTTCAAAGGGGTTTGTTACTTGTGACAACCAAAACTTTTGTACAAAAGGATTTTCGTTTCTCTCTTTTGCTTTTGACTGTATTTTTGCATTATGCACTTTGGGCTGTATATACATCTTGGATATTTTAGCTTGATTTGCACCTTAGTTTACTAGTTATATTTTAAGTGGATTAATTAGTATAGTTTATCCTTTTTAGCATATGATAGTTGATTTGATTGAAAATAAAAAGGAAGTAAGCTAGAAACTTTAACAGAATAAAAACAATCCACACCTTGTATATATAGCATTACATGTTAGTTAGTTAACAACACTTCATCAAGGAGGAACACTGAAAGTTTAAAGCCATCCAATATATGTTTTACATTGAGAATAATGGGAACTCTTGATTTCTACCTGCATGACATATATAAGTGATATATGATTTTTGAGTTAGAGAACACACAGCCTGTGAGTTTTGAGCTTAATTATATGGTTACATTTAAACCATAATATTTTATTCCTGTGTGTTCCACCCTTCTTATTTATTCTGGTGTTCTTTACTTTGTTTTAATCTGTATGTCCGATTATAGAACATAGATACATACCAAGAAAGTGATTGAGGCCATTGTTTGATTCTAGCTCACCACTCCCAAATTAGCCTACCTTTTACATCACCCTTGTTAGCCCCCTTGAGCCTTTTAATTCCCTTCTTCCTTATAACCACATTACTAGCCTTAAGTAGAAAAACAAAATAAAAATCCCAAGTTGAATCCTTGGTTAGCTTAAGATAGATTTTGTGTAAAATTTAAGTGTAGGAAACTTTATGGGAACATGGGATGATATAAAAGTAGAAAATTAAACTAAACAAGTTATGTGAAAATAATTTGGGAAGCATGCTCATGTGAAGTCAAAATAAATTAATTACCATGTGTAGAAAAAAAAAAGCGATGCACATGGAATACAAATAAATAGAAAAAAAATCAGAATATGAGCATGTAATATAAAAATGGGAGAAATATGGGAAAATAGGTGAAGAAGCTTTGCTTTACAAAATATGTATGTTAGGTGAGATCTTAGACTAATCAAGGATTCACTTAATTAGCTCACTTAGCCTTATACATATACCCTTACCTTTACGTTAGCCCCATTACAAACTTAATTATAGACCTCATGATTCTTGTATGCCTATATTCTATAATTGTTGATTGGTTAGATGAAGAACGAAGTTATAGAAAGTAAGAATAAAAAGAAGATTAGAGTGATTAACCCAACAAACACTGAGTGACTAGACAATAAACACAAAATCCAGTGAGGGTTCAATAGCTCATCACCATATATCTCTACCTCTATTATAAATAGTTTTGCAAGTTTGAAAAATATTTTTTGTCCATCTCAATTGTAAAAGTACTTTAACATTATCTAAGGTTGGCTATGCATATATGATCCCTTGAGAATGTGACTTAATTTGCATATATGATTCCTTGAGAATGTGAATTAATTTAACTACATGTAAAGCTCTATATATAAGTGAACAATAACTAGACTTGCATGACTCATTTAGGTAGATGCATTTAGAATAGATTGCATTGCATGAGATTCCACCACTTTACCTTACTCTTTATCTTGGATTTAGCATGAGGACATGCTATTGTTTAAGTGTGGGGAGGTTGATAAACCCATATTTTATGATATGAATTGTGCTGAATTTAAGTGTTTTATTCAATCCTTCACCCACTTATACATGTGAAATTGCATGGTTTTACCTTCCCTTTCTTATTATGAGATGTATGTGAAAAACATGTTTTCTAGGCTTTAAAAGTATTAATTTTAATTATCTTTTATTGCCATTCGATGCCGTGATTCGTGTGTTGAGTAATTTCAGATCTTCCAAGGTAGGAATGACTTAAAGGATGAAAAGGAAACATGCGAAAATGGAAGGAAAGCATAAAACGGAGTTTTTGAAGAAACTGGCAGCGACGCGATCGCATGGGCGACGTGGCCGCATGCCAGCGCGAAATGGCAGTGACGCTATCGCATGATTGACGCGATCGCGCGCCACAAGCGAAACGCATATGACGCGGACGCATGACTAAAGCGACCGCGTGACAAGGAAAATTCCACATGACGCGACCGCGTGACCCACGCGGATGCGTGACAGAGGTCATGCACCAGAAATTACAGAAATCGATCCCAGCAATTTCTGAAGCCCTTTTTGGCCCAAATCCAAGTCTAGAAAGCACAGACCAAAGGTTATGAAGTGGGGAAATGCATCCAAAAGGAAAGGGGAGCTAGCCAATTAGTTACTTTTCATAGTTTAGATATAGTTTTGGTGAGAGAGGTTCTCTCTTCTCTCTTAGGATTTAGAAATTAGGATTGTTTTAGAAATTAAGGATTTAATTCAACTCTTCATATCAGGTTCAATATTCCTTTATTTTGACCTCTCTTCTATTTTGAGATACTTTAATGCTTTTATTTATGTTTGATTTATGTTGCCCAATTGGCTTATGAATATTTTCCATGTTAGATTTGACTGCTTTGAATGAATGTTATTTGAGGTATTCCAGATATTTATGATTTTAATTTAGCTTTCTACATTCCTAGCTTTGGTTAAGAAATTAGTAACTCTTGAGTTATCAAACTCAATGTGATCGATAATCGCTATCTTTGCTAATTAGCTTGAACTTCTATAATCCCAATCTTTTTCTAGGAATTAACTAGGATTTGAAGATTAAACTAATTAGCCACTTGACCTTCCTTCGCACCAGCAGAGGTTAACTAAGTGGAATTAAGATTCAATTTTCATCATCATTGATAAGGATAACTAGGATAGGACTTCCAATTTCTCATACCTTGCCAAGAGTTTATTTTACAGTCATTTATTTATTTTATTTATCATTTATCATACTTGTTCCTCATTCTTAAAACCCCCAATTTACAAAACTCATAACCAATAATAAGAACACACCTCCCTGCAATTCCTTGAGAAGACGACCCGAGGTTTAAATACTTCGGTTATCAATTTAATTAGGGGTTTGTTACTTGTGACAACCAAAACGTTTGTACGAAAGAATTTCTGTTGGTTCAGAATCTATACTTACAACACAACTTTATAAAGTTCTTTACTAGAAAAAATCCCGACGTCACATTGGATGGGCACAAGGATCACTACTTTTATGAGGTTTTTGGTTCAGTCTCCAAGGATATCCTTCTCCCAATGTTGCATGGCAACACTTCCCAAGGTACTCCCCTTGAAGACATGTGTGTAGTTCCTTGGTAAAGTGGTCGAACAAATCCCCTTTGGGTTATCCCATTAGTTCCCTCTAACATTCCCTTCAATTCCCTTGCAAGACAAAAGAAAAGAGAGATTAGTTTGAATTGTGGCGAAAAAATAAGGATGGGAGGCTAACTACTTTTTTTTTAATTTTTGCTTTTGACTAACTAGGTGCCCTTCATGAATGCAAACCAACCGACCAACTAAGTGCTCATGCATGCATCATTGGTGACACCAAACTTAGTTTGTGATCATATGGTGTAAAAAGATTTGATTAAGGCTCTAAGACTACCATGATATGAATTGTGTATGTGCCATCTTAGTGTGCCCTGAACACCAAACTTGTTGTTCACTATATGTTGTATACAAAAATTCATCTAAGTGTTTGTCGAAATTGATTTGGAGATCATGAACTTTCTTTATTAACTACTATTAAAGATTTAAAGGAAAGGATATAAAACATGGGTTGCCTCCCATGAAGCGCTTCTTTAATGTCATTAGCTTGACGGTTGTCCTTTGTCAGGGTGGTTGGTAATGCTTCAAATCTTCCCCTCTTGCAATGAATCTGTCTCCATTGGCTTTATTAAAAAGCTCCACATGTTCCAAGGAAAGAATTTTGCTGATAGTATACACTTGAGGCAGCTGAGATGGGATGGTGGGAAGATGAGGTGGGATAGGTGGAAAATAAGTAGAGATCACTTCATCTCATAGAGAGAAATCCTCTGTAGGGATCTTCTTGTTCCTCCATCCCCTTTGGGACTTTTTCCTTGTTTCCCTTGATGTTGCCTTGCTCCTTGTAGTTTCTTTTTCCAGGAAGATTTTGTTGCTGGTCTCATATGACTCTGGTAGGTCTAGCTCCTCTTGGGTTACACTTGGCTGTTGTTCCTTCTGACCACATTGCTTGTCAACCAGAGGGATTATCAGGTGTATTGTTTGTGCTTCCGTGTTTGTTTCTTCTATCAGTGCCTTATCGTGCTCTTCCCTTGAGTGTTGCTCCTTTCAGAAGCATAGAAGTAGTCATTTTCAGCTACAGTCTCAATGACATCTATGGCTTCTTCGATGGTTTTCTTCTTGTTTAGAGACCCCCCGATGAATGGTCTATGGCCTTCTTTGATTTGTAAGAAAGACCTTCATAAGAAATGTGCAGTTGAACCCATTCATTTGACATGTCTGGTGGCACCTTCTTGTTAAGTCCTTAAACCTCTCCCATGCCTCATAGAAAGTTTCACTATCTTGTTGCCTGAAGGTTTGTACCTCAGCTCTCAACCTGTTGATTCTTTGAGGAGGGTAGAATCACACCAAGAATTTGTTCACCACATTTTCCCAATTTGATAAACTCTCCTTCAGGAAGGATTCCAGCCATTTAGATGCCTTGTCTTTGAGTGAAAAGGGGAACAAAAGCAGTCTATAGGCATCAGGATGAACACCATTAGACTTTACAGTGTCACATATTCTTAGGAAGGTGGTTAGATGTTGATTGGGGTCTTCTTGGGCGCTTCTTTTGAATGAACAGTTGTTCTGAACAATGGTGATGAGCTGGGGTTTTAATTCAAAGTTATTGGCATGTGTGGTTGGCTTTTGGATGCTACTTCCGCAATTTTCTGGGTTTGGATTGATGTATGAGCCTAGAACCCTTCTTTCTGGCCCATCATGATTCACAGGGCCTTCTCTGGCATGGTTGTGAGCTTCTCCTTCATGGTTGTTTTCCAGGTTCTCCTCCATGTTTGTTTCAAAGTACTCCTCCTCTTCCTCAGCACCAACAACTCTTTTCCCTCTTGCTTCCCTCCTTTTTCTAAGGAAGGTCCTCTCAGGTTCAGAATCAAAGGAAGTTGAAGCTCCGCTTCTTCTTCCTGTCATACAACTAACAAAGCACACAACAAGAAAGAAAATGAAGAGATTATTCTTGTTAGAGTGGCTGTTAGTGTGAGTGGTGCAAAATTATCAAACAGTTAGTGGATTAGTGAACAAAATTGTAAATAACAAAAAAAAAAGAAAACAAAGAGGGGAGAGGGGAGAAAGGAAGGAAATAATTGAAACTGAAGGTAAATGACCAGATAAAATAAATAGGCAAAAGAAAAATGCTCAATCTAGTGATATTCCAACTTAATCATTGTCGATACAAAATCAATCCCCAACAACGGTGCCATAAACTTGATGCACGGAAACTTATCTCTCAACAAATCTCCCTCGGCAAGTATACTGAATTGTCGGCAAGTAAAAACTCACAATAGAGTGAGGTCGTATCCCACAGGGATTGATTGGTCAAGCAACTTTAATTGGAGGAATGTTCTAGTTGAGCTAAGAAGAAGTTGAGTTGATAATTGCATAAAATTAAATGGCGGGAAAGTAAATTGCAGAAAGTAAATTGTAGAATCTTAAATGGGGATTTGGGGAGATGAACATAAAAATAAATGGCAGAAAGTAAAGTGAATGGGTAAGATCAGAAATGGAGAATTCATTGGGCTTAGGAGATGTTGCATTCTCCATATCAAGTTCATTCTAATCTCTTCTTCAAGCAATGCATTCATTGATCTCCTTGGCAATCTTAGATGATTGGATCCCAATTCCTTAGTGGTGCACGAAATTGTGATCAATACTTTTCACAAATCAAATAATCCCCGGTAATGAATCCAAAAACTTGGTGTTCAATACCATGGCATAAACACAACTTCGCACAACTAACCAGCAAGTGTACTAGGTCGTCCAAGTAATAAACCTTACGCGAGTAAGGGTCGATCCCACAGAGATTGTTGGTATGAAGCAAGCTATGGTCACCTTGTAAATCTTAGTCAGGCAAACTCAAATGGATATGGGTGATATACGAATAAAACATAAAGATAAAGATAGAGATACTTATGTAATTCATTGGTGGAAATTTCAGATAAGCGTATGAAGATGCTTGGTCCCTTCCGTCTCTCTGCTTTCCTACTGTCTTCATCCAATCCTTCTTACTCCTTTCCATGGCAAGCTTATGCAAGGGTTTCACCGTTGTCAGTGGCTACCACCCATCCTCTCAGTGAAAATGTTCCTATGCTCTGTCACAGCATGGCTAATCATCTGTCGGTTCTCGGTCAGGCCGGAATAGAATCCAG
>NC_029773.3:45222778-45223036 GCF_000817695.3 Arachis duranensis | reverse complement strand
AATTAGATGAGCGGGGCTTTTAGCTCTTTGCCTCTGAACAGTTTTGGCAGCTCACTTTATCCTTTGAGATTCAGAATGATTGGCTTCTATAGGAACTCAGAATCCATATAGTGTTATTGATTCTCCTAGTTAAGAATGATGATTCTTGAACACAGCTACTTTATGAGTCTTGGCCGTGGCCCAAAGCACTCTGTCTTCCAGTATTACCACCGGATACATACATGCCACAGACACATAACTGGGTGAACCTTTTCAGAT
>NC_029773.3:45220149-45222716 GCF_000817695.3 Arachis duranensis | reverse complement strand
AGTCCCCAATTAGAGGTGTCCAGGGTTCTTAAGCACACTCTTTTTGCCTTGGATCACAACTTTATTTCTTTCTTTTTTCTTCCTTTTTCTTTTTCTCCCTTTTTTTCGTTTTTTTTTGTATTCACTGCTTTTTCTTGCTTCAAGAATCATTTTTATGATTTTTCAGATCCTCAGTAGCATGTCTCCTTTTTCATCATTCTTTCAAGAGCCAACAATTTTAACATTCATGAACAACAAATTCAAAAGACATATGCACTGTTCAAGCATACATTCAGAAAACAAAAAGTATTGTCACCACATCAAACTAATTAAGCTAGTTTTAAAGATGAATTCAAAATCCTGTACTTCTTGTTCTTTTGTGATAAAAACAGTTTTCATTTAAGAAAGGTGATGGATTCATAGGACATTCATAACTTTAAGGCATAGACACTAAGACACTAATGATCATAAGACACAAACATGGACAAACATAAGCATTAATTTTCGAAGAATAAAGAACAAGGAGATTAAAGAACGGGTCCACCTTAGTGATGGCGGCTTGTTCTTCCTCTTTAAGGTCTTATGGAGTGCTTGAGCTCTGGTGCACGAAATTGCAATCACACTTTTGCAATCCCGCACAACTAACCAGCAAGTGCACTGGGTCGTCCAAGTAATACCTTACGTGAGTAAGGGTCGATCCCACGGAGATTGTCAGCTTGAAGCAAGCTATGGTATTCTTGTAAATCTTAGTCAAGATATCAAAAATTATCAGGGTTGATCTTGAAAAGTAAAAGAACATGAATTCAGTACTTGTTTTGCAGTAATGGAGAATAGGTTGAGGTTTTGGAGATGCTCCATCTTCTGAATCTCTGCTTTCCTACTGTCTTCTTCTTCAAGCACGCAAGGCTCCTTCCATGGCAAGCTGTATGTAGGGTTTCACCGTTGTCAGTGGCTACCTCCCATCCTCTCAGTGGAAATGTTCAACGCACCCTGTCACGGCACGACTATCCATCTGTCGGTTCTCAATCAGGCTGGAATAGAATCTAGTGATTCTTTTGCGTCTGTCACTAACGCCCCGCCTTCAGGAGTTTGAAGCTCGTCACAGTCATTCAATCATTGAATCCTACTCAGAATACCACAGACAAGGTTTAGACCTTCCGGATTCTCTTGAATGCCGCCATCAGTTCTAGCTTATACCACGAAGATTCTGATTAAAGAATCCAAGAGATATCTACTTAATCTAAGGTAGAGCGGAGGTGGTTGTCAGGCACACGTTCATAGTTAAGAATGATGATGAGTGTCACGGATCATCACATTCATCCGGTTTAAGAACAAGTGATATCTTGGAATGGAAACAAGCATGATTGAATGAAAAACAGTAGTAATTGCATTAATCCATCAAGACACAGCAGAGCTCCTCACCCCCAACCATGGGGTTTAGAGACTCATGCTGTAAAAGATACACAAAGAAACATGTAAAGTGTCATGAGGTGCAGATACAATGTCAAAAGATCCTATTAATAGTAAACTAGTAACCTAGGGTATACAGAAATGAGTAAATGACGTAAAAATCCACTCCTGGGTCCACTTAGTGTGTGCTTGGGCTGAGCATTGAAGCTTTCATGTGTAGAGACTAATTCTAGAGTTAAACGCCAGCTTTCATGCCAGTTTGGGCGTTTAACTCCAATTTTTATGCCAGTTCCAGCGTTAAACGCTGGAATTTCTGAGTCTGATTTGCCACGCCGGTTTGGGCCATCAAATCTCGGGAAAAGTATGGACTATTATACATTTCTGGAAAGCCCAGGATGTCTACTTTCCAACGCCGTTGAGAGCGCGCCAATTGGGCTTCTGTAACTCCAGAAAATCCACTTCGAGTGCAGGGAGGTCAGAATCCAACAGCATCTGCAGTCCTTTTCAGTCTCTGAATCAGATTTTTGCTCAGGACCCTCAATTTCAGCCAGATAATACCTGAAATCACAGAAAAACACACAAACTCATAGTAAAGTCCAGAAAAGTGAATTTTAACTAAAAACTAATAAAAATATACTAAAAACTAACTAGATCATACTAAAAACACACTAAAAACAGTGCCAAAAAGCGTATAAATTATCTGCTCATCAAGCTCCTTAATGTCTCTTCCTTGCCTTTGTTGCTCCTCTCTCATGATTCTTTGATCTTCTCTAATTTCATGGAGGAGGATGGAATATTCTTGGTGCTCCACCCTTAGTTGTCCCATGTTGGAACTCAATTCTCCTAGGGAGGTGTTGATTTGCTCCCTATAGTTTTGTGGAGGAAAGTGCATCCCTTGAGGCATCTCAGGGATTTCATGATGAGAGGGGTCTCTTGTTTGCTCCATCCTTTTCTTAGTGATGGGCTTGAGGTCATTCCTTCTTAGTTGAATCGGCTTCCCTTTCTCTTCCATTGAGCGCCCTCTTCACAGATGTCTATGAGGACTTGGTCCAATCTTTGATCAAAGTTGACCCTTTTTGAGTGAAAAAGGGACCTCAGGGATCACCTTCTTCAAGGCCACAACTTCATAGAAGTGGTCTTGATGCACCCTTGAGAAGAATCTCTCCATCTCCCATGAC
>NC_029773.3:45218751-45219956 GCF_000817695.3 Arachis duranensis | reverse complement strand
AAGAAAGAAGAGAGTAGAAGAAGAAGAAATGAGAAAGAAGGGAATGGCTTTGTGTTCGGCCAAAAAGGGGAAACGTGGTGTTTAGGTTGTATGCAAATGAAGGAGTGAAGATGGGTTTATATAGGAGTGGGGGGGCTCATGGTTCGGTCATGTATGGGTGGGTTTGGGAGGGAAAGTGGTTTGAATTTGAAGGGTGAGGTAGGTGGGGTTTTTATGAAGGATGGATGTGAGTGGTGAAGGGAAAGATGGGATTTGATAGGTGAAGGGTTTTTGGGGAAGAGGTGTTGAGGTGATTGGTGAATAGGTGAAGAAGAGAGAGAGTGGTAGGGTAGGTGGGGATCCTGTGGGGTCCACAGATCCTGAGGTGTCAAGGAAAAGTCATCCCTGCACCAAATGGCATGCAAAAATGCATTTTTAGCCAATTCTGGCGTTAAATGCCGGGCTGGTGCCCTTTTCTGGCGTTTAACGCCAAGAGCTTGCCCTTTTCTGGCATTTAACGCCAGTCTGGTGCCCCTTTCTGGCGTTAAATGCCCAGAATGGTGCCAGACTGGGCGTTAAACGCCCAACTGCTAGCCTTACTGGCGTTTAAACGCCAGTAGGTTCTTCCTCCAGGCTGTGCTGTTTTTCTTTCTGTTTTTCATTCTGTTTTTGCTTTTTCAATTGATTTTGTGACTTCTCATGATCATCAACCTACAGAAAACATAAAATAACAAAAGAAAAAAGATAAAATATAGCATTGGGTTGCCTCCCAACAAGCGCTTCTTTAATGTCAGTAGCTTGATAGAGGGCTCTCAAGGAGCCTCACAGATGCTCAGAGCAATGTTGGAACCTCCCAACACCAAACTTAGAGTTTGAATGTGGGGGTTCAACACCAAACTTAGAAGTTGGTTGTGGCCCCCCAACACCAAACTTAGAGTTTGACTGTGGGGGCTCTGTTTGGCTCTGTTTTGAGAGAAGCTCTTCATGCTTCCTCTCCATGGTGACAGAGGGATATCCTTGAGCTTCAAACACAAAGGATTCTTCATTCACTTGAATGATCAATTTTCCTCTATCAACATCAATCATAGCCTTTGCTGTGGCTAGGAATGGTCTGCCAAGGATGATGGATTCATCCATGCACTTCCCAGTCTCTAGGACTATGAAGTCAGCAGGGATGTAATGGTCTTCAACTTTTACCAGAACATCCTCTACAAGTCCATAAGCTT
>NC_029773.3:45215134-45215324 GCF_000817695.3 Arachis duranensis | reverse complement strand
ATACCTAATCTAAGCAACAAGATGAACCGTCAGTTGTCCAAACTCAACAATCCCCGGCAACAGCGCCAAAAACTTGGTGCATGAAATTGTGATCAATACTTTTAACAAATAAAATAATCCCCGGTAATGAATCCAAAAACTTGGTGTTCAATACCATGGCATAAACACAACTTCGCACAACTAACCAGCA
>NC_029773.3:45190227-45214526 GCF_000817695.3 Arachis duranensis | reverse complement strand
AATACATAAGAACAAAAGTGATCATTGGTTTCGGCCCCAGAGAGGGAACCAGAAGAACCAAGATCTGATCTAAGAATTAGATGTCCAAAAGATGAAAATACAATAGTAAAAGGTCCTCCTTATAGAGAACTAGTAGCCTAGGGTGTACAGAGATTGAGTAAATGACATAAAAATCCACTTCTGGGCCCTCTTGGTGTGTGCTTGGGCTGAGCATTGAAGCATTTTCGTGTAGAGATTCTTCTTGGAGTTAAACGCCAGCTTTATTGCCAGTTTGGGCGTTTAACTCCCATTTTGGTGCCAGTTTGGGCGTTTAACGCTGGGAATTCTGAGGGTGACTTTGAACTCCGGTTTGGGCCATCAAATCTTGGGCAAAGTATGGACTATCATATATTGCTGGAAAGCCCAGGATGTCTACTTTCCAACACCGTTGAGAGCGCGCCAATTGGGCTTCTGTAGCTCCAGAAAATCCACTTCGAGTGCAGGGAGGTCAGAATCCAACAGCATCTGCAGTCCTTTTTAGTCTCTGAATCAGATTTTTGCTCAGGTCCCTCAATTTCAGCCAGAAAATACCTGAAATCACAGAAAAACACACAAACTCATAGTAAAGTCCAGAAAAGTGAATTTTAACTAAAAACTAATAAAAATATACTAAAAACTAACTAGATCATACTAAAAACATACTAAAAACAATGCCAAAAAGCGTATAAATTATCCGCTCATCACTTAGCAACCCAATCTCTCTAAGCTTGAACAATTTCCCAATTCCTTGATTTAATTGCTCATGGGAAGAGATGAAATATGGTCACTAATTATACCACATGTATTTTCAAATTAAAGTGTTGGGAGGATAATATGTCACTATATCCGTCCAAACCCCAATTTGGTCCAACATGAGAAAGTATTTCTAGCATGATCTCCTCATCCCTTTTCCAAGGCTCAGAGGAGATCCAATTATGGAGAGTTTCTTTTCCAAGACATCTAACCAATTGATTTAAGATCAAAAGCTTTCTAGTAAATCAAGAGAAAAGAAAGAAGAAGAATGAAAACTATAATTGATCCATCAAATTACAACAGAGCTCTCTAACCTAATGAAAAGGGGTTTAGTTGTTCATAGCTCTGGAAATGGAAGATGATAGAGAAGAGTACTGAAGAACTGAAGATTGTTGGTTTAGAAGTTATAATAAATTCTCGTTGCAAGTATAGCTTCTAAACCAAGCAATCAACCTTTCTTACAAACGTTTTGGTTGTCACAAGTAAAAAACCCAATAAAATTTATAAACCGAAGTATTCAAACCTCGGGTCGTCTTCTCAAGGAATTGTAGGGAGGTGTGTTTTACTATTGGTTATAGAAAACAGTGTTTTTGGGTTTTAAAAAGGTTTTGAATAAGAGAAATGGATTGTAGAAATTAATAAATAAATAACGAATAAAACTCTTGGCAAGGTATGAAAACTAGAAGTCCTATCCTAGTTATCCTTATCAATGGTGATGAGAATTATGCTGTTGCTCCCACTAAGTCAACCTCTAACTATGAAGGTCAGTTAAGTGGACAAATTAATTTAATACCTAAAGTCCTAGTCAACTCCTTAAGGAAAGACTAGAGTTATAGGAATCTAAATTAATCAGCAAGAATAATAATTATCAATCACGATGAGTTTGATAACTCAAGAGTTACCAATTAATCAACCAAAGTCAATAGTAAATAATCTAAATTAAAAATAAAGAAAAACAATCATGAGTCTGAAATACCTCAAATTATATTTAAATAAAGATGTCAATTCTAACGTGGACAAGTTCATAAGCCAAATAGGCAACATAAGTAATACAAGCATTAAAGCATCTGAAAGTAAAAGAGAAATATAAAGTAAAAGGAATATTGAACCTGATGAAGAGTCAAAATCCTAAATCCTTTAAGAGGAATCCTAAATCCTAAGAGAGAGGAGAGAACCTCTCTCTCTAAAAACTACATCTAAAACCTAAAATTGTGAGTAATGATTGAATGATTGATTATGCTCCACTCCCAGCCTCTAATCTGTGTTTTTTGGGCCAAAAATTGGGTCAAAAACAGCCCAGAAATCACTCCCAGTGCTTTCTGGTTTGTATAGGTCGCGGCAAGGTGACGCAGAGGCATCGTCCATGCGTTTGCGTGGATTGAGATTTGCAGCTGCGACATGTGCACGTCATCCACGCGTCCGCGTTGCCTAACTTTGAGGCAGCTATGGCAAATTATATATCATTGTGAAGCCCCAGATGTTAGCTTTCTAACGCAACTAGAACCACATCATTTGAACCTCTGTAGCTCAAGTTATGACCGTTTGAGTGCGAAGAGGTTAGGCTGGACAGCTTAGCAGTTTCTTCAACTTCTTGTATTCCTTCCACGTTTGCATGCTTCCTTTCCATCCTCTGAGCCATTCATACCATGTAATCCCTAAAATCACTTAACACACATATCACATCATCTAATGGTAATAAGAGAGGATTAATATTAGCAAATATAAGGCCAAAGAAGCATGTTTTCAATCATAGCACAAAATCCAGAAGGAAAACGTAAACTCATGCAATTAGTATGAATAAGTGTATGAAAGATTGATAAAATCCACTCAATTGAGCACAAGATAAACCATAAAATAGTGGTTTATCAACCTCCCCACACTTAAATATTAGCATGTCCTCTTGCTAAGCTCAAGAGAAGCTATAAGAGTGAAGGCAGAATGGTGGGATGTATGAAATGCAACCTATTTATATGAATGCAGCTAAATGCAAAATACTTTTATCTACCTGGTTAAAAGTAAATAAGTTCTCCAAGACAAAAATAATTCAAATTCCACTAATTCAAATCACACAATAGAAGACAAGTAAACTTGTAAGAAGATAGCTCATGAAAGCAGGGAACATAGAATCAAGCATTGAACCCTCACTGGTAGTGTATATCACTCTAATCACTCAAGTGTCTAGGGGTCAATCACTCTACTCTTCCCTAGTCATGCTTTCTGAACCTTGTTCTTCATCTAACCAATCAACAAATAATTAACATACCAATGCAAACATCATGAGGTCTTTTCAGGATTGTAATGAGGCTGAGGTAAAGGTAAGGATATATATATATATATATATATGAAAGCATAATATATAAAAAGAACATTAATGCATATGGTTTCTATACTTTCACATGAGTATACACCCAAATTCTCAATATTTCTCAAAAACAAAACACATTCTTATCAACCAAAGTACCCATATTTTCCCACACTTATTTGACACACAGTCACTATCTTAAGCTAACCAAAGACTCAAATAGGACAATTAATTATTTTTCTGTTTAAGGCTAGCGATGTGGTAATATAAAGAACAAAAGGGGGTTAAAAAGGCTCAAAGTGGCAAACAAAGGTAAACAAAGTGGTAGGCTATTTGGGTCAAGTGAGCTATAATCAAATGATGACCTCAATCACATAAATGCATGAATATACACTAAATAATGGACATATAAAATGGAACAAACCAAAGATTGCAATCATAGAGAAGAAAACACACAAGAATAAAAATCATGGTCAAATGATGTGACCATATAATTTGGCTCAAAAACTCACAGGTTGTGTGTTCTTAGCTCAAAAACCATATTCCAAGCTATATATATACATCATGCAAGTTTCAAAAAATTTCAACTCAAATCAATTTAAATTTTAATGCCCTTTTTAGGAGAAAATACTTTCTTGAAAATTTCATCAAATTGGCCAATATTTATTATATATATACTAAATGATATGATGTGATTGTAAAAAGATAAAAATTCTTAGTTTATTTCCCATTTTCAACCAAATTAATTCTCATATGCAACGGAATAAACTAAGCTCAATTATGCACATTTTTTCAATCACAACTAATAAACCAAAATAATTATATATATATATACTATCAAACTAAAAAGTGCAGATCAAGCTAAAAATCTAGGCTATGTACAAGCAAAAGTGCAAAATGCAGCAAACTAAAAAGTATCCAAAACAACTAATATACACAAGAATCTAAAAGTGCAATAAAATAAAAATACAAGTACTAAAAAGTAAAACAAAATAAAAACAGAAATGTCTAGAATAGTTCACCAAAATATAACCTCTGCCAATAACGGCGACCTCCCCATACTTAAATGGCAGTATCCTCCTCGATGCTCCCCAGATCAAGTTGGGTAAGAGGGGTCAACGCTTGCATCTCTACTGTCGCCTCCTCTGACTAAGCCTCCTCCTCCTCGGACTAGTTAGATGGGGTGTCGGGCTCATAGGGGATATCAGCGCCGCCGAAAGTCACAGTCAACCTCAAAGGTGCATAGTGCACGAAAATTACACTCACACTATGTAATTCCGCACAACTAACCAGCAAGTGTACTGGGTCGTCCAAGTAATACCTTACGTGAGTAAGGGTCGATCCCACGGAGATTGCCGGCTTGAAGCAAGCAATGGTTATCTTATTATTCTTAGTTAGGATATCAATAGTGGTTCTTAGTTTTAGTTGTGAAAGGTGAAAGAGCATGAAATGAATACTTGTTACGCAGTAATGGAGAATGGGTTGGAGTTTTGGAGATGTTCTGTCCTTTGAATTTTTGCTTTCCTACTGTCTTCTTCTTCACACACACTGGTCTCCTTACATGGCAAGCTGTATGTTGGTGGATCACCGTTGTCAATTGCTACTAGCCGTCCTCTCAGTGAAAAGGGTCCATGTACATGGCTAATCATCTGTTGGTTCTCACTAATGTTGGAATAGGATCCATTGATCCTTTTGCATCTGTCACCATGCCCAGTGGTACACGAAATTGTGATCATCAACAATGACGCCAATAGACTTGGTGTTCTCAAATGTGAATCACACTTTGTCACAACTTCGCACAACTAACCAGCAAGTGCACTCGGTCATCCAAGTAATAAACCTTACGTGAGTAAGGGTCAGTCCCACGGAGATTGTTGGTATGAAGCAAGCTATGGTCATCTTGTAAATCTCAGTCAGGCAGATCCTAATGGTTATAATGGTTTTCGAATATAAAGATAAATAAAGCATAAAATAGAAATAGAGATAGAGATACTTATGTAATTCATTGGTGGGAATTTCAAATAAGTGCATGAAGATACTGTGTTCCTTCTGAATCTCTGCTTTCCTACTACTTTCATCCAATCATTCTTACTCCTTTCCATGGTAAGTTGTATGTAGGGCGTCACCGTTGTCAATGGCTACTTCCCATCCTCTCAGTGAAAATGGTCCAAATGCGCTGTCACAGCACGGCTAATCATCTGTCGGTTCTCGATCATGTTGGAATAGAATCCAGTGATTCTTTTGCGTCTGTCACTATGCCTAACACTCGCGAGTTTGAAGCTCGTCACAGTCATCCCTTCCCAGATCCTACTCGGAATACCACAGACAAGGTTTATACTTTTCGGATCTCAGGAATGGCCGGCCAATAATTCTAGCTTATACCACGAAGATTTTGATTAAGGAATCCAAGAGATACTCATTCAATCTAAGGTAGAACGGAAGTGTTTGTCAGGCACGCGTTCATAAGTGAGAATGGTGATGAGTGTCACAGATCATCACATTCATCAGGTTGAACTGCAAATGAATATCTTAGAATAACAATAAGCGTGAATTGAATAGAAGAACAATAGTACTTTGCATTAATACTCAAGGTACAGCAGAGCTCCACACCTTAATATGTGGTGTGTAGAAACTCCACCGTTGAGAATACATAAGAACAAGGTCTAGGCATGGCCGTGAGGCCAGCCTCCAAAACGTGATCAAAGGATCAAAAGATATCCAAAGATTCTAAATACAATAGTAAAAAGTTCTATTTATACAAAACTATTTACTAGGGTTTACAGAAATAAGTCTAAGTGTAGAAATCCACTTCTGGGGCCCACTTGGGTGTGTGCTTGGGCTAAGCTTGAGCTTTACACGTGCAGAGACTTCTCTTGGAGTTAAACGCCGAGCTGTAACGTGTTTTTGGCTTTTAACTCTGGTTTGTGACGTGTTTCTGGCATTTTGCTCCAGAATGCAGCATGGAACTGGCGTTGAACGCCAGTTTTTGTCATCTAAACTTGAATAAAGTATGGACTATTATATAATTGCTGGAAAGCCCTGGATGTCTACTTTTTAACGCAATTGAGCGCACGCCGTTTGAAATTCTTTAGCTCTAGAAAATCAATTTCGAGTACACGGAGGTCAGAATCCAACAGCATCAGCAGTCCTTTGTCAGCCTCCTATCAGATTTTTGCTCAGGTCCCTCAATTTCAGCCAGAAAATACCTGAAATCATAGAAAAATACACAAACTAATAGTAAAATCCAGAAATGTGAATTTTGCATAAAAACTAATAAAAACATCACTAAAAGTAGCTAGATCCTACTAAAAGCTACCTAAAAATAATGCCAAAAAGCGTATAAATTATCCGCTCACCACAACACCAAACTTAAATTGTTGCTTGTCCCCAAGCAACTGAAAATAAAATAGGATAAAAAGAAGAGAATATACTATAAATTCCAAAATATCAATGATGCTTAGTTCTAATTAGATGAGCGGGACTAGTAGCTTTTTGCTTCTAAACAGTTTTGGCATCTCACTTTATCCCTTGAAGTTTAGAATGATTGGCATCTATAGGAACTCATAATTTTAGATAGTGTTATTGATTCTCCTAGTTTAGTATGTTGATTCTTGAACACAGCTACTTTATGAGTCTTGGCCGTGGCCCTAAGCACTTTGTTTTCCAGTATTACCACCGGATACATAAATGCCACATACACATGACTGGGTGAACCTTCTTAAGCACACTCTTTTGCTTTGGATCACGACTTTAACCACTCAGTCTCAAGCTTTTCACTTGGACCTGCATGCCACAAGCACATGGTTAGGGACAACTTGATTTAGCCACTTAGGCCTGGATTTATTTCCTTAGTCCCTCCTATCTATTGATGCTCAAAGCCTTGGATCCTTTTTACCCTTGCCTTTTGGTTTTAAGGGCTATTGGCTTTTTCTGCTTGCTTTTTCTCTTTTTTTTCGCCATTATTTTTTTTTTCGCAAGCTTTTTTATTCACTGCTTTTTCGGTCTTCAAGAATCAATTTCATGATTTTTCACATTATCAATAACATTTCTCTTTGTTCATCATTCTTTCAAGAGACAACAATTTTAACATTCATAAACAACAAGATAAAAAATATGCACTGTTCAAGCATTCATTCAGAAAACAAAAAGTATTGCCACCACATCAATATAATTAAACTAATTTCAAGGATGAATTCGAAACTCATGTACTTCTTGTTCTTTTGTATTAAAAACATTTTTCATTTAAGAAAGGTGAAGGATTCATGGAATCATTCATAGCCTTAAGACATAGTTACTAAATACTAATGATCATGTAGTAAAGACACAAAACATAGACAAACATGAAGCTCAAAAACCGAAAACAGAAAATAAATAGACAAGGAGATTAAGGAAAAAGTCCACCTTAGTGTGGGTGGCGTCTTCCTCTCGAAGAACCAATGGAGTGCCTAAGCTCCTCTATGTCTCTTCCTTGCCTTTGTTGCTCCTCCCTCATAGCTCTTTCATCTTCTCTAATCTCATGGAGAATGATGGAGTGCTCTTGATGCTCCACCCTTAGTTAGTCCATGTTGTAACTCAAATCTTCCAAGGAGGTGTTGAGTTGTTCCCAATAGTTATTTGGAGGAAAATGCATCCCTTGAGGCATCTCAGAGATTTCTTGATGATGAGCTTCCTCATGCGTCTCTTGAGATCCATGAATGGGCTCTCTTGTTTGCTCCATCCTCTTCTTAGTGATGGGCTTGTCCTCTTCAATGAGGATGTCTCCTTCTATGATAACTCCAGCTAAGTTGCATAGATGGCAAATGAGATAAGGAAAAGCTAGCCTTGCCAAGGTGGAGGGCTTTTCGGCTACTTTATAGAGTTCTAAAGAGATGACTTCATGAACTTCTACTTTCTCTCCAATCATGATGCTATGGATCATGATAGCCCAATCCACAGTTACTTCGGATCGGTTGCTAGCGGGGATGATGGAGCGTTGGATGAACTCCAACCATCCTCTAGCCACAGGCTTAAGGTCCAGTCTTCTTAATTGAACCGGATTGCCTCTTGAGTCTCTTTTCCATTGAGCTCCTTCCACACATATGTCCATGAGGATTTGGTCCAACCTTTGATTAAAGTTGACCTTTCTAGTGTAGGGGCGTGCATCTTCTTGCATCATAGGCAAGTTGAATGCCAACCTTACGTTCTCCGGACTGAAATCTAAGTATTTTTCCCGAATTGTAAGCCAATTCTTTGGATTTGGGTTCATACTTTGATCATGGTTCCTAGTGATCCATGCATTAGCATAGAACTCTTGAACCATTAAGATTCTGACTTGTTGAATGGGGTTAGTGAGAATTTTCCAACCTCTTCTTCGAATTTCATGTCAGATCTCCGGATACTCATTTTTCTTGAGCATGAAAGGGAACTCAGGGATCATCTTTTTCTTGGCAACAACTTTATAGAAGTGGTCTTGACGGGCTTTTGAGATGAATCTCTCCATCTCCCATGACTTAGAGGTGGAAGCAATTGTCTTCCCTTTCCTCTTTCTTGAGGTTTCTCTGGCCTTAGGTGCCATCAATGGTTATGGAAAAACAAAAAAAGCTATGCTTTTATCACACTAAACTTAGAATATTGCTCGAGTTCGAGCAAAAGAAGAAGAATAGAAGAAGAAAAAGAAGATATGGATGAGAGGAAGAGTTGTGTGGGTTTTGGCCAAGGGGGAGAAGAGAGGGTTGTGTTGTGTGAAAATGAAGAAGGATAGATGGGTTTATATAGTGGAGGGAGAGGGAAGTAGGGTTCGATCATTTAGGGTGGGTTTGGGTGGGAAAGAAATTTTGAATTTGAAGGTAGGTGGGGTTTATGGGGAAGAGTGGATGGATGTGATTGGTGAAGGGGTAATGGGAAAGAGATATTGAGGTGATTGGTGAAGGGTATAGTGTTATTGGATTGTGTTAAAAAGAGGGAGGTGGGGTAGGTGGGGATCCTGTGGGGTCCACAGATCCTGAGGTGATCCTGTGGGGTCCACAGATATTGAGGTGTCAAGGATTTCTCATCCCTGCCCCTTTTAGGCGTGTAAAACGCCCTCTGTATGCAATCCTGGCGTTTAACACCAGATTGATGCTTGTTTCTGGCGTTAAACGCCCAGACGTAGCTTGTTTCTGGCGTTTAACGCCAGACTGATGCTTGTTTCTGGCGTTAAACGCCAGCTTGGTGCTTGTTTCTGGCGTTAAACGCTAGACTGATGCTTGTTTCTGGCGTTTAAATTCCAGACAACTCTTCCTCTAGGGTGTGCTTTTTCTTCTGCTGTTTTTATTCTGTTTTTAATTTTTGCAATTATTTTGTGACTCCACATGATCATAAACCTAATAAAACATAAAAGAACAATAGAAAATATAGATAAATAAAAAATTGGGTTGCCTCCCAATAAGCGCTTCTTTAATGTCAATAGCTTGACAGTGAGCTTTCTTGGAGCTTCACAGATGTTCAGAGCATTGTTGGGACCTCCCAATACCAAACTTAGAGTTTGAATGTGGGGGTTTAACACCAAACTTAGAGTTTGGTTGTGGCCTCCCAACACCAAACTTAGAGTTTGATTGTGGGGGCTTTGTTTGACTCTATATTGAGAGAAGCTTTTCATGCTTCCTCTCCATGGTTGCAGAGGAAGATCCTTAGGCTTTAAACACAAGGTAGTCCCCATTCAATTGAAGGACTAGCTCTCCTCTGTCAACATCAATCATAGCTCCTGCTGTGGCTAGGAAGGGTCTTCCAAGGATGATGCATTCATCCTCATCCTTCCCAGTGTCTAGGATTATGAAATCAGCAAGGATGTAAATACCATTAACCTTTACTAACACGTCCTCTACCAATCCATAAGCTTGTTTTATTGACTTGTCTGCCATCTCTAATGAGATTCTTATAGCTTGTACCTCAAAGATTCCCAGTTTCTCTATTACAGAGAGTGGCATAAGATTTATACCTGATCCCAGGTCACACAGAGCCTTCTCAAAGGTCATGATGCTAATGGTACATGGTATTAAGAATTTACCAGGATCTTGTTTCTTTTGAGGTAAAGTTTGCTGAACCCATGTATTTAGTTCACTAATGAGCAAGGGAGGTTCATCTTCCCAAGTCTCATTACCAAATAACTTGGCATTCAGCTTCATTATGGCTCCTAGATATTGAGCAACTTGCTCTTCAGTTACATCTTCATCCTCTTCAGAGGAAGAATAGTTCTCAGAGCTCATGAATGGCAGAAGGAAGTTTAATAGAATCTTTATGGTTTCTATATGAGCCTCAGATTCCTTTAGGTCCTCAATAGGGAACTCCTTTCTGTCTGGGGGACGTCCCATGAGGTCTTCCTTATTGGGATTCACGTCCTCCCTTTTCTCTTTGGATTCGGCCATTTTGATAACATCAATGGCCTTGCACTCTCTTTTTGGATTCTCTTCTGTATTGCTTGGGAGAGTACTAGGAGGAGTTTCAGTAATTTTCTTACTCAGCTGACCCACTTGTGCCTCCATGTTTCTAATGGAGGACCTTGTTTCATTCATGAAACTTAAAGTGGCCTTAGATAGATCAGAGACTATGTTTGCTAAGCTAGAGGGGCTCTGCTCAGAATTCTCTGTCTGTTGCTGAGAAGATGATGGAAAAGGCTTGCTATTGATAAGCCTATTTCTTCCACCATTATTAAAGCCTTGTTGGGGCTTTTGTTGATCCTTCCATGAGAAATTTGGATGATTTCTCCCTGAGGGATTATAGGTGTTTCCATAGGGTTCACCCATGTAATTCACCTCTGCCATTGCAGGGTTCTCAGGAGAAGAAGATGCTTCTTTAGTACTGTTGAATGCATTTTGCAATCCATTCAGACTCTGAGAAATCATGTTGACTTGCCGAGTCAACATTTTGTTCTGAGCCAATATGGCATTCAGAGCATCAATTTCAAGAACTCCCTTCCTATGAGGCGTCCCATTATTCACAGGATTCCTTTCAGAAGTGTACATGAATTAGTTATTTGCAACCATGTCAATGAGTTCCTGAGCTTCTGCAGGCGTTTTCTTCAGGTGAATAGATATACCTGCAGAATGGTCCAATGACATCTTAGATAATTCAGACAGACCATCATAGAATATATCTAGGATGGTCCATTCTGAAAGCATGTCAGAAGGACACTTTTTGGTCAGTTGCTTGTATCTATCCCAGGCTTCATAGATGGATTCACCTTCTTTTTGTCTGAAGGTTTGAACATCCACTCTAATCTTACTTAGCTTTTGAGGACGAAAGAACTTGGCCAAGAAGGCCATGACCAGCTTATCCCTGGAGTTTAGGCTATCTTTAGGTTGAGAGTCCAACCATACTCTAGCTCTGTCTCTAACAGCAAAAGGGAAAAGCATAAGCATGTAGACCTCTGGATCAACCCCATTGGTCTTAACAGTATCACAGATCTGCAAGAATTCAGTTAAGAACTGAAAAGGATCTTCTGATGGAATTCCATGAAACTTGCAATTCTGTTGCAGCAGAGAAACTAATTGAGGTTTTAGCTCAAAGTTGTTTGCTCCAATGGCAGGGATTGAGATGCTTCTTCCGTGTAAGTTGGAATTTGGTACAGTAAAGTCACTAAGCATCTTCCTTGCATTGTTGTTGGGTTCGGCCATGCCTCCTTCTTTTTTGAGATTCTCTGTAAGGTTTTCTCTGGATTGTTGTGCTTTAGCTTCTCTTAGCTTCTTCTTCAGAGTCCTTTCAGGTTCAGGATCTACTTTAACAAGAATGTTCTTGTCCTTGCTCCTGCTCATATGAAAAAGAAGAGAACAGAAAAGGAAGAGGAATCCTCTATGTCACAGTATAGAGATTCCTTTATGTGAGTAGAAGAAGAAAAGAATGGAAGAAGGAGAAGACAAAAATTCGAACACATAGAGGAAGAGAGGGTTCAAATTTTTAGACGAAGAGAAGTGTTAGCAAATGAATAAATAAATAGAAAGAAATGAGAGAGAGTAGAAAATTTTGAAAATTATTTTTAAAAAAAAGTTAGTGATTTTCGAAAATTAAGAGAAGAAATAAAATTAAAATTAAAATTTGAAACAATTAGTTAATTAAAAGAATTTTGAAAAAGAAGAGGGTGATTTTTGAAAATTAGAGAGAGAAAAGTAGTTAGGTGGTTTTGAAAAAGATAAGAAACAAATAAAAAGTCAATTAGTTAGTTGAAAAAGATTTGAAAATCAATTTTGAAAAGATAAGAAGTTAGAAAAGATATTTTGAAATCAAATTTTTGAAAAAGATATGATTTGAAAAGATATGATTAAAAAGATATGATCGAAATTTATTTTGAAAAAGAATTGAAAAAGAAATTTAGAAAGATTTGATTTTTAAAATTAAAATTGATTACTTGACTAACAAGAAACTAAAAGATATGATTCTAGAATTTAAAGATTGAACCTTAACATGAAAGTAACAAACTTCAAATTTTTGAATCAATCACATTAATTGTTAGTAAAGTTTTCGAAAATTTGAAATGAAATTAAGAAAAAGATTTTGAAAAACAATTTTTTTAAATTTTTGAAAATAATAAAAAAAATGAAAAAGATTTGATTTTTGAAAAAGATTTGAAAAGATAAGATTTTTTAAAAATTGAAATCTTGACTTGACTTACAAGAAACAACTTATTTTAAAATTTTTTGACTAAGTCAACCCAAAGATTTCGAAATTTATGAGAGAAATAAGGAAAAGATATTTTTTTGAATTTTTAATGAGGAGAGAGAAAAAACACAAATATGACCCAAAACATGAAAATTTTGGATCAAAACCAATGATGCATGAAAGAACACTATGAATGTCAAGATGAACATCAAGAACTTATTTTTGAAAAATTTTCAAGAAAAGAATGCAAGACACGAAACTTAAAAATTTTTCATGCTTAGATTCTATGAATGCAAAAATGCATATGAAAAACAACAAAAGACACAAAACAAGAAAATATGAAGATCAAACAAGAAGACTTACCAAGAACAACTTGAAGATCATGAAGAACACCATGCATGAATTTTTCGAAAAAACGCATAAATTTTAAAAACATGCAATTGACACCAAACATAAAAATTGACACTAGACTCAAACAAGAAACACAAAATATTTTTTCTTGTTTACGATTTTATAATTTTTTTTGTATTTTTTCGAAAATTATTTTTACAGAAACGAAAAAGAAGAAAAAATTGTTGAAAAATTTTTGAAAACTTTTTTGAAAATAAGAATAAAGGTTGAAAGAAGAAGGAAATTACCTAATCTAAGCAACAAGATGAACCGTCAATTGTCCAAACTCCAACAATCCCCGGCAACAATGCCAAAAACTTGGTGCATGAAATTGTGATCATCAACAATGGCGCCAATAGACTTGGTGCTCTCAAACGTGAATCACACTTTGTCACAACTTCGCACAACTAACCAGCAAGTGCACTCGGTCGTCCAAGTAATAAACCTTACGTGAATAAGGGTCGATCCCACGGAGATTGTTGGTATGAAGCAAGCTATGGTCATCTTGTAAATCTCAGTCAGGCGGATCCTAATGGTTATAATGGTTTTCGAATATAAAGACAAAAAATGCATAAAATAGAAATAGAGATAGAGATACTTATGTAATTCATTGGTGGGAATTTCAGATAAGTGCATGAAAATACTGTTTTCCTTCTAAATCTCTGCTTTCCTACTACTTTCATCCAATCATTCTTACTCGTTTCAATGACAAGCTGTATGTAGGGCATCACCGTTGTCAATGGCTACTTCCCATCCTCTTAGTGAAAATGGTCCAAATGCGCTGTCACAGCATGGCTAATCATCTGTCGGTTCTCGATCATGTTGGAATAGAATCCAGTGATTCTTTTGCGTCTGTCATTACGCCCAAAACTCGCGAGTTTGAAGCTCGTTATAGTCATATCTTCCCAGATCCTACTCGGAATACCACAGACAAGGTTTAGACTTTCCGGATCTCAGGAATAACCGGCAATAATTCTAGCTTATACCACGAAGATTCTGATTAAGGAATCCAAGAGATACTCATTCAATCTAAGGTAGAATGGAAGTGTTTGTCAGGCACGAGTTCATAAGTGAGAATGGTAATGAGTGTCACGGATCATCACATTCATCAGGTTGAAGTGCGAATGAATATCTTAGAATAAGAATAAGCGTAAATTGAATAGAAGAACAATAGTACTTTGCATTAATACTCGAGGTACAGCAGAGCTCCACACCTTAATCTGTGGTGTGTAGAAACTCCACCGTTGAAAATACATAAGAAAAAGGTCTAGGCATGGCCATGAGGCCAGCCTCCAAAACATGATCAAAGGATCAAAAGATAATCCAAAGATTCTGAATACAATAGTAAAAAGTTCTATTTATACTAAACTAGTTACTAGGGTTTACAGAAATAAGTCTAAGTGCAGAAATCCACTTTTGGGGCCCACTTGGGTGTGTGCTTGGGCTGAGCTTGAGCTTTACACATGCAGAGGCTTCTCTTGGAGTTAAACACCGAGTTGTAATGTGTTTTTGGCGTTTAACTCTGGTTTGTGACGTGTTTCTGGCGTTTTACTCCAGAATGTAGCATAGAACTGGAGTTGAACGCCAGTTTGCGTCGTCTAAACTTGAATAAAATATGGACTATTCTATATTGCTGGAAAGCCAAGGATGTCTACTTTTCAACGCAATTAAGATCGCGCCATTTGGAGTTCTGTAACTCTAGAAAATGCATTTTTAGTGCAGGGAGGTCAGAATCCAATAGCATCAGCAGTCCTTTGTCAGCCTCCTATCAGATTTTTGCTCAGGTCCCTCAATTTCAGCCAGAAAATACTTGAAATCACAAAAAAACACACAAACTCATAGTAAAGTCAAGAAATGTGAGTTTTGCATAAAAACTAATAAAAACATCCCTAAAAGTAGCTAGATCCTACTAAAAACTACCTAAAAACAATGCCAAAAAGCGTAAAATTATCCGCTCATCACCCAGCATTAATGAGTTTGATGCTCGTCACAGACATCCCTTCTCGGATCCTACTCGGAATACCACAGACAAAGTTTAGACTTTCCAAATCTCAGGAATGCTGCCAATTGATTCTAGCTTATACCACGAAGACTCTGATCTCACGGATTTGAATGCTCTGTTGTCAAGAGAGGCAGTCAAACTCGTGAGCCAGGAACCTAAGAGACATACATTCAATCTAAGGTAGAACGAAAGTGGTTGTTAGGCACACGTTCATAGGTTGAGAATGGTGACGAGTGTCACGGATCATCACATTCATCATGTTGAAGTGCGAATGAATATCTTAGAATAGAAACAAGCGTGATTGAATAGAAAACAGAAATATTTGCATTAATTCATCGAGACACAACAGAGCTCCTTACCCCCAACCATGGGATTTAGAGACTCATGCCATCAAAGATACAAATTCAGATGTGAAATGTCATGAGGTTCAAAATAAATCTCTAAAAGTAGTTTTTATTCTCAACTAGTAACCTAGGTTTACAGAAAATTAGTAAACTAAGATAGATAGTGCAGAAATCCACTTCTGGGGTCCACTTGGTGTGTGCTGGGGCTGAACATTGAAGCTTTCACGTCCATAGGCTATTCTTGGAGTTAAACGCCAGTTTGTAACCTGTTTTTGATGTTTAACTTTGGTTTGTAACTTGTTTTTGGTGTTTATCGCCAGAATAAGGCAGAAAGCTGGCGTTGAACGCTAGTTTGCATCATCTAAACTTGAGCAAAGTATAGACTATTATATATTACAGGAAAGCCCTGGTGTCTACTTTCCAACGCAATTGAGAGCGCGCCATTTGGACTCTGGTAGCTCCAAAAATTCTATTTCGAGTGCAGGGAGGTCAGAATCCAACAGCATCTACAGTCCTTTTTCAGCCTCTAAATCAGATTTTTGCTCAGGACCCTCAATTTCAGCCAGAAAATACCTGAAATCACAGAAAAATGCACAAACTCATAGTAAAGTCTAGAAATGTGATTTTTGCATAAAAAACTAATAAAAATGTACCAAAAAGTAGCTAGATCCTACTAAAAACTATGTGAAAACACCCCCAAAAAGCGTATAAAATATCCGCTCATCACAACACCAAACTTAAACTGTTGTTTGTCCCCAAGAAACTAGATAAATAAAATAGGATAACACGAAGATCAAGAGGCAATCTCAGAGTTTTACATGAAGCTCAATTCTAATTAGATGAGCGGGACTAGTAGCTTTTTGCTTCTGAACAGTTTTGGCATCTCACTTCATCCCTTGAAGTTTAGAATGATTGGCATCCATAAGAACTTAGAATTTAGATAGTGTTATTGATTCTCCTAGTTTAGTATGTTGATTCTTGAACACAGCTACTTTATGAGTCTTGGCCATGGCCCTAAGCACTTTGTCTTCCAATATTACCATCGGATACATAAATGCCACAGACACATAACTGGGTGAACCTTTTCAGATTGTGACTCAGCTTTGCTAAAGTCCCCAATTATAGGTGTCCAAAGTTCTTAAGCACATTCTTTTGGATCACGACTTTAACCACTTAGTCTCAAGCTTTTCACTTGGACCTGCATGCCAAAAGCACATGGTTAGGGACAGCTGGGTTCAGCTGCTTAGGCCAGGATTTTATTCCTTTAGGCGCTCCTATCCATTGATGCTCAAAGCCTTGGATCCTTTTTACCCTTGCCTTTTGGTTTTAAGGGCTATTGGCTTTTCTTTTTATTTTTCTTTTCTTTTTTTTCACTGCTTTTTCTTGCTTCAAGAATCAATTTTATGATTTTTCAGATTATCAATAACATTTATCTTTTTCATCATTCTTTCAAGAGCCAACAGTTTTAACATTCATAAACAACAAGATAAAAAATAGGCACTGTTTAAGCAGTCATTCAGAAGACAAAAAGTGTTGCCACCACATATAAATAATTTGAATTTTTCTTATTGAGAACTCGAAAAAAAAATGCCTCCTTATTCTAAAAATATCAGCTATTTTATTCATGTCTAATGATGATGAGAAAAATAAATTATAGCTTACTTGGAGATGATAAAAATAAATAAATAAAAATACTAATTACTACTACTCATATGACTCATAAGATAGATTTCTAATAGCAGAAGTTATCACAAAATTAAGATTAGGACTCAACAACCTTTATTTTGGGAGATGGATGCTCCTTCAATTTGTGGGTTGTTTGGACCTTCAAGAGAAAGCTTCTGGCATTTCAGCTCCTGTAGTTCACGCCCTTGTTTCTCCTGCTCCTTAAGTAGTTTGCAGATCATAATATTTTGATTCTGCTATTCTTCCTTAAGTTGATCCATAGTTTCTTACAGCTTGGTGACAGATGCTTCTAGGCGGGTCTAGTAGTCAATCTGAGGAATTTCTGGGAGGAACTCCTGCGCCCTCCCTTTGATGGAGTTTTCTTGTACTTGTTGTCCCTCCATTGACTTCTTGGTGATTGGTTGTTCGACTAGGATGAACTTGTCTACTCCCATCTTTACCCTAGCATCTTTACATAGCAGAGAAATCAAGTTTGGGTAAGCCAATTTGGCGTCCTTGGAGTTCTTATTTGCAATTGTGTAGAGCTCACAAGAAATCAGATGATGAATCTCCACTTTGTTTCCTTGCATAATACAATGGATCATCACTGCTATCTTGATAGTGACTTCGGAGCGGTTGCTGGTAGGCAGTATAGAACGCGCAATGAAATCTAGCCAGCCCCTAACAACTGGTTTGAGATCCCCTCTCTTGAGTTGGTTTGGAACACCTTTTGTGCTGGTTATTCACTTGGCTCCAGGGATGCATATGTCCTCTAGAATTTAGTCTAAGCACTTATCATCACACACCATTCTCCTATTAAAGGATTCCAGATCATCTTGTAGTTGAGGCAGCTTGAAGACCCCTCTTATTTTGTTAAGGTGGAAGTAAATAATCTTCCCCCTGACCATGGTTTGAAAGGAATAGAAAGCGGTTCCAGTCATTCTCTGCCTCTCTGTTTGCCACAGATTTGAGTAGAATTCCTGAACCATATTTCTACCCACCTTTGTCCCAGGATTAGCTAGAATTTCCCAGCCTCTATTTTGAATCTGCTCTTGGATCTCCGAATATTCGTCTTCTTTCAGATCGAATTTAACTTATGGGATCACTGACCTTAGACCCATTATTTTGTGGTAATGGTCCAAATGTTCCATGGTTAAGAACCTCTCTTGATTCCAAAATGGTCTTGGATTATTCTCTTTCTTGCCTCTTGAAGTGGTTTGTTTTCCCTTAGGAGCCATGATCTTAGTGATTCTTAGCTCAGTGATCACACAAAACACACCAAACTTAGAGGTTTGCTTGTCCTCAAGCAAAAGAAAGGAAAGGAGAGGAGAAGGAGGAGAGCCAAATTCAAATTGTGGAGGAGAGGGGGTGGCCGAATGTTAATTTAAAAGGGAGGGGTGGGTTTGAAATTTTTTTGAAAAAGATATGATAGAAGAGATGATTTTTAAAAAGATAATTATGATATACAAAAGATGTAATTTTAAAATTGAAAAGATAAGAGACAGTTTTGAAAAAGATAAATCTAAATTTGAAAAGATAGTATCATGAGTTGAAAAAAGATTTGAAAAGATATTAGAAAGATATATGAATTTTGAAAAAGATTTGAAAAGAAATTAAAAAGATATATGCATTTTGAAAAAGATTTGAAAAGAATAAAAGATTTTTAGGATTAAGTGTTATTTTTTTTTTTGAAATTTGAAATTGAAAGATGAGGATTTGAAATATGTTTATGCAAGAAATTATGGATGAAAACATAAAAAATAAAAAAAATTGGGTTGGAAAACAAAATTACCTCCCCTCCACGTTCCTGGCGTTAAATGCCCAAACGCTGCTTGTTTTGGGCATTTAACGCCCAATTGCTGTTTGTTTTGGGCATTTAACGCCCAGCCAGGTTGTTTTGGGCATTTAACGCCCAATTGCTGTTTGTTTTGGGCATTTAACGCCCAGCCAGGTACCCTGGCTGGCGTTAAACGCCTGAAAGTCTTTATCACTGGGCGTTTTTCTAAACGCCCAGGATGTTGCAGTTTTGGCGTCAAACGCCAAGAATGGCACCCATTCTGGCGTTAAATGCCCAGAATGGTGCCCATTCTGGCGTTTAACGCCCAAAAGTGCCTCTTACTGGCGTTTTCATGCCAGTGAGCTTCTTTTCTCTGTTTTTTGCTCTAAATCCTTCTGTAACTCTGTGAACTCCTGTAAATGAGAATTATTTCTGATGATAATTTATTAAACTCCTATAATTATTATTTAAATAACAAATAAACTACAATAATGGCTGGGTTGCCTCCCAGCAAGTGCTTCTTTATTATCTTTAGCTAGACCTTACTGAGCTTTAATCTAGTCTCAATTTTGAGCATTCTTGCTCAAAATTGCTTTCAAGATAATGTTTAACTCTCTGTCCATTAACAATGAACTTTTTGTCAGAATCAATATCCTGAAGCTTTACATATCCATATGGTGACACGCTTGTAATCACATATGGTCCTCTCCACCGGGATTTTAGTTTCTCAGGGAATAGCCTGAGCCTAGAGTTAAACAGTAGAACCTTTTGTCCTGGATCAAAGACTCTGGATGATAGGTTCTTATCATGCCATCTCTTTGCTTTCTCCTTGTAAATTTTAGCATTTTCAAAAGCATTGAGTCTGAATTCCTCTAGCTCACTCAGCTGGAGCAATCTTTTATCTCCAGCTAATTTGGCATCAAGGTTTAGGAATCTGGTTGCCCAGTAGGCTTTATGCTCCAATTCCATGGACAGGTGACAGGCCTTCCCATACACAAGTTGGTATGGAGAGGTTCCTATAGGAGTCTTGAATGCTGGTTTGTATGACGATAGAGCACCATCCAAGCTCTTTGCTCAATCCTTTCTACGGCAATTATAGTCCGTTCCAGGATTCTTTTTAGTTCTCTATTAGAGACTTCAGCCTGCCCATTGGTCTGTGGATGATATGGAGTTACCACCATGTGGCTAATTTCATATCGGACCATGGCAGTATAAAGCTGTTTATTACAGAAATGAGTGCCTCCATCACTTATTAGAGCTCTAGGGACACCAAATCTGCTAAAGATATGTTTCTGGAGAAACTTTAGTACTGTCTTAGTATCATTAGTGGGTGTTACAATTGCCTCCACCCATTTAGATACATAGTCTACTGCCACCAGAATGTAAGTGTTTGAGTATGATGGGGGCAAAGGCCCCACGAAGTCAATACCCCATACATCAAACAACTCAATCTCTAAGATCCCTTGTTGAGGCTGGCATAACCATGAGGCAGATTACCAGCTCGCTGGCAACTGTCATAGTTACGTACAAACTCTCGGGAGTCTCTATAGATTGTAGGCCAGTAGAACCCACATTGGAGGACTTTGGTGGCTGTTCGCTCACCTCCGAAATGTCCTCCATATTGTGATCCATGGCAATGATCTTCTGTGCCCCTTTTCTAGGCATGAACCTACGGATTAGTCCGTCTGTGCATCTCTTAAAGAGATATGGTTCATCCCACAAGTAGTATTTTGCATCAGAAAGTAGTTTTTTCTTTTACTGCCCGCTTTATAGTTTGCGATGTTTGCAAACCATGGCACCTCCTAAATGGCAAAGAGTTGCTCATCTAGAAAGGTTTCAGAGATCTCAGTGAGGGGTAGAGACATCCCTTCTACTGGTTTTATCCGGGACAGGTGATCTGCTACTTGATTCTCTGTCCCTTTTCTGTCTCTTATTTCTATATCAAACTCTTGCAGAAGCAACACCTATCTTATGAGCCTGGGTTTTGAATCCTGCTTTGTAAGTATATATTTAAGAGCATCATGGTTAGTGTACACAATCACTTTTGATCCTACCAAAAAGGATCTGAACTTGTCAATGGCATAAACCACTGCAAGCAATTCCTTTTCTGTGGTTGTGTAATTTTTCTGCACGTCATTTAGAACACGGCTGGAGTAGTAAATGATGTGCAGAAGCTTGTCATGTCTCTGTCCCAATACTGCACCAATAGCATGGTCACTGGCATCATATATTAGTTCAAATGGTAATGTCTAGTTCGGTGCAGAAATGACAGGCGCTGTGACCAGCTTAGCCTTCAAAGTCTTAAAGGCCTGCAAACACTCTGTGTCAAAGACAAATGGTGTATCAGCAGCTAGCAGGTTACTCAGAGGTTTTGTGATTTTTGAAAAAACCTTTATAAACCTCCTATAGAATCCTGCATGTCCCAGAAAACTTCTGATTGCCTTAACATTGGTGGGTGGTGGTAATTTTTTGATTACATCCACCTTAGCTCGATCCACCTCTATGCCTTTGTTCGAAATCTTATGCCCAAGGACAATTCCTTCAATCACCATAAAGTGACATTTTTTCCAGTTTAAAACCAGGTTAGTCTCTTGGCATCTTTTCAGAACAAGTGCTAGATGATCAAGACAAGAGCTGAATGAATCTCCAAATACTGAGAAGTCGTCCATGAAGACTTCCAAAAATTTTTCCACCATATTAGAGAAAATAAAGAGCATGTAACTCTGAAAGGTTGCCGGTGCATTGTATAGACCAAATGGTATCCTTCTGTAGGCAAATACTCCAGATGGACATGTGAATCCTATTTTCTCTTGATCTTGGGGATCTACTGTAATTTGGTTGTAGCCTGAGTAGCCATCCAGAAAGCAGTAATAATCATGACCTGCTAGCCTTTCTAGCATTTGGTCTATGAATGGTAAAGGAAAATGATCCTTTCTGGTGGCTGTATTGAGTCTTCTGTAGTCAATACACATATGCCACCCTGTAACTGTTCTTGTAGGAACCAGTTCATTTTTTTCATTATGAACCACTGTCATGCCTCCCTTTTTAGGTACAACTTGGACAGAGCTCACCCAGGGGCTATTAGAAATGGGATAAATAATCCTAGCCTCTAGTAATTTAGTGACCTCTTTCTGCACCACCTCCTTCATGGCTGGATTCAGCCGCCTTTGTGGTTGAACCACTTGTTTGGCATTATCCTCCTGTAGGATCTTGTGCATGCATCTGGCTAGGCTAATTCCCTTGAGATCACTAATGTACCACCCAAGAGCTGTCTTGTGTGTCCTTAGCACCTGAATTAGTGCTTTCTCTTCCTGCGGATCTAAGGCAAAGCTTATGATTACAGGAAAAGTTTCACCTTCTCCCAGAAATGCATATTTTAGGGATGGTGGTAGTGGTTTGAGCTCGGGTTTAGGAGGATTCTCCTCTTCCTGAGAAATTTTCAGAGGTTCTTTTATTTCCTCTGGTTCTTCCAGATCAGGCTGAACATCTTTAAAGATATCCTTTAGTTCTGATTCATAACTCTCAGCCATACTGATCTCCTGTACCAGGGAGTCAATAATATCAAGACGCATGCAGTCTTTTGATGTGTCTGGGTGCCTCATTGCTTCAATAACATTCAGCCTAAACTCATCATCATTGACTCTCAGGGTTACTTCCCCTTTTTGGATGTTAATGAGGGTTAGTCCAGTTGCTAGGAAAGGGCTTCCTAGAATGAGAGTTGCACTCTTGTGCTCCTCTATTTCCAGCACTACAAAGTCAGTGGGAAAGGCGAATGGCCCAACTATGACAATCATGTCTTCAATCATGCCTTATAGGTATTTAATGGAGCCATCAGCAAGTTGAAGACATATCCTGCTTGGTTTGACCTCTTCAGTCAAGCCAAGCTTTCTGATAGTGGATGCAGGGATTAGGTTGATACTTGTCCCAAGATCACATAGAGCTGTCTTGGTACAGGTACCCTCTAATGTGCATGGTATCATAAAGCTTCCAGGATCATTAAGCTTCTCTGGTAAGCTCTTTAAAATGATTGCACTGCATTCTTCAGTGAGAAAAACGTTTTTAATTTCTCTCCAATCCTTCTTATGACTTAAGATCTCTTTCATGAACTTAGCATAAGAGGGTATTTGCTCAAGTGCCTCTGCAGACGGAATCTTGATTTCAAGAGTCCTGAGATAGTCTGCAAAACAGGCAAATTATTTATCATGTTCTGCTTGTCAGAGTTTCTGAGGATAAGGTATTTTGGCTTTGTATTCTTCAACCTTGGTTGCTGCAGGTTTATTTCCTACAGCGTAGGTTGATAAGCCTTTTTGAGGGAGTTATTATCAGCACTTGCAAGTGTCTGACCCCTTATAGGCGTTTGAACACCAGGATTGGGGGTTGGATTGGTGTTTAACGCCAGATTCCCTCCCTTTTCTAGCGTTTGAATGCCAGAACTGAACATGGGTTGGGCGTTTAACACTAATTTTTCTCCCTTTTCTGGCGTTTGAACGCCAGAACTGGGCGTTTAACGCCAGTTTTTCACCCTTTTCTGGTGTTTGAATGCCAGAATCATTCCTCTCTGGGCTGTTACTGTCCTCAGAGGGATTTTGGGTAGTAGTCTGCTCATCCTCCATTATTTGTCCTTTTTTTGGCTTTCTTCTACTTTGAGCTGAGGTATTCAATGTTTTTCCACTCCTTAATTGAACTGCTTGACACTCTTCTGTTATCTGCTTTGATAATTGCTTTCTTGTCTAGTCAAGTTGTGCTTCCATGTTCCTGTTAGTATCCTTAGTGTCTTGTAACATCTCTTTAAATTCTTCCAACTGTTCTGTCAGATAACATAAATGCTGATTGATTTCAGCAACTTATTCTAGAGGACTAAGTTCAGTGGACACTGCTGGTGCACGAAATTATGATCAATACTTTTCACAACTCAAATAATCCCTGGTGATGAACCCAAAAGCTTGGTGTTCAATACCATGGCATAAACACAACTTCGCACAACTAACCAGCAAGTGTACTGGGTCGTCCGAGTAATAAACCTTACGTGAGTAAGGGTCGATCCCACAGAGATTGTTGGTATGAAGCAAGCTATGGTCACCTTGTAAATCTTAGTCAGGCAAACTCAAATGGTTATGGATGATGAATAAAACATAAAGATAAAGATAGAGATACTTATGTAATTCATTGGTGGGAATTTCAAATAAGCGTATGAAGATGCTTGGTCCCTTCCGTCTCTCTGCTTTCCTACTGTCTTCATCCAATACTTCTTACTCCTTTCCATGGCAAGCTGTATGCAAGGATTTCACCGTTGTCAGTGGCTACCTCCCATCCTCTCAGTGGAAATGTTCAACGCACCCTGTCACGGCACGGCTATCCAGCTGTCGGTCCTCGATCATGTCGGAATAGAATCCAGTGATTCTTTTGCGTCTGTCACTAACACCCCACAATCGCGAGTTT
>NC_029773.3:45189332-45190092 GCF_000817695.3 Arachis duranensis | reverse complement strand
AACCATGCATCGTGCAATCAGGAATCCAAGAGATATTCACCCAATCTAAGGTAGAACGGAGGTGGTTGTCAGGCACACGTTCATAGGTGAGAGTGATGATGAGTGTCACGGATCATCACATTCTTCAAGTTGAAGAACAAGTGATATCTTGGAACAAGAACAAGCGGAATTGAATAGAAGAACAATAGTAATTGCATTAATACTCGAGGTACGGCAGAGCTCCACACCTTAACTTTGTGCCAGTTCCGGCGTTTAACGCTGGGAATTCTGATGGTGACTTTGAACGCCGGTTTGAGCCATCAAATCTTGGGCAAAGTATAAACTATCATATATTGCTGGAAAGCCAAGAATGTCTACTTTCCAACGCCGTTGAGAGCGCGCCAATTGGGCTTTTGTAGCTCCAGAAAATCCACTTCGAGTGCAGGGAGGTCAGAATCCAACAGCATCTGCAGTCCTTTTTAGTCTGAATCAGATTTTTGCTCAGGTCCCTCAATTTCAGCCAGAAAATACCTGAAATCACAGAAAAACACACAAACTCATATGACATAAAAATCCACTTCCGGGCCCACTTGGTGTGTGCTTGGGCTGAGCATTGAAGCATTTTCGTGTAGAGACTCTTCTTGGAGTTAAAAACTACTAACAACATACTAAAAACAATGCCAAAAAGCGTACAAATTATCCGCTCATCACAACACCAAACTTAAATTGTTGCTTGTCCTCAAGCAACTGAAAATCAAATAAGATAAAAAGAAGAGAATAT
>NC_029773.3:45188890-45189280 GCF_000817695.3 Arachis duranensis | reverse complement strand
AGGATACATACATGCCACAGACACATAACTGGGTGAACCTTTTCAAATTGTGACTCAGCTTTGCTAGAGTCCCCAATTAGAGGTGTCCAGGATTCTTAAGCACACTCTTTTTTGCTTTGGATCACAACGTTATTTTTTTTCTTTTCTTTCTTTTTTTTTGTTTTTCTCTCTCTTTCTTTTTTTTTTCTTTTCTTTTTTTTTTGTATTCATTGCTTTTTCTTGCTTCAAGAATCATTTTAATGATTTTTCATATCCTCAGTAACATGTCTCCTTTTTCATCATTCTTTCAAGAGCCAACATTCATGAACCACAAATTCAAAAGACATATGCACTGTTTAAGCATACATTCAGAAAACAAAAGTATTGCCACCACATCAAAATAATTAATCT
>NC_029773.3:45186837-45187082 GCF_000817695.3 Arachis duranensis | reverse complement strand
TTAAACTGTTATAAAATTCAAAATTCATGCAATTCTTCTCTTTTTCAATTAAGAACATTTTTATTTAAGAAAGGTGATGGATTCATAGGAAATTCATAACTTTAAGGCATAGACACTAAGACACTAATGATCACAAGACACAAGCATAGATAATCATAAGTATGATTTTTGAAAAACAGAAAAATAAAGAACAAGGAAATTAAAGAACGGGTCCACCTTAGTGATGGCGGCTTGTTCTTCCTCTT
>NC_029773.3:45184391-45186612 GCF_000817695.3 Arachis duranensis | reverse complement strand
GCGCCCTCTTCACATATGACTGTGAGGACTTGGTCCAACCTTTGATCAAAGTTGACCCTTCTAGTGTAAGGATGTTCATCTCCTTGCATCATGGGCAAGTTGAATGCCAACCTTACCCTTTCCGGACTAAAATCAAAGTATTTCCCCCGAAACATAGTAAGATAATTCTTTGGATCTGGGTTCACACTTTGGTCATGGTTCTTGGTGATCCATGCATTGGCATAGAACTCTTGAACCATCAAGATTCCGACTTGTTGAATGGGGTTGGTAAGAACTTCCCAACCTCTTCTTCGGATCTCATGTCGGATCTCCGGATATTCACTCCTTTTGAGTTTGAAAGGGACCTCGGGGATCATAGAAGTGGTCTTGATGCACCCTTGAGATGAATCTCTTCATCTCCCATGACTCGGAGGTGGAAGCTTTTGCCTTCCCTTTCCTCTTTCTAGAGGTTTCTCCGGCCTTGGATGCCATAAATGGTTATGGAAAAACAAAAAGCAATGCTTTTACCACACCAAACTTAAAAGGTTTGCTCGTCCTCGAGCAAAAAAAGAAAGAAGGGAGTAGAAGAAGAAGAAATAGAGGAGATGGAGGAGGCCTTGTGGTTCGGCCAAAAGGGGGGAGAAGAAGTGTTTAGGTTGTGTGAAAATGAAGGAGTGAAGATGGGTTTATATAGGGGTGGGGGCAGGGTTATGGTTCGGTCATGTATGGGTGGGTTTGGGTGGGAAAGTGGTTTTGAATTTGAATGGTGAGGTAGGTGGGGTTTTATGAAGGATGGATGTGAGTGGTGAAGAGAAAGATGGGATTTGATAGGTGAAGGGTTTTTTGGGGAAGAGGTGTTGAGGTGATTAGTCAATGGGTGAAGAAGAGAGAGAGTGGTGGGATAGGTGGGGATCCTGTGGGGTCCACAGATCCTGAGGTGTCAAGGAAAAGTCATCCCTGCACCAAGTGGCGAGCAAAATTGCTCTTTGTGCCAATTCTGGCGTTAAACGCCGAGCTGGTGCCCCTTTATGGCGTTTAACGCCAAGTTCTTGCCCTTTGCTGGCGTTAAACGCCAGTCTGGTGCCCCTTTCTGGTGTTAAACGCCCAGAATGGTGCCAGACTGGGCGTTAAACGCCCATCTGCTAGCCTTACTGGCGTTTAAACCCCAGCAGGATCTTCCTCCAGGGTGTGCTATTTTTTCTTTCTGTTTTTCTTTCTATTTTTGCTTTTTCAATTGATTTTGTGACTTCTCATGATCATCAACCTACAGAAAACATAAAATAACAAAGAAAAATAGATAAAATATAACATTGGGTTGCCTCCCAACAAGCGCTTATTTAATGTCAGTAGCTTGACAGAGGGCTCTCATGGAGCCTCACAGATGCTCAGAGCAATGTTGGAACCTCCCAACACCAAACTTAGAGTTTGAATGTGGGGGTTCAACACCAAACTTAGAAGTTGGGTGTGGCCTCCCAACACCAAACTTAGAGTTCGACTGTGGGGGTACTGTTTGGCTCTGTTTTGAGAGAAGCTCTTCATGCTTCCTCTCCATGGTGACAGAGGGATATCCTTGAGCCTTAAACACAAGGGATTCTTCATTCACTTGAATGATCAACTCTCCTCTGTCAACATCAATCACAGCCTTTGCTGTGGCTAGGAAGGGTCTGCCAAGGATGATGGATTCATCCATGCACTTCCCAGTCTCTAGGACTATAAAATCAGCAGGGATGTAATGGTCTTCAACTTTTACCAGAACATCCTCTACAAGTCCATACGCTTGTTTTCTTGAGTTGTCTGCTATCTCTAGTGAGATTTTTGCAGCTTGCACCTCAAAGATCCTTAGCTTCTCCATTACAGAGAGAGGCATGAGGTTTACACTTGACCCTAGGTCACACAAGGCCTTCTTGAAGGTCATGGTGCCTATGGTACAAGGTATTGAAAACTTCCCGGGATCCTGTCTCTTTTGAGGTAATTTCTACCTAGACAAGTCATCCAGTTCTTTGGTGAGCAAAGGGGGTTCATCCTCCCAAGTCTCATTTCCAAATAACTTGTCATTTAGCTTCATGATTGCTCCAAGGTACTTAGCAACTTGCTCTTCAGTGACATCTTCGTCCTCTTCAGAGGAAGAATACTCATCAGAGCTCATAAATGGCAGAAGTAAATCCAATAGAATCTCTATGGTCTCAGTGGGAGCCTCAGATTCCCATAGTTCCTCATTGGGGAACTCATTGGAGGCCAGTGG